>NC_134404.1:261201134-261535301 GCF_038048845.1 Mixophyes fleayi
TTGAAGGAATTAGAATGGACAGTTATGTTTTCTATTCAATTTAGGGTATCCTATTTCTAAATTGCAGGATTTAACCTGCCATCACATTTCACCACTGGTCACTGGTAGTTTGCTAAAAACATCTGTTAGATCACTGTGATAAATGTCAAAGAGCAGCAGTGGGCAGCACATTTTATTTTAGCAGTGTTCAACAATTAGCAGCAAAGAACACACAGGTCTATTTACTGATCGCAATCTTTCAGTGATTCTGTCCCAGGGTGGTAAGAGATAATTTACCACTTTGCTGGGCCAATCTCAGAGGATTTACCGGACATTACTTGGGTTTTCAGCTCCATTCCATTGACGAAAACATATTTTAAAAATATTAAAATGATGAAAGAAAAAAATATTTCAGCACGTTTCAACATTAAAACAAAGCTTTATTCAGATAATAGCGCATTATTTCAATGTTTTTCTTCTGTAATCGTCATCCTGAGACATACATATAACACCTCAATGCACGTTAAGTGGAAGCTGTCACTAGTAGTTACCACTAGCGATAGCACTGCTGTCACCGCCAGTGACCTCTTGATGTATAGAATGCAGTCCTATTGCCGGAGATAGGGCTTTTTGCCCTTTAATAAATAGATCTCGCAGAGAGAGCAAGCCTGTTATTAAACAGTGATGTATGTACAATGTTGAAGCTCCCCAGACAACAATCTACTATATAAATGCCTAGTGGCGTGTGTGAAAAAAAAAACCCAAGCTGCAGCGCCACCTGCTGGGCAGAGTTATACACTGACCTATATATTTCTTGAAGGAGAAGTGACAGTTAGGAGTGGTTGGTGGTTGCCGGGGGTGACAGTGGGGAGTTTTTAACACCTTAAGTAGCTTGATGAAGGATGTGGCGATGAAGATGAAGGATGAGGTGATGGAGAAAAATGATGAAGTGGTGACATGTGGACAAAACCACGTTAAAAAAGGGCGCTTGCGTCGGGAAGTAACGCTCTTCCCCTGAGGAGGCCTGGGCTAGGCCCAAATGCATGATAAGAACCTTTTTAACACCTTAAGTAGCTTGATTTGACTAGAATGCATGAGTATCATGCACGGGTTAACTTGTGTGTAATATATATATAGTCTGATACTGCTATAATCCCTCGTAACCCGAGTGCAGTGGGTTCCAGGAGATATACTTAGCTATCGCCTTGGTGTATTGGAGGATGGTGTAATAAAACAGCCCTATCCGGCCTTACCTGATGCAAAGGGGGGGGGGGACAGGATTAAACAGGATATTCCTGACTTTCCTAGTACAGTGTATTATGACTCCTCATCTACCCCACCAGAGCCTAGTGTCTATTCTAGTGACATTCTACATGTCCCCCTTTGAGCCTGGTGGGGGCAGGATAGCTGGAGACCATACTGGAGATGGGGAATGGGAACTTTTTGATATCACCCAGCTGTAGGATAGGATTAGACCCCATCCCTCGTATAGTCAAGGGATAGATTAACATTTTAAAAAATAAGATATCAATTAAAAAAAACACATACAAAGATACCCCTCGTAAAATACCAAACTTACCAAATTACTTGCTGACATTTAAAGTGTAGCTAAATGGAATCTTGATCCTCAGTTTTCATCAGATGTAATCAATAGCATATTTTGATTATAGCTCTTGAGCCTTTCTTGATCTAGTGTTGCCCAATATCTTCTTTCTTGATATGCAATAGCTCACCAGTGATTAAAGGGAACAAATACTGCCCCCTATCCAGGATACTTGGATGGTTGAAGCTCCCAACTTGTAACATACATAAGAAGTGGTGCGAGAAATTTTCAACCAATTATATAAGTGTTTATTGCTTATGACCTAGTACTCGCCAAGCCTCTATCTACCTGACTTTAGACTACAGTTGAACCCTCTGAGATAGTCAGCACCCTCTTACACCCTCTCTTTATTTGGTCCCACAAATGAAGAGGAAGTATCTAGACTCTTCTAAACTTCCTACTCTACTCTGTCCTCTTGATCCTATACCATCACAAATTGGTAGATCTCTGTCTCCGATGCTCATTCCACCTCTAACTAAAATCTGTAATCTCTCTCTCTCTCTCTCTCTAGTATCTTTCCATCACTATTCCAGCACACAGGGATTACTCCTATTCTCCTTTGAAATAGCTGTTCCTCTGCTGAGCCACTCTATCAGTTTCTACATTGATTGCCTCTCGATCTGCACAAGATCTGTGTCTTTTTTACCTTTGCAATCTAGCTGGACCAATTTGCAATATGTAGCACTTACCCTTATGTATCAAACTCCCATTGTGCCATAGATTCTAAGCTTGCGATCAGGGTCCTCTTACCTCTCTGTCTGTCTGTGTTACCCAGTATAGTTTTATTACTGTTTGTTCTCAATTGTAAAGTGCTACGGAATTTTCTGGCACTATATAAATAAATGTTGATGATGATAATGATGATGATGGTCATAGATCTGTAAATATCTAGCCCCATATTTATAGATTACTTTCAAATAGATGTTGCTTAGTGAAGTAATACAGTAATTGATCATAAGAAAAGTCAAACGAATGTTATGGGAAAGAAAGACTATACTACTGGACTTATAAATATAATATATAATATCCAACCAAATAAAAACATGAAAATTTCTTGGGAACATCATGTATTACTGAGTGGCAAATATGTGTTAACCAAGAACGTATTTAAGTAATTTAATGTTCTAGTAAGTCATGTACTATTTATGATGTTACAGTACATTCCTATCATGAATTCATTAAAATATAATTGAGCTTGGCACAATTATAAATACTTGCCATTTATTTGAGCTGCTAGAAATTGCTTGTGTGGTCCTGTGTTATTACTTGTAGAAAGACAATGCTAGTGAAAAACAATATATATACCCTTCTGGCTTCATAAGAGTTTTGCATAGTGAAGTAACTTGGATGATTTTCAGTCTTGCCAATACATTTGTTATGATCGGGAAAACAATGCAATACATTATTTCCCAAACAGCAAACTGGATATTAAGCTAATAAGGTCACTATTAATGCAAATAGATATAAACGTCAACACTCTTTTATGTACAATATTCAAAGTCCACTAGTGTTATATATATTGACAATCAGGGTTATGTATGTAGCAAACACCTGTGTCGATTTGGAAACAATGGGCCTGTGGGACACAATCGTAACTCGTGATTGCTTGAAAGTGTATATGTAAGTATTCTGGGTTGAAGATGCATCCAGGTCTCAATAAGTAGGGGATGAGTCCCCTTGAGAACAGAAACATCCCCGGACACTTAGGTCCAACTTGCAAACGTACTAAAACCTTTTATTTTATATGTTACGAACGCAATTGCTATGAGGCATCTTTTAAGCTTGAATAACCTAGCTAATACAGCAGGAATAACGTCCAAAGAATAAAATAATTTTCTTTAGCTTTGCTACAACACTCTTGGCAAATCTTAATCTATGGCCAGGCGACTACTAAAGTCTCAATAAGAGCCTGCAAATCATTTGCAAACTTCTAATTATGTTCATCATAGTCAGCATCAGCTATTTACACCTGAACCTGACTACACACAAATAAAACCCCAACTATGTCCCAATCTGAAACTGTATGCTATTGCTTATACATTGACGACATTAGCAAAACACTTCCCTCCCTCATCAAGCCTTATCAGGTGTAAAGAGTAATAAAGTAAGTGCCAAAATGTTGTAGGTCTGAATAGTTGAAATTCAATTTCAGAGCATGCACAGTGCGACGAAACACAAAGATACGCTACACAAAACTGTCATTCGTTTCACTCTGTATCGGGTAAAATGCAATTACTTTTTTTTTTTAATCAAAAATTTTTATTAAGTTTTTGTCAGTACAGAAAAATAAACATGTTACCCACTCTACTGACTAACTCTAGTTCTAACAATACTACTTAGCCTAAAAGCAAAACATTGTATATTATGATATCTTCAATGTGATACAGCATTTCAACAACATAATCTTATACAACCAGTTCCCAACCATAGTGACCCATTTTTGGCGCATTATAGTGCCCAGCACCAGCGATCATATGATATAAGCGGCTACACCAGGCCCAAATGGGTGTGCGGCCATTATGACGAGAGCCGGACAGGAATCCCCCCAGCAGAAAGCCTTCCCCTGTTGCCCAGACACAGACCGATTACATGTTGCTAATATACATGTAGTTCAAATGGTCCCGAGTGCACCCCAGGGCCATTCATACCTTAGGTGGAGAGGAGACACACTCAGTCTGGATCAAAATCGTTCACTAGCGAATGTACTGCATATTTTGATTTTGCCAATTTAGACCAGACTTTAAAGTATTTAGACATTGTATTACGGGTCTGTTAAGTAAACCATTTATGCCCCACAGTTTCATTGACCAGGGAATCTCAGTTGGCAAATAGCCTCAATGTTGTAGCAATGATAACCTTGGCCAAACTGAAGGGATTTGTAATGTATTTGGTCGAACTCCTATGAAGCAAAAGGTCTAGGCCCAGTACAGATCCTGGGAAACAGTATTGATACAGTGTCTCGTATCCCCCCCCCCCCCACCTCTGACCAGGAGTTTAAGTCACCACAGATTCCATAGCGCTGGATACAGAATCAAATAACAAATAGATGAGGTAATACGCATAAGTAGCACAGATGAGTGTCAGTAATGCTATGGGGACTCACACAGAGTGCAGCAAAACACATGACAGGACGAACAAGGGAGTCAGACAGTAGACAGACGTGGGACAATAGATAGAGAGGACCCCACCAGCAAGAACTTACATTCTAGAGGGAGGGGTGGTGAGAGACAGTAGGACATCTGGGAAGAGATGGAGAGGGCAGATGTGGAAGAGGAAGTGATGGATAGAATGGTTAGGAGGTGGTAGGATAAGCAGCTTGAAAAGGTGACTTTGGAGTGAGCGTTTGAAGGGCTGAATGTTGGGGTAGAGTTGAGTGAGACAGGGTAGGGAGCTCCAAAGAATAGGTGCAGCACGGCAGTTGTCTTGGAGGTGAGCATGGGAGGAGGTAATGAGAGGTGGAGGTCAAAGGCAGAGCGGAGTGGCTGGGTATGTATGTACCTTGAGACAAGGTCAGAGGTGTAAGAGGGAGAAGTGTTGGTAAGGGCTTTGTAAGTGAGGGTAAGAAGCTGTAACTGAATTCTGAAATGAAAAGGGGGTCAATGAAGGCATTTACGCAGAGGTGAAGCGGAAGAGGTGCGGTGGGAGAGGAGACCAGAGAGATGGAGGTTGCAATAGTCAAGACGAGAAATGATGTGCGAATGGACCAGGATTTTGGTTGCTTCCTGAGAGAGGAAGGGATGGATTTTAGTGATGTTATGGAGGAGGAAGTGGCAGGATTTGGTGAGGGACTGGATATGAGAGGTAAAGGTTAGGGCTGAGTCAAGAGTGACTCCAAGACAGCGGGCTTGGGTAACAGGAGAAAGAGTGATGTTGTCAACCAAGAGGGAGATATTGGGAGGGATAGCAAAATTGGCAGGAGGAAAGATGATGAGCTCAGATTTGGAGACGTTGAGCTGTGACATCCAGGTAGTTATAGCAGAGAGATAGCTAGATACCTGGGTTAAGAAGGCGGGAGAGAGGTCAGAGGAGGAAAGATAGATTTCCGTGTCATCAGCATAGAGGTGGTATCAGCATAGAGGTGGTATTGAAAGCCCAATGATTAAATGAATTCACAGAGAGAGGTGGTGTAGAGAGAGAAGAGCAGAGAGCCAAGGACAGAGCCTTGGACTCCAATAGAAAAGGGAAGGGGGGGAGGAAAAGTCAGATGCATACATGTTAAAAGAGCAGCCAGAGAGGTAGGAAGCAAACTAGGAAATAGCTGTTTTGCAAAGACCTAGGGAGTGAAGGGTGGTGAGCAGAAGAGAATGATCGACGGTGTCAAAAGCAGCAGAGAGGTCTAGGAGTAGAGAAGGGAGAAGTGACCTTTGGACCTAGCTGAGAGTAAGTTGTTTGTTTGGAGAGGGTCAAAAAGAGAATAGAAAGAGAGAAAGTAGGTCAGAAGATTGAAGACATGTTGTTCGAGAATTTTAGAAGCAAAGGACAGCAGAGATATGGGGCAAATGTTGGAGAGAGAGGATGGGTTGAAGAAAGGTTTCTTAAGAAAAAGGGAGATGAGAGCATGTTTGAAGGGCGAGGGGAATATACCAGTGGAGAGATATGGCGTTAAAGAGGTGAGCAAGGTGCTTTAGAATGAAGCTACAGAAGTCAGAGGACCCCTTTTAAAAATTATTTTCAGTAGTTCCTACCAATTATATATTTAGCATACAAAATCACTCATATCTAGCTTCTCAAAAAATGTTCTATTATTTTCAGAATTACTGGTAAACATAAAAAAAGGTTCATAAACTTCATTGGAAAGGAGTTTTAGCTAGATTAGGTTTACTGTGCAAAAAGTGTTTTTACTTAACTAAATCTATACAAAATGCTACCTGTCCACTCTGTTTACTGACAAATGACATTTGTGAAAAGTGCAGTGCTTGTGTGTCTTGCATCCCTGGAAGAAGGAAACAGAGATGGGACAGATACTGTCTTGCAACAGAAACTATATGTTAGATTAGTAAATTCACTCACAGAGACATGACCAATGATGCCACAGCAAACTTAACTGACATGTTACCTTTTACTTTAAGCTTTTTTTTTTTACTATATCAACATCTCTCTAGCTGTGAGTGTGACCTTTTCTTTTACTGTTGGGGATAAAACTCCTATAAATTACCGTTTGAGCAAAACTGTAGGGAGAAGTCTTGGTTACTCTGAATGACCTTCATGTATCTATTAATTAAAAGTTGTCCTATATTTCTCTGCTGCAGTCCTCCCCACAGCCAGTACCTCCTTTAGGTCTTGTATTATAGATACAGCTCTGATGTCAACAGCATCTTCTGTAATGATTAGCGTTAATGGAATGCTGAACTCCGTGGGCCTGATTCATTAAGGAGAGCAAAGCAAAAAAAGGAGTAACTTTGCACCTTGTCAAAACCATACTGCTTTGGAGGGGGGGTACATTTAAAATGTGATGGCAGATTTATAATTGGGGTTTGGCATGTCCTAGATCAACTTTAAATTTCAGTGTGTGTATAAAGCTATCAAGTATTTGTGTGCAGATACTGTGTGTATTTGTCCGCATTTGTTAAAACAGACTTATGTGCAAAATAATAAACAAATTTGCACCCCTTGAATTGTAACATGGTTTATCCAGGAGAAAACTTACTCTTTTTTAGCCTTACTTTCCTTTATGAATCAGGGTCCATATGTCCATCTAAAAATTCACTACTTGTAAGAGTACTATTTATATCAGTGGTCAAAGTGGAAATTGAGAAGTGGCAACATGTAAGTGAATGGAATGTAATAGTTTTACAATGAAGACAGGAGAAGTAGCGGTATGGCATTCTACTGTATACCAGCCCACTGGTTTATATACCAGCGTTTCAAAATGTCTAATTCTGTATTTTCTTTCTTTTCCTCCTGTAGGAGTTATGCTGCAGAGACAACTACTGTGGTTGCCTATATTTCTTTCTTTCTGTGCTTCCCTGCATGCTCAAGGTAAGCATTTTATTTTAATGGTGTACAAATGTTTTCATTGATTCACAATTTATCCAAATAGAAGCATTGTAAATTTACTCACAATATAAAGAAAATGCTACAAACATTTTAGCACCATAGACACGACAATCCTGATTTCTTACACTACAGAAGTGAAATAAAAAACAAAAGCACCCATGTACAAAAGACTTGGGGACAAGGGTGTTGTAGGTTTAACATTCAATAGATTTCTGTTGCCATTATTCACTTTTATACTAAAACATACCTCCTAACATTTTGACTTGCAAAATCAGGACATAATAATCCCCACCTTAAACCAGTGGCGGATCCAGGGGGGGCGATCGGGGCGATTGCCCCCCCTAGCAGGGGCTTGCTGCCGGCGGCTGCACAATATGTGCAGGTCCGCTCGGCAGTGACAGTGTGCTGCCCGGCTGCTCTGATTGTGTTTAAAACACAATCAGAGCAGCCGGGCAGCACATTGTCACTGCCGAGCGGACCTGCACATATTGTGCAGCCGTCGGCAGCCTTGAAGTCAAAAAGGGGGCAGGGCCTAAATCGCCCCCCCTAAATCGCCCCAGGTAAGAAAATTTTCTAGATCCGCCCCTGCCTTAAACCAGATGAAAACCTTGTCCCCTCTGTGGCCTATGAATCGGGACTGTCGTGCCAAAATCAGACAGTTGGGAGGTATGCTAAAGCACACAGTGAAAGATAGAAATATTAAAGAATTATACTAATCTTATATGACTGGCATCACAAAAAAGGGAAATTACACATCATAAACATGGAACCCTTTTTTGTAAGTTTAAAGCTCTACTTCCACCAAGTAAAAGATTTTTACTAAGGTACCCCCTCTCCTTAGCCAGAGCTCAGGGGGTTACTCTGTGCAGTCATACTATCTAGGGCTCTTCTGTTCCTCTCCTAGCCGCTGCCAAAAACCAGGGAGGTGTGAGCATGAAGATCAATCCTAAGCCGCAACTTCTTGATTGTGGGTTGTAATTGTTCCTCTCACTCACACTTTCTCTCTTTTGCCATTTAAAGTTGGTTGTCTACATTGGTTTGCTGGTTTTGTAATACAGTGTTTTAAGGCTGCACTACCACCTAGGTAAAATATTGTTTACAAAGATGCCCTCCCCACTAGCCAGGGGTCTGGGGGCTGCTGCAGACAACCATTCTACCCAGGGCTCCAGCTAGGGGGAGAGGCACCTTAGCAAAATCTTTTACCTTTGTGCTAGTGCCGCTTTAATACATTAGCCCCATTTAGTAGTATAAATAAATATATATATATATATATATATATATATATATATATGCCTTAAGAAAGAGACCATAAGCATCTCTAAACATTACACCTGTCTGACTTATAAGTTTCCTGCTTGCAGTCCTGAGCGGGGTGTCAGCTCTGTTTTAACTTCTCTCTCTCTCTCTCTGTATATATATGATTATGACATATGTAAATTATTTGTAACTATAGATGAAGAGAAGGAAGATGAGACCACTTTTGATCTGTTTAAAATCAGTAACATAAATAAGAAGACTATTGGAGTCAAAATGTTTCGTGGACATGACCCTGGTTCTCCAGCATTTCGATTCCTACGTTTTACTCACATACCACCTGTACAAGCTGAAAAGATGAGGCAAATTATTGATCTGATGCAGCTAAATGAAGGTTTCATCCTCACTGCCACCATGAAACAAGACAAACACAACCGCGGAACAATTATTGCCATAGATGGTCCTGGCATTTCCAATAGATTGTTTGAGCTTGTTTCAAATGGACGAGCCAATACTCTGGACCTAATTTACTGGGTAGATGGCTTTCAGAATGTGATATCCTTGGAGGACGTTGAACTGGCAGACTCTCACTGGAAAAATATTACAGTTCAGCTGACGGGTGAAAACTTCAACCTTTATGTTGGTTGTGACCTTATGGACAGCTTTCGCCTGGAGGAAACCTTCTATGAGCATCTGAAAGCTGATAACAAGATGTATTTGGCTAAGGGCTCAATACATGAAAACCACTTTAGGGTAAGAAAAAACATTATTCTCATTGAAGTAGTATTTTAATTATGTTCCTGTTTGTTTTATTTAACTAATACATTCATAAAAGAAAACAGTCATTGGCATAATTAATGCAGAATACTGTAAGAATGTAATTTAATTTGGAGAGAGATCTCTATTCTAGTAAAGATAAGGGTGTATATCATACCTCCCAACATTTAGAGTCCCGAATGCGGGATATAATAAGCCCAGCCTCTGTTCCAACCAAACTCTGCCCACACAATGCCAACTTAAGTCAAAACTACACCCACGTTCCTGTTAAGTCCCACCTCACTTGTAGTCTGCAATTCTGCATGCCCCTCCAAAATCGGGATCACTGGTAGGTATAGTATATCTATTTCCAGATAAGTTGTTCCTTGATTCAAGAAGTGGATTGGAAAGTTAGTGCTGAGAAATCAAAATATGGTGCAAGCTGTGTGCATGCACAATGCAACATATTTTATGCAAGTGACGAAAAAAGACACCTCTCATCATTGATCATCTGTTAAACTAAACCACAACTATCGAAATAAACACAGCAAGTCTGATAAAATAAAAATTAATACATTTATGAAACCTCGTAACCCCTCTGAGGCCTGTGAATCGGGACTGTCGTGCCAAAAGCAGACAGTTGGGAGGTATGCTAAAGCATAGTTATAGTTATAGAAATAGTTAAGAATTCCACTATGCTTATGTGACTGGCAGCACAAGAAAGTGAAAAATTAGACATCATAAACATAGAACCTTTTTATGCAAGTTTAAAGCTGTACTACTACCAAGTAAAAGATTTTGCTAAGGTACCCCTCTCTCTAGCCAGAGGTTAGGGGGTTACTTTGTACAGTCATATTATCTAGGTCTCTTCTGTTCCTCTTCTAGCCACTGACAAAAAACAGGGATTTGTGAGTGTGAAGATCAATCCCAAACTGTAATCTCTTGATTGAGGATGGTAATTGGTCCTCCCACTCACACTTTTTCTTTTTTGCCATTTAAAGTTGGTTGGCTACATTGGTTTGCTGTTTTTTTAGGCTTCTGGGTATGGGGAGATGGTGTAATTTCTGTTCTTCCTTCCCTCACTCTCCTACACCCCCCCCCCACCTCTCTCTCTCTCTCTCTCTATCTCTCTTTATGAAACTGGAGCACACAAACAAGATGAGCCTTTTTTACTTACTATCAGAAAGAAGAGAGAAAAACTACAGTCCATTCAGTTGGACTACACCGCGGCACCTGCCCTGCTGATAATCTCACTAGGTCTCATTATTCAGCGTTGCTTGATTTTTGCTGAAATACATAATATATAAACACAGAAATACATACACAAATTTAAACAAAGGGGGTTACAACCAAGCACAAATGTGCCATAATAACCCATAATAACCAGCCATCCTTTAGCTTTGACTGATCTAGGACAAATTAGTCAATGAAAGCAAATGGTTCATGTATTGGGTAACTACACATTCGCACTTATGGAGTAGCATCGTTTGTAACCAATGTTGTATATAGTAGTAGCTGTGCTATATCAAGTGTTTTGTTTCAGTTGGTTTGATAGATGAAGCCAATATTTACTGTAAATTCTCAGAGTTAATCTGTTTTTAATTGCTTCTGTAGGGACTGCTTCAAAATGTTCGCTTAATATTTGACACTTCAGTTGAAGATGTTTTGAGGAAGAAAGGTTGTCAGCTAAACCACAGAGGTACAACTATTTATGTGCATGCCAAGTGTCTTCCGTTATCCAATTATAGTAATTTACCTGTCTCCTGTTCCTTACTTTTGACTGATCTGTAACCTTTGCGGTAACCTTGTAACATTGTTCACCATGAAATTGACAGAATACACTATTATGCAATTCATTTTCCATTGGATTGTGTCATTAGATGTTTCATTGAAACTACAGTTTTTATTTCTATAGCATTTACATTATAATTCAATATTAAATATAAACTCTGAATACAAAATTTCTCATTAATGTCTTCATTTAATGAATGTTAATATTTTATTTCATGAAGAGAGATGCTAATACAATACTCTGTTAATAAATATTGCATCCTGGGTCAGTGCCTGGAAAATTTTAAGGGGTGTGGTGGAACATGTTGGCGTGACAGCAACATATGTTTAGGGCCGGATTAACCATAGGGCTAACTGGGCTACAGCCCAGGGGCCTCGGGCATCCAGGGGGCCCTTTTAAGTGCTCAGCAGCAGTATTGATCGGTTGGGGGCGGGGGTGCCCCCGGCACGATCAATGATGCTGAGCACTTTCACTGCAGTCCTTCCCCGACGCGCTGTAGCCTCCTTATTGAGGAGATCTCGTGAGTCTCACTCTCACGAGATCTCCTCAGTAAAGAGCGTACAGCGCGCCGGAGAAGGACTGCAATGCCAGGAGAAGGAGGTAAGTGCCTTGGGGGCGGCTCGGCTCACGGGGGGGGGGCAGCTCAGATCACGGGGGAGGCTTGCATGGGGGGATGGAGGCCCCCTAAGCCCAGGGGCCTCCATTCCCTTAATCCGGCCCTGCATATGCTGTCACTATATAATCTCGTGCTGCCATCAATCTGAGACTTCAAATTCCCAGCCCTCAAGCAGTTTCAGGTTTCTTCTGCAGCAAGACCTGAACTCATCAGTGCTTGGGTAAAGGTGAGGAACAATTTAAATATTTCTGCCTGGGTTTGGTAATGCTAAATAGCAGTGTGTGGAGTTTAGGTAAGTTGATGTTTCCATTCCAAGGCATCTTCATGAAAAAATTTCAAAATGTTTTCATATTCATCACCTCTTAAGCAGTCCATTAATTACATTGCTGAAGAGATGATAAATTGCTAAATAGTCTCTGACATTGTTATTTGTTTGAGAAAGCTAAGAGATAGGAAAGGGTTGAATACTCTGGAAAATAACATATCTGTTCTTTTTTCCAAGCTTTCAACCGTGGTCAGATGTTTTCCTTTTGAGGATAAAGTTACACAAAACTCGACATGCATGTGACGTGAGCTAGTTACCAGAAATATGCAGGATAACAAATTTTGAAACCTACATATATGCCAAATATTTACACCATTTACACTGATTGTTTGCTAGGAGGTCCACTGGTTTACTGTATATGAAAAAAACGATTTACAAGAAAAAACTTTACTCAGTACTATAAAACTTTTATTATGTTCACATATCCAAATACATTGCATTCCAGTACTCAGCAGGGGTAGGTGTGTATTTAATGCTAATTTACAGACCTTAACAACATTCCCTGAAGGGACAGAGAGATATCATAGGGCCTTGTCTGTAGGTCAAGGAGCAACTTCTCCTTGCTGCTTTCATTGTCAGAGATCAACACAATGTGAAGGTTTTGATTATAAATGGCCACAATCATTTTCAAACTCATTTGGTAAGTGACAGATTAGAGGCGAAGAGATACTAATGGTCCTGTCTCCACAAGTAAAAGATTAATATAGGCTGTAATTCCATCCATCCTTTGAAGGCAGGTAATTACTATTAAAACAACAGAACTGTTGTATTTCACTAGCACAGTATATGGAACATAACCAAAAACACAGACATGCAGTTTAGATGCTGTTTTGGGTGTTACTTTTATAGGAAAAAATGACAACCTTCTGTGGAAATTAGTCTAGAGTTTTTTCTAATGTACCCATGATATATGATAGTGTTAAATAGCTCACAAGAGTATCAGTGCTAAACAAAGCAGCGGCTTAAATTTTACAATTTATTGACCAGGAACCCCCTTCTAGATGTGTGTAATTCCCTTTTCCATTCTACTGTGTATCCACAGAACATTAATGTGTGTATTAAATGTTGCAATCTATTTTATGGATATACAATATTGTCACAATTATGTGGTGGGGAAAAATAATATCTATGCATTAGCTATATTTATGCAAAAATTAAAATTTTACTAACCGACTCGTTAGTACGAAAGTTAAAAAGCTTAATGCAAAAGTCTACGTTTGTAGAAATGCACTAGTTTTAATGGAGCAGTACATGCGTTTTCCAGGTGATGAGGTAGGGATGCAAAACTTTGAATCCCATTTCCGAGTGAGATTATGGAGATGAAGTGGTGGAGAGGACACATTTAGGGGTAGTTCCCTGCTTTGCTGGGGGAAGTACAGCCCTTTCCTTCCAAAAAAACATGATTTATTTTATTTTTTTCCACATGCTTGATGCATTTACCCTCAGATCTTGTCCTATCCTTTTAATGGGACACAATTGTCACTTTCTAGCTGCAGGCAAATTTAAAGGTGCATTTCACTCAATTTAATATTAAAATAATAATTCTATAACAAACAATATATTCCTTCTATGCACTCCCTTAAATGAAAAGAGTATGAGCTGCCAATCAGGAGAAAGGTATATGAAACCAATCTTATAAATAGAGTGTACAAAACAATAACCTCCCATGTGCTAGAAAAACAATATTATGCAATGAGTATATACAAACAAATATGTACCAAATGCAAAGATATGACTTGCAAGGTAAGCATGTATTTAATCAACAAAAAATGAGCTTCTGGCCAGTAAGCAAATAAACTCTATAGTGAATAAAAAACAAAAAACATAGAAAAATAGAGACAAATAGCAAGTGTCACTGATTGAATGTTCACTTGGTATATATGGAAAATCCAAAAAGGCTATGAATTAAGCCAGTGATGAAAAACATATATAGGAATCAATAAAATTGTAAACGCATCAATCTTTCAGAATGAAAACGCTGATATTATTTACCTCTTGCGACAAAGGCAGTCTTTAAAGTGTTTCCAGCAGAGTTCCAGTAAGCTTCCTGAGTTAAAGAGTATATATAGAAAGGTTTCCTCACTCTATAGAATAGATATCCAGAGTAGATATCCAGCCGCACTCACAGCAACAGTGTGTAGATTACCGTGACTAGCAGATGTCACGTGTCAACCACATCATGTGATCTGGGTGTCTCGAAACAGTGTAAAAGTAATAATTCTATACATGTGTTGCATGATTAATTTAAAGTGAGTAGTATTTTAAGAGAAAAGCTGAAAAGTTTAAATGAATGAAGGTAGTGGCCCTAAACTGTTAGTAGGTTGGGTTTAGAAGTGACATTCCACTCACTGAATTGTGTATCACCAACCAATAACCAGGAGCGGAACTGTCATAGATGCTCATAGTTTCAAGGGGTGTAGCTGCATTGGGACCACCAATTTCTACTTAGAGGTGGGGACAACAGTCTACAAAAGTGAGCTAGCCATCTTAGGTCACCCTTTATCTATCTTGTCTGGGTCATTTCACCCTGATGGGGTGGAGCCAGTAGAAGTTACATTGCTGGTAGAGACTTTAAGAGATTCTTTGCTAGATCATCTTATATTAGTGTTTCCACTTATAAATTTTTCTCCCTGATCATCATCATTTATTTATTTATATAGCACCACTAATTCCGGCGTGCTGTACAGAGAACTCACTCACGTCAGTGTTTACCCCATTGGAGCTTACAGTCTAAATTCCCTAACACACACAGGCAGAATAGGGTCAGTTTGATAGTGTTATGCTCAGGAGAGTTCACTTAGTCTAGATTGACACAGACCTAGCAAGGCACGGAGTCTAACAGCCCCCTGGTCTTCTCCAAGAACCACCGCAAGACAGGATGGGTTTAGTGGCTAGACTAGGAGACTGCAGGTTACGGCCCTTGGTTCGGTCCCTAGACGTGAGAGAGGTAGGAGAAATGGCAGCGAAGCAAATAACAATGGCAGTACCTTGGAGATGCTGAAGCGGAGAGATGATCGGTAAAGCTGACACTCTGCAGAGAGGAGATCCAAAAGGGATGGTCAGTAATAAAGCCAGGTCTGGGACACTAGTCAGATGGACGACTTTACACAGGGATGAAGCAAGAGAATGAACAAAAGATAAGCCTGGTTCGCTACAAAGGTCAGATATCTGAACAGCAGAAGGAAGATCCAAGGAGAGTAAACAGCAGGCAAGCAGGATAGACCAACAGGAACAAGCAGCACACACAGGAGTCAAAAGGTAGGTAACCTGTTGCTCTGACAAAGGTTTAGCGTCAGAGCCTCTCTTTTATACAGGAAGGGATTTCAAACTCCCCGCCGCAGGATCATGTGATCACCCCACTCCAAGGAATCATGTGATTGGGCCTGCCACGCACCTGGAAGTGCTGTCAGAACAGGACCGAGGAGAAGGTAAGAATCCTCACAGTACCCCCCCACTTTATGGGTCGACCCTGTACACCTTAAAAGGTTTATCAGGAAATATTCTGTGGAAACGTTTGAGGAGATCAGGAGCATGGAGCTTTCAAGCTGGGACCCAGGAAGTTCCTCAGGGCTGTAGCCTCTGGAGATATGAGAATTGATTAACCTCAAATTCCTGATTTTGCACGGAAACAGCAGGGCGATCTCTGGTGCAGAGAGAGAATTTATTAATGACCACCGGTTTAAGCAGGGAAACATGGAAGACATTAGGAATCTTCAAAGTGGGAGGAAGTTCCAGTCTGAAGGCTACAGGATTTATAATTTCCAAGATTCTGAATGGACCAATAATCAAGGTGAAAACTTTCTGGAAGGAACCTGGAGCCAGAGATTCCATGTAGACAGCCAAACTTTATCTCCAGAACTGAGTAAGCGAGTAGGACTTCTTCTCTTATTAAAGAATATTTTACTGGAGAGAGAGGCTTGAGTTAAATTTTGCTTGGTGAGAGACCAACGGGAGGAGAAATCTTGAAAAAGAGAATTAACTGCTGGAACTCCAGAGGGAGAAAACTCTCTAAACAGAGGAAGTTTCGGGTGAAATCCTTGAAGAGTATAGAAGGGAGAAACAGAAGTAGCCTCATGAGAAATATTATTATGGGCGAATTCGGCCCAGGGTAATAAGTCAACCCAGTTGTCATGAGAAGGTGAAATATAACATCTTAGATACTTCTCTAGTTCCTGATTAGTCCGTTCAGTGAGGCTGTTGGTCTGAGGATGATAGGCGGAGGTGAATTTTAACTTGATACCACAATGATGACAAAATACCCTCCAGAATTTAGCCACAAACTGGGTACTGCGAACAGAAACAATTTCATCCAGGCATCCATGTAGACCAGTGTTTCTCAAATCCAGTCCTCAGGGCCAACTAGCAGTACATGTTTTCCATATCTCCTTGCTGGAGCACAGGTGTATTCATTATTGACTGGCACAGTGTAGCATAGTAGTATAATTATTTCACTGGTCACCTGGGAATCTTGCACTGTTAGTGGGTCCTGAAGACTGGAGTTGAGAAACATTGATGTAGACAGAAGATATCTTTTATAAAGAGTTGCGCCAAAATAGAAGCAGAGGGTAGGCCTTTCAAAGGTATGAAGTGGTCTGCTCAAGAGAGACAATCAGTAACTACCCAGACCACAGAGTAACCTTGGGATAACGGAAGATCCATGATGAAATCCATAGAAAGATGACTACAAGGACGATCTGGAACAGGTAAAGGATGTAGTTACCAATATGGGTGCTTTGTGGGAATTTTGCTTTGTGCACAGGTAGTGCAGGAGGAGGCATACTGTTAAACAACAGAGGATAAGGATGGCCACCAATAACTTTGGGTGATTAATTCTTTGGTCTTTTTGATTCCGGCATGACCAGAAAAATGAGAAGCATGAGCCCATTTAAGAAGTTTACCATGAAGATGAGATGGTATGAACGTCTTTCCTCTGGGAATCATTGGGCCAGTGGGAGTAGTGGCTAAAATACATTCAGGATCCAGAATTGGTTTTAGCTTGTCCTGTTCTATATCTGAAGAGTCGAAAGAACGTGAGAGGGCATCAGCTTTTTTTTCTTTTATCGTGGTCTGAAGATGTCAAATCGTGACAAAAACAAGGACCATCTGGCTTGACAGGAGTTCAAACACGTAGCAAATTGTAAATATAACAGATTTTTATGGTCAGTATAGATGATTACTGGAAAAGAAGCACCCTCCAGAAGATGTTTCCACTCCTCCAACGCTAGTTTTATAGCAAGTAATTCCCGTTCTCCTATACCGTAGCTAATCTCCGCAGGAGACAACTTCCGTGAGCAGAATCCACAGGCAGGGCCGCCGAGAGGGGGTGGGAGCGGGTACTAATTACCCGGGCCCTTGCGCTGCTGATTTTTTTTTAAAATATATTTTCTTTAAAACGTTTTTTTTTTGTTTTTTTGCGGCGGCGGGGGGATGCTCGGTCGTTGGTGGGGGGAGCGGGCTAGTTTAAAAAAAAAAAAACATACTCACCTGATCGCGGAGCCGGCATCCCTCCTCTCTGCTGTTCTGTGCTCTATTCAGACTGTCTGAATGCCGGGTGTGATGTCATGCCCAGCATTCAGTCAGTCTGGAGCAATGGAGCACAGAGCAGCAGAGAAGACCAATAAAGGAGAAAAGGTAAGTGAAGGGAGGAAAACGAGGGGGGCACAGAGGGGTTAAAAAACGGGGGGGGGGGGCAGCATGACAGAGGGGTTAAAAAATGAGGGGGGGCACAAAGGGGTTAAAAAACGGAAAAGCAGCATGTCGGAGGGATTAAAAAATGAGGGGGAGCACAGAGGGGTTAAAAAACGGGAAAGCAGCATGTCAGAGGGGTTAAAAAATGAGGGGAAGCACAGAGGGGTTAAAAAACAGGAAAGCAGCATGTCAGAGGGGTTACAAAAAGGGGGGGGGCAGCATGACAGATGGGTTAAAAAATGAGGGGGGCACAGAGGGGTTAAAGATGGGGAGGCAGCATGACAGAGGGGTTAAAAAACGGGGCAGCATGGCACAGTGGGGTTAATAAACAGGGGTCAGCATGGCACAGTGGGGTTAAAAAATGGTGGACAGCATGGCACAGTGGGGTTAAAAAGGGGGGAGGCATGGCACAGTGGGATTGAAAAAGGGGGGGGAGCAGCATAGTATAGTGTGATGAAGGGGAGCCAGATGAAGGGGGCAAAAGCAGCATGGAGGGCGCAGTGTGATCATAAGGCATGGCGATGATGAAGGGGCACATTATTGTAATATTGGAGCTGGAGGAAGGCCTAATTATTAATCGTGGATGGTATTGATTTAACGCCAGGGTTGTTTGGAATTATCTAAATGTAGCTCTTTTTTTCCAAATAGGGCCCCCAGCATTCCAGGATCCAGACAAGCCGCAACTAGAGAAACATGCAGCAACAGGTGGTGAAAGTGAGAAGAACAGGTAGGAGAGAGCAGGACAGTATGTGATATGTTGTGATTCTAGTAGGGACAATGTAAATTTTTGGTGAGTGTTGTGCCCAATGTAAGGTGGAGGCCAAGACTGAACTCTTTGTGTACACACTGCATTTTTTCTATACTACATTTTGGTGCTAGATGTCCTGAAAGTCAGGAGTGCTTGGACATATGTGACACTCGGGTGAATTGAGAGCCTAGTGATTTTGATGTGTTAGCCACGCCCCAATGGTGCATTTGCCACACCCCCAAATGCATGACCACACCTCTGAAAATTTTTGCGCCGCCGTAATTTTTTTTACCATACTCAACTATGAGGGGGGCCCCATGAATTTATTGTACCGGGGCCCTGAATTCCTCTTGGCAGTCCTGTCCACAGGACAGGATTTTTTCCATGGGGGACCTTTGGGATAAGCATCGACTCCAACGGAGGAAGCACTGGTGCGGTAGTAAAGGCTTTCTTTAGTAAATGCTTTCTTTAGTTAATGCTTTAACCACTTCTGGTGACCAAACTTTAGAATTGGCAGAGCGTTTAGTTAGAGCAGTGATAGGTGCTACCAGAGAAGAAAATACCTGAATGAATTGTCTATAGAAGTTAGCAAATCCTAAAAATCGCTGAATTGCTTTAAAGCCGACAGGCTGAGGCCAATCTAAGATTGCTTGAAGTTTCGCGGGATCCATCTAGAGACCACAGCCATAAAATATATAACCCAGGAAGGGCAGACGTTCACATTCAAAAACATGTTTTTGAGGTCCTAGATATAACTTGAGTGGAGCAGAGCTGGGGAGCTCCCTTCAAAATGTTGTATTTATATTTATTACTACCTGAATTACCTTGCATTTCAATCTTCAAGTTATTAAGTTATCAATGAGTTGAACTGTCAACCTTTTAAAAATAATTTGCAGCTTATCAGCTCTTCCAACATACCCTTGAGGTGGCTGACCAGTGTTTTTTTTGTTTTTTATTAAATGTCATCCAACTCCATCCAGTGGAAAGCCCAGAATAGGCTCCCTGGACAAAGTTCTGCCCAGCGTACACCAATGGAAGGTCCGATCGGGACCTCAACTCCTTAGTATGTTTTCTGGGATCCATTGCTACCAGGTTGTGAAGTTTTCATCCAAATCCATCCAGTGGAAAGTTCAGAACAGGCTCCCCAGTTCAAAGTTCTGCCCAGTATACACCAATGGGAGATCCAACTGGGACCCTAACAGCCCTAAAACCTGACCAGGATCCAATTGGACCAACTTGCATTGGTTTCATCCCAATCAGTGAAGGGGTGTCCAAATACATTACCTCACAAACAAGCAGACCGATGACAATTATATATAAGATATATACTGCTATTTATTATTTTTATGGTGGACAAACTAAGATAATTTATGACAAACTATGGAATGAGATGCAAAGCATATTCAATTAAATAATTCGGGTCCTGGAAGAAAAAGGTTAAGAACCCTTATTCTAGATAGTTAAAATAGAAAACTATATTTCTTGTGGGATAACTATTTGTATTCGCACTCATTGATATCTCCAGGGCTCCATTAGAAAAGGTAAAAGGACAAATCCATATGTTACAAAGGACACTGTAGGGATCTATAATCTGTTTTTAGTATTAAATGCTTGTATGATTAATAGTGCACATGTATGGTATTTTAGGCTCTGCAGGGATAGTGCGCCTAAGAAACATAATTCAGCAGACACTTTGACAATACCATATAATATATTTTAAAAGTGTTCTCTTTCAAAAATATTTTATATTTTCGTCAAACATTATTGCTTATATAGTTATAACTTAACAGAATTCATCACAGTTTAAAATGGGATAAATCTACATAGCATTATTAGAATAAACAATAGGAAGTTCATTCTCATAAGAGTTTGTAGGTTTATCCAAGGTTTATTTAATCAATGTGATTATATATAGTTAAACAAAACTTATATCTACAGAATATAGGTCAAGGGCATGGAAGCGACCTTGTACTCAATAGTTTTCATGCCCACTCAATAATATCCTACTTTAGTCATGTCCACCGTGTTATGTATGAAGGGATACATCCCTAGTAGATGGTTGGAGAGCATAGTATGGTATTGTAAAAAGTAAACAGCATTTGTAATTAGAGATGAGAGAATCCTTCCACATTTAACAACTCTGCAACTGATGGACAGAAAATGGTGGATGCATACCTATAGTGCTTCCATGTGATTATGATCCACTAGAAAATTGGCATAAGAAGCTTGACCAGTAGACTGAATTCTAAATGTAATCATTGTTAATTAAAAGCTTTCTTGCACATGTGTATACCTCCTAACATTTATAATCATGAAACCAGGAAAAAATAAGCCCACACCTTGTTCTGCACATCCCAACCCACAATTAATTATGTTTATGGAAACCCCACCCACTCTTTGTTAAGCCCTGCCCCTTTTGTAGCCGGCAAATGGGGATTTCCAGACAAAATTGTGACAGTTGGGAGGTATGTATTGTGTGATATGTGCAGCCGCGCTAGGTCCCATTACAAAACTGTCCTAAATATGAGATATATACAGATATGCATGGAGCATCAGCTATCTCTAGTGGAAATGGTGAGGTAACTTTTTAACAGAGCTGCAAAGAAATGTGAGGGTAACGCTGAACATTTCATTTTTGGGGTTCAGTGGTACGTCTTTATTTCTTCTGTATACTTACATAGCTTCTAGCCTTTAAGTATATTGTAGGTAGACACAGAGGGCCTCAGTCATTAAGGAACGTTAATTCTGATATGTGCCATATTTTACATAAAATTGCTATGCTGATGCCCACAATTGGCCAGTGAATGCAAGAACAACCAATTAATTTTTGAGGGCAAAGTTCTCTTCCAAAAGCCTACAATTTTATGGGTGGAGCGGTGAGGAGAAGGGGCATATGCATTCAATCAATGTATAGTACAGGTGTGCCAAGCTCAAGCACACGTAGCAACGTCTTATTAAAGCTTTGGGCATCTACATGGTGCGTATTTTTCTGTCGTATCACTTGCACCAGCTACAGGTCAGGTGTTCCGAGTGATAGTGATGATGTTTGGGTATACATGCCAGAACAAATGTTTGCAATCAAGAGAAACTGCATTAATGGATTTTATGTACAGTAGATTCTAATAACATTATGATAAATATATTTCAGTTGTTTGTTTTTTTTATAAATGACTATTTTGTTAACAGGTGATGATAATTACTGTCTACATATGGGACAGTATATTCCTCATATGTATTGGACGTATTCTGCTTGTGTACTGTGTTTGTCAAAGCAAAGCATATGTAGACCTGTATTCAACAAGAGACGTTTCTTCATCTGCTCCTAGTTGAATATGGACATGCATATGCACGAATTATGTGTATTTTAAAATAAAAACGCAATTTACGTTTGTTTTCCGTGCCTTAATGAATCAGGCCCAGAATATAAAATATTCAGGGAACAGGGAATTATAGCTTGAATTTTACTACAAATTAAAGTATTTACATATATGCTTGTGAATATTAAAATAATCATGTTTATAATAATTAATAATAATAATAGATCGACTTGGTGGCACCCATGGGGACGCGCAGATCATAATCAAAACACATGCATTTGATCAACTTGAATTTTAGGTTTAAGTAAACAGGACGCTCATAGAGCCATCAGTCCAAAATCTTGTGTCATATTTCCATGTCCCCTCCATAACCATAATGTAACATGTTGTTCTGACATACCCCCGCTCTCTTCTTCTCACACCACTATTTTTATTTTTATTATCGTAGATTTGTAAGGCACCATAGTGTTCTGCAGTGCTGTACAGTAGGGAAAACAGCACATACATAAAACAGGAACATACAAAGTAGACAAAATAAATGCAGACATAAAAACAAAGGGTATGAAGGACCATGCTCATTAGAGAGCTTACATTCTAAGTGGAAGAGGGTACAGCTGACCAAGAGGAGAAAATGTGGCTCAGAATGGAAGTTGCGACAGTTGGGAGGGTGCATTAGTGTGAATACTATTATCAAGGATAAGGTCACCTCTAAAAAATATGGGTTTCCAAAGAGCTTCTAAAGATTTGAAGGCTTTGGGAAAGTCTGATTGAGCATAGTAGGGAACTCCATAAGTGGGGAGCATCACAGGAGAAATCTTTTAGACAGGAGTGAGAGATGGTTATCAGAAACAAGGCGAAGGTCAGCGGTAGATCTAAGGGCGGGAGAGAAAGTATTTTGATATGAGATTTGAGAGTTATGCAGTAGTAGGGTTGTTGAGGGCTTTGTAGGTAAGGGTGAGTAATTTGAATTTGATTCTGGAGGGCACAGGGAGCCAGTGTAGGGATCTGCAAAGTGGTGCATTGTACTGTATTGTACTACAAATGGATTGTACTGCTCTGGTTTTGGGTTACTGCTTTGCATGTAAATAGCTGATAAGTGTACAGGAGGACCCAGCAATGCATTTTATAGTACATCTGCCTGTGTATAGCATCGTGGCTTACAATGTGATTGATTACCATTCCCATAAGCTGAGAATCCTGGTTTACATTATGGAAGTAATTTGTAATATGAACTGAAAACTCATACAGTCACACGATGGGACACATGGCTAGCTCCATCACTTAGAAAAAAAAACCTCAGGTAGACTGGTAGACAACTTGAGGAGGGGAAACATACAGCAAGTGGATTTTTTTACATAGATTTGAAGTTTCCTTTCAAATAAAAACAAATACCACCTTAATGTGTGTCAGAGCTATACAATAGCCTACAATATACTTTAAGATACACAGCCAAAATTATTGACCACTCATTGTACAGTTTACAGTACTGGTCATTTCAGGCAGTATTTTGCATCAGTAACTAAAGAACTGATGCCAGACCAAAATGTTTCAGTTTCTTCTGAATACTGACACAACTTTTTCAGAGATCAGACTCTTGTAAAAAAAATACTTTTCAGACAGCAGTTGAAGCTTCCATGAGAGGAAACTTTGTTTATTTAGACTGTAAAATCTCTGTTTAAGAAAGTCAATATTTTTGAAAATATCAAACTGGCTTGTAGCATTAAACTGCAATCTGTAACTTAGTATATGACATAATTTATACTATAATTTATTATTGTATTCTAAAATATATATGTTAATGTATGTTGGTGATGTGTTTATCGAAGTTTTTTCTCTTAAACTTATAATTGAAAATGTGTACTTTCTGAATAAATAGCATTAAACATTGCATTTATAAAGTGTCTGAGAGTCTAGAGCAGTGGCGGACAATCAGACATTCCTTCAAAATGGCTATACATTACCCTTAATTTGAACAATTAAAAACAGACCCAAAACGACCATGGCACCCCCAAATCACACCTCCCACTTGTTATAAAATGTCCCCCGCATGCCCTCATACCCCACATATAAATGACATTACATTTGTTTTGTCTCTGTAGACAAACCACTTGACCAGGGGCTGATCTCTGCATCGCCTGGCTCCATAGCAAAGTTCGGGTAGGAGCCAGGCGATGCAGCTGTATGCTTCTAGGTCACTTGCTCTGCTCTGAAAAGGCCTCTTGTGAGCATGCATGGCCACTACATGTTTCCACTGCGCATGTGCAGTCGCATTGAAAAGAGTACTTCCATCCCCTCTGTTCCTCTCAGATCAGAGCAGTAGCATCGGGGAAATGTGTGGAGGCTCCGGGGTTGCAGAGGGAGGCACCTGTAGCAGCCACACCCCCTGCACAGAAGTTCCACTACTGCTCTTGACATTTTAATGAGAAAAGGCAATTCTTATCTTGCATACTTACATCTTCAATATTGTTATAATTTGTGAGGACAGTCAACTTGGGGATTTATAAATCTAGGGTAATCAAATTTTTGTGGAAATCTGAGGCCAAATGTTTGATCTTCATAGGTGATAATGCAATCAGTGAGAAAACAGAAATGATCCATCTCTCCCCCATCACTGAATATGTTGGGAAAAAGGAAGATAGGCAGGTGGACTTTTGTGACCGGTCTTGTGACGAGCTAACAACTATGTTCACTGAGTTGTCCAGCATACGCCACGTTGTTAATAATCTGCTTGAAAACCTTCAGAAAGTGGTAAGTTTCATTTATCAACATGTTTATTTTTCAACTGAATACAATTATCGGGATAAATCTTGGTACAACTGATTATGCCCGATTACAACACTGCTGATTGGTCATGTCAACACAGAGTGTCATTTAGTGTTAGGAGCAAATCCAGCTAAAGGGTGCAAATGTGCACCTGGACCAACCATGTTGCGATGCAAGAGGTGCAAACACAATTTATTTTTCATATAGTTAAAGAACTGTCTGTTTTTGCATATAGTACACTAAGCAGCTTTATTTTTGTACTTTCACTTACCGTTCAGCTAGGACACATCCACCTCTCAACTCTGTCCACACATTTTAAATTTGCCCTCTTACAGCACCAAAAGGTTTTGCCAAGATGCAAAATTATGCATACTAGATGAATATACTCATAACCCATAAGGACCAAAATCATCAATAGATTCTGAATTCTATTTTGAAAGGGATGTTTTCTGCAGATTGTCTGACAAGCTTTAAATTGAGTTTTGCTGTCCCCAGAGTTGTTCCCTGATTGGTGATTTTTCGAATAGCAATGACTTGAGAATTCTAAAATAGGTGAGCATCTTGGTTGCAATTGGTAGCGGTGTGACTGTATAATGGAGATTGTAAGGGTGTTACAAGGCAACTGTAATTCTGTAACCATGTAAAATATATTACAACAGAGAACAAAGAACTATAATATAACAAAGAACTTTTAAACAATGTAACAAATCTTAAATACATACATAGGATATATCCTGTTGTGCAAGCAGGGAAAAATCTATGAGACATGATTTTATTTATGGTGACAAATCATAGCACAAATATCCAAGCCTTGACAAATCCCAGGCTCCTTTAGATCATTAGGATATCAATATGACCACTGACATCTAAAATGGCAGCATTGGCAATGATGTAGGCTGGAGCAAGGTCTACGATGCTCAGACAAGCTGAGAGACAAAGCATCTAGCAAGCGTTGTTTGTATATTCTCATTGGGCAACATTTATGAACATGAATGTAAAGGAAAATAACTGTTGACCATAACAGCCAATCAGATTCTGGCATTTCTCTGGTACGGTTAAGTAAGTGAAAACAATCATCTGATTGTCTGCTTTGGGCAATACAACATGTTTCATTTGTATTAGTAAATCTCCTCCATTACTAGATTCATGGCTTCTGGCTGTCAATAAGGTTCATACTTATGACTTGATTATATCGTTCTAAGATGATACCTGCACCCAACCATGGACTTTGGACTAAATAACATATTAGCAACTTGTCCTTGATACTTTTTGCAATAAAAAAATGTTGTAAAACATTATGGAACAAATGTTATTTCTATTTGTGTTTTTTTTTTTTCATTTTGCCAGATGCAAAATACCAGAATTACTTGTCTCACTGTTATAATTGAATGATATCACATTGCACATAATTGTAGCCAAATTATTTAAGGCATGTTACAGTATTAATGTTGCCTTCATTTAAAAAATCATTTCAGTCTGAAGAAAACCAGGAGTTGTGGGAATTGATTGGCCCAAATAAAACTTTCAGAAACCAGTCATTGTGCTGGCAGGATGGACGTGTCTTTGCTGATAATGAGGACTGGATTGTAGACAGTTGTACAAAATGCACCTGTCAGGTAACAGTACTTCAAATTTAGAATACCAGCTCTTGTATGAGATACTTAATGGAAAATGGTCAGAAAATATAATTAAATTGCATATACTATGTACATGAATAAATAGAGAGTGTTTAGTAACCTTAAAAAAGATTAGTAATTTCATTTAAATGCAAAAAAATTATATTTAAAATCTTATTTATGATCCACACTTACTTCCCTGAATCTATATATTGACTGCCTGAAAGTTCGCATTGTCTGTTCTGGTTCTATATAAGGTGACAGTGGTACAGATCTTCAGTCATACAATATACATCAACCACTATATACTATACATAATTATGCTGCACGCATAAATCCCTATGCGCTATATCACATGACATATTAGACATATTAATAAATCACTACACATTGAATATACCCATACACATCAATTTCTGAAAAATACTTTATTAATTACTTTGGTAATACATACTAATAATCCTATACATGTGTAACTCTCCCTTTCCTCTGCTAGGGTTTGCCTTCCAATCCTTGTGTGTCTTGACTGTGAATGTACTCTTTATCGTGTATTCAGTGTCACACAGTGCCTCCATCTTGGTACTGTAGACTCTTTGTGGGGTAGTGTCATGAAGTTAGCAACACCAGTGAGAGACCATGGAACCCTCCACCCAGGGGCGCACGCAGGCGGGTTTCTGGTTCTACAGAAACCCCTCCCCTCCGCGAACGAACGGGCACTAAACATTGCCCTGTACTGTACAGCAGCCGCGGCACTGTCACAGAAGCGTCCGCGGTGGTGCTGTGTTGTACTACAGAATCATGCAGTCTTTGTTAATAGGCAGTTCAAATACAGAACACTACGTCTCTTTCCCTGGTGATTTGGTAAAACATGCTCGCTCGTCCTTCTATACTCCAATTTAACACAAATGCAGAATACGATTGACACCCTGCTGCTCCCTCTCTACTTTTTAGCATACAGTCGCTTTATTAACAGCTGGCTCTTGAACACACATTTATAGGCTTTCCCACAGACAGCAGATAATGCCAAAGAGTTTGGAACAGTTTTTATCAGTTTTAAACTCAGTCTCTGTCCCCTAACTATCTGTCCCTACCCTTCACCCTTGTTATTATATCACAGTCCTGCAAAACCGTATTATACAGTATTCTTCAGGTCTCCCCATCTGTTCCTTACCTGACTAGTAACACAATACTCAGTTCAAGCAAGTCAATAGTAAGGTAAATATAGATTACTTACTCCCACTGTTCTCCAGTATCTGCATCTCAGATGGCTCCTCTCAGTTCAGCTGTCTCTTAAGCTCACTGAAAATCCTTTTCCACTCCCGCCTTACGTCTATTACTCAGACCTTCATTCAGCTCTCCAGTTGTCTTGCTGCAGAGGACTCCCTCAGAATGTCTGTCTCCCTGAGTCCCCCTATATTTCCAACTGCCATTAGTAACTGCTCCTTCACAAGCTCCTTCCCCACTGCATACTGGAAGATGTAGTTCTCTGTCTACAGGGGAGGCATCCAAAGCGCATGTGTGGCCCGCTCGGTCGCCAGCACCACACATGTTGATAACTGCATACTCATGTCATACACATCATTCTCATTTTGCTTATGTGACAATGATCTATAGTTACTGGGTCACTGTAAAACATCATTTATTTTACACTATAAGCATATTTTTAACTTTATAAAAGTCATATTTTGTTTGTTTTTTCTGTTTCAGTGAAAAATGTGTGACTTGTTTGAACTTGTATCTTTTATTTGTTTACACAGGACTCAAAAACCGTTTGCCAACAGATCACGTGTCCAACTGTGAACTGTGGCAGCCCAACATTCATTGAAGGAGAGTGTTGCCCTGTCTGTTTCTGTAAGTGTCCCTTTAGTCCCCTAATTTATTTTAAGGACTGTTCAATTTTAAACATTGTAATGGAAAGCACTGGCAATACAAGTTTTTCAGATTAGAAGTGCAAAACATTTCATACAAAATTTACATTATGCTTTTAGCTATTTTAACTTTTTTCTTTATATATGTTTCTTTACTTTACATTTGCTCAGTGACTGATAGATATCCTTATGAAGGAAATAGTTATTTTCCTCACTGTCAGATTTTCTGTTATACATTATATATACCTGTAAACTTATTGACTTTCTAACTTATGATTTTAAAAAATATATTAAATGTAGTTTGTGATAAATTGCATCATTTATTAATTGTTATCTTGTTGATTTTATTAGCAGTAGATAGTGAGGCTGGTTGGTCTCCATGGTCCGAGTGGACCGACTGCTCTATTACTTGTGGCTCTGGAACTCAGCAACGTGGAAGATCATGTGATGCTACCAGTAGCACATGTGTTGGCTCATCAATCCAAACTAGAATGTGCAATGTTGGGAAATGTGACCACCGCAGTAAGTGTTTACAGTGTCTCTCCAGTAAACAGCAGATTTGTTTTTTCATGAATCCTGGACTCCAATTCTTTTATTCTTGTCTTTAAAAGTACGTCAGGATGGCGGTTGGAGTCATTGGTCTCCATGGTCAGCATGTTCTGTTACCTGTGGAATTGGCAACATCACCCGTATTCGCTTATGCAACTCTCCGAAGCCACAGCTAGGAGGGAAAAACTGCACTGGGAGTGGACGTGAAACAAAACAGTGTGAAGGAGCCCCATGCCCAAGTACGTTTTTCTGACTAATATTTCTAATTGTGTATTTATGGTTACGAAGAGAATGCCATATTGCTACACAATTAAAGAGTATTGAATTTATTAGAGCCTATTTTAAATCACATTCAGCTCTTACTTAAGTGGACTAGTATCTTCAGTTGATAATAATGGTAATAATTTGTAAACACTGTTATTTAAGTTGAAAAACAGCATTGAAACAGTTTGTCATCTTATCTGCAGCATAAGGGTTAATTGTTTTGCATAATGCAACATTGTATTAGCAACATAAAAAAAATAACAGTTTTAATTTAAAATCCTATTATGGTGAATAGAGAGTACAGATATCTATATTTTTAAACTCAATTGATATATGTCCAGCTCAAAAGTACATAGGTTAGAATAAACTAAAATACATGTATATATGTTTATATTTCTAAATCACCATGAGGGATATGATTTGAAATTTGAAATTTGTGATTGGGAATTTATGCTAAATGCAAATTTCAGATTACAGAAATGTTCTTTCTCATATTTCAGTTAATGGTAAATGGGGTCCTTGGTCACCATGGTCTAGTTGCAGTGTTACCTGTGCTGGAGGTCTACGAGACAGGTCCCGTCTTTGCAATAACCCCAAGCCACAATATGGAGGGAAAAAATGTGCTGGAGACACAAAAGAAAAGGAGATGTGTAATAAGCAAGACTGTCCAATTGGTAAGTTATAAATGTGTGAGAATGTTTCATGATTTTTCTACTAATTACCAGCTTCGGTCTGCTGTGCAGACTTCTGGCTCTCTACCACTACTTCTCACTGACAGTGTTTGAAACCAATAAGTACTCTGGTATGGAAAAAGGGGCCAGCTGTGAGATGACAGAGATGTGCCCAGTCAATAATTAGTATTCCGGGTGCGTATTTTACTGTGTACTGGGTGAACAGAGGGGTTAGCGGGAAAAAAACATTTTCTCATTACATTTCTTTTACTGCCCTGTTGATTAAAGAACTTTTCACCTTGATAAAACAATGTTGCATTGGAGGGGGATGTAAATTTAAAATGTAATGGCAGATTTATATTTGGGGCAGGACATATTCTAGATCAACTTTAAATTTCAGTGTAAAAATAAAGCTATCAAATATTATTAAAATAAAAAACTAATTTCCACCCCTCTCATTGTAACATGCTTTGTCCAGGAGAAAAATTACTCATTTTACCTTATTTTCCTTAATGAATCAGGCCCAATGTTCTTAGAGGAGTAGCTGTTTTTGTGTTTATTAGTTATGTTTTAAGCATGGAAGTGACAAAATAACAGTTTTCTAAAGTGCACATTTGTGGAGTTCCTTTTTATATTGTTTAGTATTATTTTAGGCTTGTAGGTCCTCATATAACCATTGATCAGTAAATATTCAAAGAGGCGAGTTAAACATTACAAATGGCACAGCCCTGCTTCAAAAAAATGGCGCACTGCAGCTTATTAGTACACAAAGCCCTTGGGCCTGAGTCAGTGAGGAAAGCAATGCATAAAAAAAGGAGTAATTTTGCACCTAGGTAAAACCATGTTGCATTGGAGAGAGAGGTAAATTTAAAATGTGGGGACAGGTTTATAGTTTGGGTAGGGCATGTCCTAGATTAACTTTAAATTTCAGTGTAAAAATAAAGCTATCAAGTATTTGTATGCTACATGAAAAAAAGCAGCCAGTATTTAACTTATGTGCAAAATATTAAAAACTAATTTGCACCCCTTGCATTGTAACATGGCTTGCCCCGAGAACAATTTTTTGCCTTACTTTCCTTAATGACTCAGGCTCTTAGTGTTTAAGTTTTAGGTGCATTTATAGGAAGTGTGATACTTACATGCTTGCTGGGGAAAAGACAGCTAGGGGAATTCAATTAGCCGTGGCACAGGTAAAAGTAACGCAGGCTGCGCATTATTACTGTTATTACAGTAATAATGTGCTTAATTACCGTTATTACGGTAGCTCCCTGAGCTGCGAGCAGAAAGCCGGGTTAAAACTACCGTAATAACGGTAATAGTTTTAACACCGCGCTAATTCGGGGGGAATTGAATTCCCCCCAGGAATGTTAACAGATATTACTCCTCGTTACCTAGATGGTTCCTTTCTGCAAGAATGTATCACATACTTGCCCACTTTCTTCAGCTCCCTTCCGGGAGACAGCCAGTGGAGGGGGGCGTGAGGGGGGCGGGACGACCAAAATGACGTCATTTTGGCCCCGTTCCCTGTGACGTCATGACGCAAACGCGTCATTTGACAGCGGGGGCGGGGCCAAATGCCGCGATTCACCGGGAATCGTGGCGTTTGGGATCTAATTCTGGGAGATTGCCACACTCGCCCGGGAGTCCGGGAGACTCTCGCAAAATGCAAGTATGATGTATCAGGCTTGAGACATCTACATGCCTTTTAAAAGTGCCTAGTTTATCATTGACTGTGTTTTACAAATAACAAATGCTTTGTGAATCCCTTGTGTAATCCATCTCATCCATCTCTTCTAATATATGAATGTAAATAACAGATCTAAGGCATATTGTGACATATTTTGTTTTCTAAATGAACTGAAACTGCAAAAAAACTTCATATAACCAAATTTCAGAAATAATTTTCATAAACTTATATGTGTGATAGTGAAAGCAGGGATCTGCAGCAGCTGTTTTTATGAATTCCAATCTCAGAGGCTATATGCTTGGAGTAGAAATACTGTGCTATGTAGCTTTGTGCATACCAGATTGTGAAGAACAATATTATAGTTTTAGGCTTCACTGCAATTTCCTGAAAATTACCTGAGTTGATTTTCAGAGTCTAAGGGTGAAGGCTAAACATTTGGAATACTGGGAATGTCAGATGTGGTAACTGTAACATTAATTCTCTGAAAGTGGATAAGGAAGTGATGATAAAATACAGCTCAAGGGTAGAAACTTTATACTTCCTAACTGAAATGTAATATAACACTTACATACATCATAATCACTAAAGTAAAACATACAGAGTGAATATTTGTAATGAATTATATTATATTTTAAAGGTCAACACAATTGTAACTATGAATTTTGAAATATGGACAAATCCCAAAATGTCTCAGAAAACCCAGTGGCTTAGCTGTACAAGCCATGTGAGAGAATGCTGTAATATATTACAGCCTACAGCAAGGCTAAGTGGCTTGTTACTCTCAGATGTTGTAAATGACTTCACTGGTTTTGTGAGGCTATGTCCTTTTAGTAGATATACTGTACATTGTGAAAAAAACATGGAATAGTGGGATTAGCTCACTTAGCTGGAACTGTATATTATCAAAGATTCTCTGATTGTACAGCGCTGCTTTCAAATGACAATGTGTGCCTTTGAAATGTCAAACAGCTCATATACAAATGTTAACTGTAGTCTATACATTTTTGTATGGTAAATACATTGGATAAAAAAAACAGATCCTCTACTAAATAATGTATCAGTACACAGTTTTGATTGCGTTTAGTGCATGAAATATGATTAAAATACATGAAGGGAATGCCTCTGGCTTGTCCCTCATTCCCTCTCCTTGCCTAGTGGATAATCATAGTTTAAATAGAAATGGTTAAGGAAGTATTGAAAAAATGTTCTAAAATTAAAAATAGTAAAATTACTTGCCCTGGTGGTCCAGTGAGTTTTAGGGCAAATCCAGGCCCATTATGAGGAACATGGCAGTGTTTTGACCACCATGCTCGTTGATCAAAAGGAGGGCTGTGGGAGTAATCAGTAGCCACAGAATAGCAGCATCAGAGGTGCTTCTAATAGGAGTACCAGGAGGCAAAGTGCTATACTGGAGCCCTGATGGATTTGGCTCCCATCCTTCTGGCACCAAAACCAGCTTGTAGAGGTGGTGGTGGGGGGGGGGTGGGGATCAGGTACTGGGGACAAATGTCCTGTAAGTAATTTGGGTGGGAGATTTAAAGATAAAATCTCCTATACAGGATGGATAGGAAATTCTCCTCTTCTACCAGTGTAATGTTAAACTAAAAGCATTGATCAGGCTGATTTCTCTTGACAGAAATCAGTTTGGATTAGTTAAAATGAATTAGGAACTGGTTTACCTTTTAGCTTTATGTTGTGTAAAAACTAGAAATGTTCACTGACCCCCCCGTGTTCTGGTTTTGGTTTTGTATCTGGATTAATTTAGTGTTTTGGTTTTGGTTTTGGCAAAACCGCCCTTGCGTGTTTTGGTTTTGGATCCCGTATGTTTTCTAAAATCCATATTTTTCTCCAGCTAATATCACATATTTTTGCTTTTTTTCCCCCTACATTTTTATTAACCTCAATAACACTAATTTCAAGTAATTTGCAGTCAATTTTGACCACCTCACAGTTAACAATATTTTTTTTATACACTTTCAAACAAAGACTGCAGATTTAGAAGACCAAGCCTGCCAGGCCTATTATTTTTATTTCAGCAATGACAATTAGCAATGGAGCTCTCCTCTTTGTATGTTACCTATATAACACAGTACAATGTGACTGCAGATTTAGAAGACCAAGCCTGCCAGACCTATTATTTCTATTTCAGCAATGATAATTAGCAATGGAGCTCTCCTGAATGTCACTGGAGGCTTTGAAGAACACTGCTACCCCTCCTCTTTCTTTTCTACCTATGATGCTGCCCAACTGCACTAGAAACTGCCAAGAACTGTGCTTCCCCTTTTGTGTCCCTCTGTGAAATGGCGCTGGATTGCCGTGGAGGGCGGTACTTATAGAATCCAAAGCTCGCGAGATCCAAGATCTGACAACGTAACAATGAGGTTTTGCCTCGTTTTCAATTCCGAGGGCGCGTGAAAGGGCTCGGTACTTGTAGCTGCTAAGTTCGGGTGTGTTTAGTTCCCGGGGAACCAAGTGTGAGCATCTCCAGTAAAAATTGTGTAGAAGAAGGGTCCTGTAGCCTAAAAAGTGTATAGCATCTTCACTTATGATGGTATGTGCTCCTTCAAGAGCTATTTCTGGGCAAATAAATTTTACTACTACTAAAGATCTGCTGTGTTCCTGTGAGACATCTACAACTGTTGTGACCTACAGATAAAAACTAACACTTTATTCAATTCCCTGGCTGTCCTGTAATGACCCTAGCATCCTGAGTCAATGTCCTTTCTGCCCCGAGCTGTACTGATCTAAAGTAATCCATCAAGAGGAAACAAGCGTTTCCAGGTGCTGGTGAAGAAGCCTGGTTGTGTGCAGTTGTCTTTCACAGTTAGTGAGTAGTTGGTTTGACCATGTGGCACCAGTAGGAGTGGTCAGTAATTACAGGTTACTGACAGTAAGCAAAACGCTAAACAATCTATAAACCCCTCAACGGGAAGGCAAAATAAAACCATCCTGTTACATATTAACTCAAGTGGTGGGATAACCTCGGGCAGCTGCCCAAAGGCCAGTGTTACAGAGGGAACTTAACTAGGATGTAAATAGCTGCAGCACAGTTGGGCACACAGCATGTCCAAGTACAGTGGAATATACATGGAAAATCTCAGGATCCTGAGCCCAGCAATATGAATTGACATCCCCTATTCTACAATGAGAGATGAGATGAAAAAGGTGCTTATTATCTGGGATGAACAGCATGTCAGAAGCGGAGGAAGTTGATAGTGACCAAAATTATTGCCTATCAGCACCCACAGGTGGAACAACAAGGACCTGTCAGAGCCATTACCAATAATGGTCCCTTTAGCTGAGGACACTGCCAAGGAAAATACTTGAGATCTTAGGAAGATACATTGTGCTGTACCCTAAGGAATCCAGACTTGTACAATTAAAACAATTGTCCCCTTTTGAAGATTTAATTTGGATAGATCAGAAATTAACACAGCAGGGCAGAAGCTGCAGCTGCAAAATTACATTGATGTGTTGCATGGAGCTACCTCATGATCTCTGCTTTCAACCTACTTGCTGAACAGTTGATCAATATTAGAAATAATAGCCCTCATTAAAATAAAGAAATAGAAAAATAGTTTTTCAATTCTCTTTTACATATTAAGGATCTAATGTATTCCCTGCATTTATTTGTAATACTCTTGTCCCCTTCCTCCCTGATCTTATGCAGAGTCATGGAACTTCAGCCGTTGCAGGCATGCAGCCACTATGGGGCTGGAGGTGAGTGAAGCCCTTAGTCACTGCATATTCTGCAACGGCAGCAGTTCTGGTCTGCCTGAATCCACTATTGTCATTGAGCATGCACAGTAAAGGCCAAATTAATAAATAATGGGTAAATAACAGATAAATAAAACTCATCATCCTTTAATGGCAGTGAAAGCATCTTAAGTGATACTTTAAATGATACACTAAATAAATTAGATTAGTGATTACTCCTAACAGATCTGGACTGAAAGTTTGGTGGACTGACATAGTGTATTATAATAGTAAAGTGTAATGAAAATATGATATATTCAAAACTTGTTAAGAGTGAAGAAGCCTTTTTCTTTGGATGTATTTATGCGATGTTGACTGTTTCTTACTAGGTTTTTTTGTTTTGTTTTTTAAAAAACCTCCTTTTTACAGATGGATGCTTATCTAATCCTTGCTTTACTGGAGCTGAATGCAATAGCTACCCTGATGGGTCCTGGTCATGTGGAGCTTGCCCCCTTGGCTACATTGGCAACGGAACATTTTGCGAGGATCTTGATGAGGTACAATATACATGAGAACAGGAAAATATTGCTGGTGTCACATTATCTTAAATGCTTTTTAAAAAATATTCTTTCTTTACTGTTAGTGTGCACTGGTTCCGGATGCTTGCTTCACGTTGGGTGGCGTCCACCGATGTGTGAACACAGATCCAGGTTTCCAATGTCTGCCATGCCCACCTCGCTACAAGGGAAGTCAACCATTTGGTGTTGGATTAGAAGTTGCAAAGAAAGACAAGCAAGTAAGTGAGGCTTAAATGTAATTAATATTGGGACAGGAGGTCATATGTTATTCTATCTACAAGGGACTTAGTCAGTCATGCTAAAAGTGTATCACCTAACCTGATGGGAGATCTGTCTCCCAGTTTCCTTATGCTAACCATTAGAGAGAGTAAAGGCAATTACTTCGTCTAGGGTAGCTAACACAGTCATTAATCTCCACACCATATTTTAAAACTCCTTCGAAGAATCCTAATGAACAGCTTCTGTCAAAACAATTTGCTATTTACTATGAAGAGTGACAAGTCTGCAGTGGAATGTACAGGGCAAAGAGACCTTTATAGCAGAGGAGACTGGAATGTGGACTATTTAGGTAATTTTGTTTAGCCTGTAATTTTAACAGAGTAGGCATTATTTGTATAGCCCATGGAAGAAATATTATTTCTGTATTGGACGTAGTATTGCTAATATGATATTCATATTCACTTGGATCTTAACACATATTCATTAAAAAAAAATCTATTTCCAGCAATGTGAACCTGTAAATCCATGCAAAGACAAAACTCACAACTGCCACAAGTATGCCGAATGCATTTATATCGGCCACTTCAGCGAGCCTTCCTTCAAGTGTGAGTGTCGAACAGGTTATGCAGGTGATGGCATTATTTGTGGGGAAGACTCTGATTTGGATGGATGGCCCAATAATAACCTGGTCTGTGCTGCCAATGCAACATATCACTGCAGCAAGGTAAGTAAAACATGTGGTTGATAAATAACTACAGATGTAACCAGCAAGGCATTGTCTTCCAATGCTGGGTGACTTAAGTTTCCTTGTGAGTTCCCAAAATGAAATTCCCTGCAATATGTTTTTCGCTGAGAGAATTGTATTACACATGTCTGTTGAATAAAAGTGTGCAGCACATGCTTAAATTAACAAATCTGTGCTTGGAGCAGAGGTAACTGTCAATCAATAGCATAAAAACACAGCTACTGCAGAATATCAGAGAACTGCAAGGGATTGACAGTTACCTCCTCTCACACAAGAGATGCTGCCGATAGTAAATATTTAAAAAATCGGCAGGGTCCCTCCCGAATGCTCAACCATCCCCAATGTTACACAGTCTGGGCTGGTTTCCACTGTACAAGGAGGCCACATATATAAAGTCCCTGCTATAGTGAACCAACTTCAGGTTTCATTTAGTATCATACCATGGGAAGAAATGTAGTTCAAATTCAAATAAAGAGATGACACTTTAAGGAATAGATTAACATTTTTGTATTGCTTTACTTTATCAGCACTGCTTTCTTCTTTGCAGGATAACTGTCCGCTCCTGCCTAACTCTGGACAAGAGGACTTTGACAAGGATGGCATGGGAGATGCATGTGACAAAGATGATGATAATGATGGAGTAGATGATGAAAAGGTAAGGGCAAATGTAAACACATTAATGCCTTTATAGAAGTGATGTATCAGTTCTGTTATCTAACTGTTATGGACAGTAGACTACCTGCGTATAAATTACATATTTTGTTATGTAGACCGCAAAGAATTTCTCTTTTGAGAAGTTGGACACATTAATGTGATACAAAAAGGCATCTCAAAAGTCAAAAAATATATATATACTGTATATATTTTTGCAAAACATTCATATAAACATTTTGCATTGTATATACACATAGTCATTGTTCTTTGTTATTTGCCATATTGAAAGTTATCAGTATATCAATATCATCATCATCATCAACATTTCTCTATATGTCGCCAGCAAATTCCATAGCACTCTACAACTGGAGACAAACACAGTAATAAACAATACTGGGTAATACAGACAAAGAGATAAGAAGGCTCTGCTCACAAGCTTACAGCCTGTTTTGGGGAAGACCAGTAAGGAGGGAATTGTTAAAGTCTATGTAGGAGATGATGAGTGCATGAATTAGAGGTTTTTTTCTTGTGTAACATATGTGCATATTCTGGAAATGTTTTTTAAATGCACGTAACATGATTTAAATATAGTCGATGTGGTGAACAAATGATAGTTCTGAGTCACAGTTCTGAGGATCACATATAGGAAGCAATCATGTGGGTGGGATTTAGGGTCATGTTGTGAACAGAAATAGAAATGTCAGCTAGATAACTTCTGTTGGTGGGTGGGAATATTATTAACTCTATTTTTGAAAGTTGACGAGAGGACATCCAAGATGAAATGGCAGAAAGACAGTCAGTAACGCCGGGACAACACAGATGGTGAGAGATCAGGAGAAGATAGATAAATTTGGGTTTCATCTGCAGAGATGATACTGAAATCAAAAGGAGATTATTCGTTTTCCTAGAGAAGTGGTATGGATAGAGAATAGCAGAGGACCTAGGACTCAGCCTTGTGGTACTTCAAGTGATAAAGGAAGCGAGCAGAGGTGGATCCAGTGAAATTAACACTGATATAACAATTACAAAGGAAGGATGAGAACCAGGATAGGACAGTGTCTTGAATACCTAGGGATTGTTGCATTTGTATGAGAAGTGAGTGGTCAACAGTGTCAAATGCAGCAGAGAGATCCAGGAGAATTAGAAGTACATAATGACCTTTAGTTTTAGCTGTGCTCAAATGATTGACAACTTTAGTCAACGCAGTCTCTGTGGAGTGTTGCAAACAAAAGCCTGACTGAAGATGGTCCAATAGGTTGTTTGCAGAAAGAAAGCATGTGAGGTGAGGGTAGGCAAGTCTTTCTAGAAGTTTGGAGGGGCATGGGAACTGAGAGATGGGACGGTAATTTGAGAGAATGTTTGGGTCAGAATTTTGTTTTTTCAGTATAAGCAGTGGTTCCAAAACTTTCTCAGTTCGAGGCATCCTTAGTTTCACCACAATTTTACCAAGGCCCCCCTAAGCCAAACTAATTACCGGGTAGTCCCGTTTTTTAAGTAGTTGGGTCAAAATGACGTAAGATGTATTTAGACCCCTTCACCATCACATTGTGCCCCTTCATCATATCACCGGGCCCTTCACCATATCACTCTGTATCCCCTTCGCCATCTCACACTCTGTCCCCCTCTTCATCAGCTCACACTCTGTACCCCTCTTCATCAGCGCTCACTGTCCCCCTCTTCATAAGTTCTCACTCTGTCCCGCCTTCAGCATCTCACTCTGTGTCCCGCATTCAGCATCTCACTCTGTGTCCCCCCTTCAGCATCTCACTCTGTGCCCCCTTTCAGCATCTCACTCTGTCTCTCCCCTTCAGAATCTCACTCTGCCCCCCCTTCAGCATCTCTCTCTGTCCCCCCCACTTCAACATCTCTCTCTGTCCCCCCTCCTTCAGCATCTCTCTCTGCCCCCCATCAGCATCTCTCTCTGCCCCCCTTCAGCATCTCTCTCTCTGTCCCCCTCCTTCAGCGTCTCTCTGTCCCTCTTCTTCAGCGTCTCTCTCTGCCCCTCCCCCCCTTCAGCATCTCTCTGTCCCCTTTCACTCTCAGTTCATTTACTTACCTTTTTTCCTCATTTTCTGCTGTCTTCTGTCCTGATCTCCTCTCTGCTGCTGCTCCTCACTGACACTGTCGGACGTGATGACGTCATGCCCGGTAATCAATGAGAACAGTGAGGAGGAGGATCCAGCGCTGGATTAGTAAGTCCTTTTTTTTTCGAGGGTGATCGCGGCACTCCTTTGACAGCGCCACGGCACCCCAGGGAGCCGCGGCGCACACTTTGGGAACCACTGAGTATAAGGATTGGTCACTTCTTCTTAATTTGTGTCAGAGGGTGCTGGGAAGGAGTTGAGCTGATTGCTTGGCGAGGAAGATGATATCATTTCTAGTATGATCTTATCAATCTTGTTCTTGAAGTGGGAAGCAAGATCATGGGCACTGATAGTAGTCGGAAAGTTTGGGGTGGGAGGGTTTAGAAGAGATTAAAATGTGTTTAAAAGGTGTTTGGATTTAGAAACCTGAGCAAAGAGCGAATGGAAGTATGTTTGCTTTGCAGAGTCCAGAGCATTTCAATAGGAGTGGTACATAGAAGTATGTGTGAAGAAATCATTAGAGGTGCGATATTTACACCAGTGACATACTGCTTTACAGTATTTTGTGTTACTTTAGTGTGCCACGGCTGTCATCAAGTCAGGAGCACGTGGAGCATGAATGCTTGCTGGAGCCATTTGATCAAGGACTGTTGCTAGGGTTTGGTGAAAATGAGGTACTGCCATATCAGGGAAGGAGAACGTGGAGATTGGGGAGAGAAGGTGTTGGAGAGAGGTGGAAAACTGTTGAAAATTAATAGTTAAGATTTCTGTGGGTATGAGGAGGCTTGGTAGAGTTTGACAGCAGAGAGGTTAAAGGAGTGGGGGTGAGCCTATAGCTGTTAAGATGATGATCCGAGAAGGGGAGGAAATCAGAAACTGAGCATAGTCTAGAGAAAACAAGATCAGGGCAATGGTCATCCTTATGAGTAGAGGATTCAACTCACTGAGAGAGGCCAAGGGAGGAGGTTAGAGAGAGTAGTTTGAAAGCAGCATTGGAACATGGATCACCCAGGATGATGGTGGGGATGTTGAAAGATAAGAAGTGAGGGAACCCTACAGAGAAAGGTTCAAGAAATTGTTGATGCGATCCAGGGTGGCGATAGGTAATTGCAAGACGCATAGAGAAAATTCCAAATAGCATGTACTTCAAAGGATGTCAGTGTAAGAGATGGGATGTTTCGTAGATCTCTGGAACTCTGAATGTGCACTGTGGGGAGAGAAGTACTCCAACTAAACCTCCTTGTCTGCCTCCAGGTCTGGGGGGGAGAGTGGGTGAAATAGAAGCAACCAAGTGCAAATGCAGGTGAGGCAGTATCTAATTGTGTAAGCCAGGTCTGTTATTGGTAGAAGGTTGATGTAGTTTGAAAAGAAGAGGTCGTGTATGGAGGTAAGTTTGTTACAGACATAGCGTGCATTCCAAAGGGCACATTTAAAGCCCTTTGGAAGAGAGGGGAGGCAGGTGATGTGTTTGAGGTTTGCTGGATATTGCTAGTGTTCTCATATATGTGTATTGGAGGAGTGTGGGAGACCTGGATTAGGGGATATATACCCAGCTAATAGAAGCAGAGAGAGTGAAAGATAAGTAAGATGTTTGTAAATGTGTTACCTTATATTTTCTAAAAACATACTAGTAAGTTAATTGGCTGCTATCAATTGGACCCTAGTCTGTGTTTCTGTCTGTCTGTGTATGTTAGGGAATTTAGACTGTAAGCTCCAATGAGGCAGGGACTTATGTGAGTGCGCTCTCTGTACACCGCTGCGGAATTAGTGGCGCTATATAAATAAATGATGATGATGATGATTATACAGGCTGACACAATATAATAAAAGGAGTTTCAGAACTACCACAAAAACCCTTATTGGTAAAAAGTTCTCATTATGATTTTATGTGATTTGAGAAGTACATGTTGGAAAGATTTTTTTAAAGGCCTATGAGTGACTTTTTGTTTTCCTGGAAATTCAGACAGATCCAGTTGCCTTCTGTCTGCTGAGACTTGGGTTTCAACCAGACACTTTTGGCCCACGGCACATGTCTACTTATTATAACTAGTAAATCTTCTGTCATGTGCAATGCTCTTGTTTTTCGTCTTCTATTTCACAATCAGCTTGCCGATAATTGCAAAAGTTCACACTGCCATTACTACTGCATTCACAGTAATACATATTTTAGTTGGAGCAAATAGAGTAGCTTAGATATGGTAAGGGTGAGCATACTTTGAGATATACTGATGCGGGTTGAAAGCTAAATGTAAGAAACTAGATAAGAATGGTACAAATTTTCCATTGTTCTATTTGTGTTTTATAGTATACACTACATTTGTGTAACAGCCCTGTGGATAACACACTTTACCTCACCTTTATAGCTTCTATGCAGAATTTTACAGTTTTATTTGCTATTTTTTATGCAGTAGCACATTGAGTTTTATCTAGTACAGTACACTAAAGAGTTCTAGTGCCGTTTTCCTTAACTTTCTAACTTACAGTTCTTGATTTGGTGTCTGGGAAACAAGGATTCACAGTGGATTCACAAGCCTTTTCTTTGTTTCTGATGACACCTCTTTCCTGACTTAAAATGGATAAACATAAGTGGTTGAATCAAATGCAGTCACAGCACTCATAACATTATAAATTACAATTAAAGCAGCTTGAAATCTATAAGTTGTATAGTACGAGAACAAACTAGCTCCTGTCTACACCTCTTTGAAGTGATTATTGCTCTTTATCAAGGCTTTATTGGCTACTGTGTCAAAATCCTGACTTACAAAAGGTGATATTGAAAGGGTTTGCTAAAATAGAACTGCAAAAAAAATACCAACAAGGTACAGGATTGCTCACACAACTTTATAAATTGATCTGCTGCATTCAACATTTTTGAGATATTTAAGTTTAACGCACACGTTGCCTACAGGCTCTAACATAAACCTCGTAATTTGTTGTTCCCTCTCATGTCATGTTCATTGCATAGCATGTGAAATCATAAGAATGTCCACTATTGTTTTATTACATGCCTGAGGAACTATATATGAGAGTTAAGCTCATCCATACCCTATTGTTATGCCAGGATCCTTTATCTCAAGAATCCGAACACAAAAGAGAGTTGGTATTTTGGAAAGCAAATAATTTTAAACACAAAATAACCAAGTCAATAATATTGTTTTCATACCAGTTTGAGTTGTATGTATGTACTGTTGTGTTGTACTATGTATAAATATACCATACTGCTACTTCCCCTACTGCCTACTTTGTAAAACTTTAAAATTTCATTTACTTACATTCCATTATATTTTTACTTTTCGCCACTGCTAAATCTCCATACCGACACTCTTAAATTTCCACTTCGACAATTCCCATGTAAGAGACAGTTTCTTTGTGTAGGGCTATATTATATCCTCACTCATAACTAATTTTTGTTTGAATGCCAAATTTGTTTGCAGTTTCAAGGCATGTCAATGGGGTCAAAATTTGTGCCCAGCTATACCAATATTTTTATGGTGTTGGGAAGAAAATTACATTTATAATTCTTCTGAAATAAATGGTAAGAGTATGTTTTATCAGCACTATATTGATGATCTAATAGTATACTGATAATATTTAAGGCCAACATTTGTCTCCCAAACCTAGGGTGGTTTATAGGCGAGCGAGTAATTTAAAGACCATATTGGCCCCTAGCCTCTTGAAAAATTAAACAAGTAACAATAATTCCTTAAGTAATTTATCTAATCATCCTCTGTTGTGTGTTATAAATGGACATGATCCCTGTGAGCGATGTAATACTTGTAAACACATGGAAAAGTTATTCCTTTATGAATAATGGTAAAGATTACAAAATAAATAGCCGAGTCAAGTGTATTTGAACATATGGTCTGTGCGATTAAATGTGGTTGTAATCTTACATATGTAGGGAAGACTAAAAGGATGTTGAACATCAAGATACAGGAGTATATATATATATATATATATATATATATATATTTCATAGAACAGACCAGCAAAAGTAGTGAAGTAGTGACTTTCTTCAGAAAAATTTATTGAAACGGTCGTTGGGCATGTGTAACGCAATGTTTTGCTAATTACATTTTTTTCTTATTCAGTCTTTTCAATAATTGTGTTGGTCTGTTCTATGAATTGGACATTGTGGATATACAAACTTTATTAATGTACCTTCACAGTGAATCTGGTTTTTCATTTATGTACTGTGTGCTTCCTCTCCATGGATTTTTCTATACACATACAACCACAAAAGACAGAACAACGTTTTAATTCACAAAATCATTAACTTACATGTGTGTCATTGTCGACATCATAGCTACGCACCCAGCTGCCCAATGACTCGGTCTGCGTCATCACAGAGAGGAGGGTGGGGCCTGAGGAATTAGTTGCATCATCAGGCCCCATTCACTGCAGCGCAGTGACAAGAATCACCTGCACTAGCTGTGGAATCACATCATCCAGGCCCCACCCACTTTACAAGAAAGAGAAGCTGGATTCAGGAGGGTGGCCTACTCTCCTGGATGTCTTTGAGTACTACACAAAGTTAGTAAGTCTCCCTGACGTTCTGGGAGAGTAAGCAAGTATTGTAGTTTGTGTTGCAATGCCCTCAAAGTACAGCGCTGCGTAATATGTCAGTGTTTGTAAATAAAGACTTATAATAATATACAGAACACTATTGTCATGTATCTTTACAATCAAAACAAGCTTTAGCTGTCAAACTATAAGTTAGTTTATAAAAACATGGACTCTCATTTTCAGAGATTGATGATACATGGTTCGCGTGCAGTGTTATATAAAGTTTAAACATTTTCTGTATTTCCACTTTAATTGAAAATGTATTTACAAAAAGTGAACTGCAACAGCATAACATAGCTGTTTGACTATTACTGTGACATTTATACCTTCCTATGCCTCTGGTGGGTAGTCTAACATCCACTTTTTGATGGTTGAAGCATAGGTAATCCTTTTGTGGTATCAGCAATGCAGAAACAGCTACAGGTCAACTTAGGAAAAGAGCCAAATCTTTCAGGATCTGTCACAAGCTGCTTTATAGCAACACATATTAAGGCAGATATAGTATAAAAAAGGATTTTAGAGTTGGTGTTGAAACACAAGGTTAGTTTGTCAATTAAGTTCAGTGTATTAAGGTCGAAAAGGCAGAGAAATGTAATTTAGTAAAGAGGAGGAAAAGGAACTTGGTGAGAAAAGACAGTACCCATGAGATTGCATCACTTGTGTAATATAATAGCATACAATTTAACATACAATTATATTATGTCTTGTTAGGGTAATAATGCAATTTAATTTTTATGTTGCAGGATAATTGTCCTCTGCTTTACAATCCACGTCAGTATGACTATGACAAGGATGAAGTAGGAGAGCGATGTGACAACTGCCCATATGTGCACAATCCTGCTCAGATTGACACTGATAATAATGGTGAAGGAGATGCTTGTTCTGTGGACATCGATGGTGATGGTACGTTGTCAAATCTTTTATTATTTAAGTTATATGTGAAGGTGTTAGATGTATGTTTGATAATATGAATACATTTCTGTTTTTTTACATTTCAAGAATAGTACTGACTTTTCATGTAATACATGTCTGTAAATTGGCCAGTGATGTGGTTGATACCAGACATTTTTTCACATTAGGATATTTTATTTAAACAACACAGTAGCTACACAGAAATGGGTGATCTTAATCATTCTGCTGCCTGTTGTACCAATTGAAATGGTGTCCTTTACTAAACTGTGGGTTTGAAAAAGTGGAGATGTTGCCTATAGCAACCCATCATATATCAATTATTTAGTACATTCTACAAAATGACAAAATCTGATTGGTTGCTATAAGCAACATCTCCACTTTTTCAAATCCACAGTTTAGTAAATATACCCCCAAGTGACAGATCTTGAATTGGATGCAAAGAATTCTCTTTTATTTATATGGAAATATATGTACGGACACGTATGTCAACATTGTTATTATACATGCTAACTTAAATATATGCACACCACAAAGTTGCAAGGTACATCCCTTAGAACCTTCTTGTGTAGATGCAAAATAAGATACACTGAAAGCAAAATTCTGATGTATCTCAATTGCGTAGTTAATGCTTGCCTAATCTCTCCCGAATTTCGGGGAGCCCACCCGTACTTTCCAGAAGAGGAGGCAAAAAGATGCAATTTTGAAGCCCCGCCCCTGCTATAAAATCCTGTGAATTTTTGCAATAGTGTCGCCACGCCCCGCCCCCTTCTACCCCCTGTCACGTAACATGCTGCTGAAAGTTCCGCTGCCAGATGTGCACATATGCATTGCATCAAGTTTTGCATAAGGAGTGTCTCCATACCCTAACTGTACTGTAGTTTTCTCATGAATGTCCCTTTTACATCTTTGAAAGCACAAAGGGCCAATAGTGTCAGTTACGTGCTCCTGAAAATAGCACTGCCAGGTGTGCGCAGTGCGCATGTGCAATATTGCAAATTTTGTGTGTGGTGCAAAATTGCAAAGAGTAAATGCAGTTGTGTCCAACTCTTAATCAGCCTCTAACGTACAGTTGTGTGCTAACGTTTGGACACAAAATGCTTGTTTCACTGAATCTGTAAGTGAAAAGAATTTAACATAGCCTCTGCATGTTATACATGTAAACATAGCATATTTCTGCACATTTTAATGTACAGCTACTATGTATTTACTGAATTTAACAGGTTAAAAAATAATATAGTAAGTAAGGTATCTGTAAAAGTTAGCATACCATTTCAGTCTGTACTTGGTAACACATCTTTTGCAGAGACCACAGCTTCCAAATTCTTCTTGTAGCCAGCTAAACGTCTTTCTATTCTTACCCAAGTTTTTTTCTATTCTTCCTTGCAGAACTCTTCTAGCTCAGAAATATTCTTTGGTCTTTTTGTATGCACTACATGTTTGAGATCTCCCCTATATATTCAATAATATTTAAGTCTGAGGACTGTGAAGGCTATTGCAAAACCCTAGCCTTGGAGAAGCTTTCTTTTGCCACTAGCTACCACACAAGCCCACTGCATAGATCCAGGGACATAACACTGCATCGCATGGCCCCTTTGCTGAATTTTGGGAGAGGTGTGGAATTACCAACATTGCAGGGGGTTATATGACCTGGAGGGGAGGGGGCCCGATGATGCTTGTCCATCCACCCACAGCCCCCCGCTTTGCTCTTCTGAGGTTCCATGGGAGCAGGAGCTTGATCAGCGAAGCCCTGTGCTTTTAGTCCTGGAAACAAGGCTTCACCGTTCATCGGCCCGCGCACATGTTCTGAAGAGCAGAGCAGGGGCCTCGGGACCAGATGGATCCCTGAAATGGTGGATAGTTAGATATATCCCATTCTTACCGGTTGACATGGTGTTCTTTTCTTCTAATGCTTTACCTGCATTACTCCAAATGTATTTGTGGTTGATGCCAGAGTATTAAGTTTTTGTTTTAGCAGCCCAAAGCAATTTGTTCCAAAAACTTTTTAACTTACTAGAGATGGTTTTGCATACTTTTAGTCATGTAAAATAAACTTTTTTGTAAAGAAAACCCCACAAAACTCTGCACTGTGCACCACAAGTCCGGTGTCAGCTAAATCTTTCTGCAGGTCTTTTACAGTGCTATGTGGGATACAGTTTGCCATTTCTAAGTAGTTCTATCTGGGTCTGCCAGATCTTGGCTTGGCTTTTAACAGTTCCCACTTTGATAGTTCCCATTAACTTCAGTTTCTTAATGAGTTTCTGGCAGTGGAAATTCAAAGCTGGAAGCATTTATATATTTTCTTAAAGCCTTCCTCTACTTTGTAACAGTCAGTTAACCTATTAAAGTCGTCATGCTGCTGTTTAGAAGAGCCCATGTTTGCTGGCACAATAGCCTGGGAGGTTGGAAGGGTCAGGTTATTTATTCAACTGTGGAATTATCTTCAACTGACTTAATTAAGGCCAAACGAGCCAATCAACTTTTGAGAACTGTAAAGTACTAGTGGATGAACTGCATAGGTGACGAAACATAATCACATTCACTGTTTTATTTTTTTTCCAATCTGTTATATTCAGCAAATAAATAGTAATCATGCTTCAAAATGTGTAATGTTTACTTATGTACGCTGGAGAGGTTGTGTAAACTTCTTTTCAATTAGAGATTCAGTGAAACGTGCAATTTGACAATTGGTGTCCATTTTTTGCATACAACTAAATGTTTGCGTTAGTGTATTAAATCCTATGGAAGACATGTATTGTCACTTTAATTATCAATCAAGTTTTAGATCAATCAATTAATCAATCTTCATTTACATTTTGTGGAACATGATTTTTTAAATGAATTCCCTACATTTTGCTGACCCATAAATGGTATCCATCCTGTATACAATACTGTTTACAGATGTACACCTATTGCATTCCATTTGATTATCTGTTGATGTCTTGCTCTGCAGAGATCACTTATTTCTCACGTTGTTTTGTGGCATATTGACTGTAAAACTTCACACTTTTAACCTAACAGGAAATTTACATTCTTAGCCATGGACAATGGGATGTCCCATAGGATCTTCTGTTCTAGTGTTCTAGAACAGATATTTAATGCATACTAAGAATCCTCTCGTACTATCTGCCCCCAGCATTGACATTTTCCCATGTGGTAAATATTAAATATATAAAACTTGCCATAAAAAGGACTTTTACTTGCCAAAAAAGGAGACAATTCATACTTGATTTAAATCCCTGAATATCATAACAGACTTTTGGTGAATTAAATAATGCAATCTGTACTTCTTTTCAGACATCTTAAATGAGTTGGATAACTGTCCATATGTGTACAACACTGACCAAACCGATACAGATAAAGATGGAGTGGGTGATCAGTGTGATAACTGTCCTTTGATGCACAACCCTGATCAGGTATGTAGCAAGTAGAGCAGAAACTATAGTAGTTTAAAATAAGAGTTTTTATTGCTAAGATTTTTTTTTGTCAATTTTAACACAAACAAAACTGCTCTAAGGCTAATTAATATAGTATGAAAATATCCTGGCTCCACAGCAAAATATGGTCATTTTGTTTTAATCCAGACATTAGCTGTGGAATGTAGAATTACTCAGTACCTCCAGGCTGAATAGCTGAAAGTAGTGAAAGTCAATGGCAGTCATTCATACCCAGAGGCCTTTGTTTAAGCACGACAGTTCAATGTGAATTTCAGAGCCTCACATTTCTTTTTCTGAATGCCTCACATACAAACTCAGTCTTGTGAAAAACACAAATAACCATTGTGTTTTGGAAATCTGTTTTCGGTAAGTGAAAATACAGTCGGGGTTCAATAGATGATAAATTAGTCTTTTGTTCAGTGGTGGTCCACCACGTTGTAATTTGTGTCACGTATATAAATGAAAATAAGCAGTATAAAGAGAGTACAAATAAAAAATGTCTTAAAGTTTTGAACAAAATACTTCTAATACAAGGTAATATTCTTTCTTTGCCATAAGAGGAGTGATCTACAAAATAGTATTTTCCAAATTTGGGCAAATTATAATGTTGATATATGTAACTCATGCATATTAAAAATTCAAAAAGAAGATTTTTGTAATGTTATCTATGTTATGGAGCCATCTATCAGAGAACTTTGCATAATAGGTGCTAGTTTAGAAGCTCCGGATTCACACCCTGTTGGTGTTGATGTGGGTTCAGGTTCAGTTATTGAGTACTGTCTGGTTTTAGGTATTTGTGAGACCAGGAACCACTTCTAATCACACACTGCTGCTTACTATTGCTGACATCCAGGCTTCCTAGAGACAATATACAATTAAGGGTTAATGCCCACACTATTACTATTTCTTTATCACACATATACAATTCCAACTCAGTACAAGTAAACTGGTCAGTAATTTATAGTACAGATGAAACATGTTTATTTGAACTTGACGTACATTGCACATGGTGTGCAAGGCCTACTCAGATGTACGAATATTACATTGACATACACAGTATATTCAGTTGGTGGAACTAAAATGGTATGACATAGCATTTTTTTCTCCACACCATCATTTGCTGTGTCTGTTTGTTTCATATAAATGTGCTGGAACCATATATACTTCCTGCATTGTATTTCACTATGAGCTTAAAATAACTATAATTACCTGGAACTTTCACATGCTAAGTTTTCGAAAATACATGTGAGAAACTTGCCTTTATAATACCTGTATATAATGTTTAAAGTGTTTCATCAGGAATTCTCCAGGTGCATGTGGTATTTCACACCATTTCCTTGCTGTGTACTCAACTGAGATTCTATCCTCTGTTATGGCTGTTTACGTTTAGACTGATGTGGATAATGACCTTGTGGGAGACAAGTGTGATAGCAATGAAGACATTGATGAAGATGGCTACCAGAACAACTTGGACAACTGTCCCTACATACCTAATGCAAACCAAGCAGATCATGATAAGGATGGGAGAGGGGATGCCTGTGATTCAGACGATGACAATGATGGTGTGCCAGATGACAGAGACAACTGTCGACTGACCTATAATCCTGACCAAAAAGACTCAAATGGTAAGACATTATAGTACAACCTATTCTCTTTTTGAGTCAGGTAGATAAGTGTATGATGTTTTTAATGTAATTTAGAGCTAGAGGGCCTGATGCTAAGTTAACTCTATGCCAGATTGTGAAGCGTAAAATTACGAAGATTTGTACTGCGCATGCTCACAAAGAGAGTGCACGTATATCGGAACATGCAGAGTTTCTTTGATCTAACAATTGTGCCTCCTTACTAGTAAGGAGGTGCAATTGTTAGATCCGAGCAAAGTCTAATGTAGGCCCAGTACAGTATGGGCTTATTTTCATGCAATTATGGCTGAAGCAGACAGAGATACATATTTATCTGTTAGGAGTCATATCTTTTGCATCTGCAAGAGCATGCTGATGATGACAGTCACCAGCACTAGCTAGCCGCTTCTGATTGGCTGATAGCAAATTCACCTCTAAAGCTGATAAATGCTACATTGATTGAGCATGTATAAAATGATTTTGTGGGTGTATTTAAAAAGACAATGTTTTGCTGCGTTCATTCGTACATGAGAAGGAATATTACGTCTGCTGTATTATATCAAACCTAATAGTGAATGCGTTTTTCACTATCGAATCAAATGTTAACAAACTTTTCTTGTGTTTATGATCTGGGTGAATATATGCCTAACGTAAACCTGGCTCATATGCTGCAGGTGCAGAGCTGGATGCATCTTGAGATTGCTTTGATACAGCATATGGGCGTAAATACTTTTCTTTATGCCCAACATACATCCAATTTAGCATCATGTACAGAATATTTGAATGGAAATACAATAAGTTGATCCTTTGGTGGATTTATACTTTCATTTATGATACTCGCCATTGTCATACCCTATGTTCCTTTTATGCTCAGATATTGGGGATAAAAGAGTTAAAAGGTTATTAAAATGAGGACTCCATCATCAGCAGTAACATTCACAATCTGTAGAATTTTTCCTAAGGAGTAAAAATGTTAACAATTAATAATTATTGCCAGATTGCTCGGCTTAGAGGGAAGTAGTCATACTGAAAATGGTTATGTATAAATGTCATTTTAATATGAGTGATAGGTACACTGTCTGTTCTCCATCATAAATCAATCAATAATTATCTAGACAAATCCTTTACTATAATCCAATTTGTTTTTGTAGCTACAAAGCAACACACAGAGAAGCAATCAATATGATATCTAAGATCAAATTGAAAAATATCTTTAGATTCTAAAGTAGAGAAGCTTCAAATCAACTTTTGCAAGTTGCAGTTTTTCTGCATCAGTTCAGATATACTAAAAAAGAAGCGCAGATATACTTTACTCTTGTATACCCTTTTCATGCTTCATATAGTTATGAGTTTTGCTATTATAGCTGTTGTTTTCGCATTCAAGTTTCAAACCCTCTAGCAATAAATTTGAATGAAACAGGATACAAAATGAGTAAAGCATTGCGTGAGATATGGTCTAGGCTAAAGAATTTTTAATCTTAGTCAAGAATATCACCAGATTGCTTCTAGTTTTGCATAGCACCTGTATTGTTTTATTTAAACCTGGAAAGCTAGGCTGCTTATTCCCTTTAATTACAATTAAAAAGGGTTTTTACAGTCACAGACTGCCAAAAGGAAGCACATAGTGGCTTTTATGGACTAAGCGCACTTGCACACTTCATATTACCTGGATGCTCCAGGTTTCGATTTTAAAAATATGTTAGCTATAATGAAGGCAGGTTGATTTGCTTTAATTCAAAGGAAAAGTAGACCGTGCAAGTCTTAACTTTATGTCAATGTGTGTGCGATAATGCTGCTCTTAATCTGTTTTGTCTGTGCCCAACTATGATATACCTGCATTTCCTTGACGGAAGCTACTGGTGCTGTAAAGTAATGCAATTTGTTTGTGCATTTTGAACATGTGCAATTCCAATGTTCCTGAAAAAGAAATGTCTAAACATTGTCTATTTCCAGTTTGCCCAAACCCTTATTAAGCCTTTCACTGTCAAGGATTCAAGCCAAATTTGCACCTCAGAAAGCACACATCATTTTTTGCACTGTGTTCGCATTGTGGGGACCTATTTCAACAAATTTTATATTGCTTTTCTTTATGGACTGGATTTTATTTTGATATCCTAGTTGAGCAAATGCCTATTTGCCTTATTGGACATTATACAAAATTGTTGCCTTTTTATTATTATCATTAATCTTAATTTAAAGGGCAACACATGAGGTCCTCAGCACTGTACAGAGGGCAAACAACAAGACAGTACATGATATAACAGTACAATCCAGTAAACAAATAACACTACTGCTATGGAAGCTTTCAGGAAACTTCCATAAAGCCTTACCCAACGGCAGGGGACCAGCAATTAAGCACTTGAAACAGAGTAAGAAAATGTCTCACCTTGGTGCACCATTGGTTCAAGTACTCAAAGCCGATCCTCCTTAGTGCGTCGGGTCAGGTATAATGGACTTAGGATCTCGGTCCGGGACCTCCAAAAATGTTATGGAAGTTTTCAGGAATAATTCAAAGAGGAAGTCTCTTCAGAATATGCTCTGTTTATTCTTATATGCGCGATACAAACCATTCAATTCAAGCAGAACAATTGTTATTACAAATTAACTTTGCAAGCCTTTTAAGCCCCAAAACCACAAACTAATACGTAGATAAAGCATCATATAAGACTTTGAACCAATAATATCACTTCATTTGACAGGACCACTCAACATCAACCAAAATCCCCCAGATACAGACATAAATCCAAGTAGACCTTGCCACATCTTATCTGGTGTAGACTTGCTCACCACAACTTCTCTGTTTCCCATCATAGACAATGGATAGCACATTTCATTTTAGACAAGTTGCAATATATAAAATATTATAGACATGTTTCCTCATATACTTTGAGCAACACTGGCCAAGAAGCAGAAAAACAATTTAATTTGCCAATATATATAAACTGTAACTTTGTTAACGCTTATGCATCGTACTAGTGTTTTATAACCAGCTTTAATTCAACTTCCATTTCTGTGAGTTGATTATCCATATTAACTACGACTCACAACACAGCTACTGATAGCCTGAAAAAAATGTTTTTTATGACAATATTTTATGATAGCTACTTTCACAAAATCTGTCTATCTATCTATCATGCAATACTTTAGGCTGGTCACATACCTGTAAACACAGACTTTATCACTAGGGGCGCTGTAGCAGAGATCACCTGGGTGATCATATCCTTATCGCAGGATACACTGATAATGATGCCCCATTGAAAGGCAGAAATCATCATTGTTTTCTGCCTGTCACGGGGCATCATTATGATGTATGGGCAATGTGATTTCTATGAGATCACTTTGCCAGTACATATTCCTAGATGTCCAGGTTACTATTTATACGTCAGCCAAGTGTCTATCAGCTTACTGAAGTCCACTGAAGTGGCAAAAAAGAAATATTTAATTTCTGTTGATGATAGTATAAGACCCTTAGCTTAAAGTAAAAAGGTAGTGCTGACTTAGAACTGTCCATCAAATTCACTAATAAAATCCAAATTTTTATTGATAGTCACATGCTGTAAACAGCTCCTTACAAAAGAACAATGAGCAATAATACATGCAAATGAAGGACTTTAGGATTATACATAAATTGATAGAATTATAGCCAAGTCAGGATCAGACAAGGAAAAAAACTTTATTGCATGAGTTAGTAATGGTAGAAAGTGGTTTAAAAAGAAGGCATCTATTTTGTCAAGAAGTGTTAGTAGCTCTGTGTACTTGTATCCTGTTTTATGTGAGTTCTTACACAAATAGAAAAATCTGTGAAAACAAGATTGATATTGCAGGCATTGTTTGCAGTGAAACTGGTTATTGGGTTTTTGAACCATTGCATATACTATTTTGTAATTAATGTCTTGAGCCCGAGGGAATAGGTAAATTTCTTATTAGATGAGATGGTGCATTTTAATTCTTATTCTCTCTTATGTAAGTATGTGGGAGGTGTGTTATGCAATTTGCTGTAACCATAAGAAATGTTACATAGTTGGTTTAGATGCCCAATCATAAAAACATTTTTGGCAGGAGTTAATATACAAGACACTATTAACAGACTAACTAAATCCTAGTGTGTTCTTCTTACATCTGAGACAGTTCATTTAAATCTTGACAACCCTTCAGTTAAAGAACGATCATTCACATCATATAATGAATGCAGTAAATGCTTAATATCCAATAATTGAAAATGTTCGGAATGTTCTTTTTTTTTTAAGATAAATTTACAGCATATATATATTAATATAGAAGAATTTCTTTGATATTGTGCCTCTGTTGAAGGTAACTCAGGGAGGTGATACATTGGATATATTGATATATTGCTAAAATCTCATGCAAAGGAAAAGGAGGTGTTGTCTATAGCTGTTAATCATCATCATTTATTTATATAGTGCCACATATTCTGCAATGCTGTTCAGAGAATATTTGTCATTCATTTCAGTCCCTGTTCCAGTGGAGCTTAGTCTAAATTGCTTAACACACACATACGTTAATTTTGTGGGATGAAAGTACAGCATCCGTAGGAAACCCCTTGTAAACACACTGTAAGGTCAAAAGTGTTAACCACTGAGCCACAGTGCTGCCAAGCAGATGATTTCTACTCTTCACTAGAAAATGACTGAATCTGATCGGTTGCTATGTAAATCACCACCATTTATATTTGTATTAGTTTCCATAAATGTACCCCATTGTATTTTCTGCTACACGGCACTTATTAGAGATTAAGTGAAAGACCCACATTGTCTGCTTTTCACTAATCGCTACAGATCAAAGTTCTGCTATACACTTAACATCAGTTTAGAAGTTTGCCATACACTGCCCACCAGATTAGAGACTTGCTATACACTAGCCACCAGGGGGTAAATGTATGAACCTCCGGATTCTTCAACTCCGGCGAGTTCAGCATCTTCAGCGCTTAAATTTAAAGCGGCGCTGCCTTGTAAAGGGAAGTTTCCCTTTACAAGGCAGCGCCGCTTTAAATTTAAGCGCTGAAGACTCTGAACTCGCCGGAGTTGAAGAATCCGGAGGTTCATACATTTACCCCCAGATTGGAAGTCTGCTATACATTTGCCACTAGATAATAGAAGCCTGCTGTATAGTAGCCACCAATTTGGGGGTCTGCTATAAACTAACCACCAGTTTGAGGGTCTGCTATACACTAGCCAGAGGATTGTAGGTCTAATGTACATGAGTCATCTTTTTTGAGGCCTGCTCTATATACAAGTCATCAGACTAGAAGTATGCTTTACCAGTCTTGTACACTATTCACAAAAATTGGCTCTTCATTAAATAACTGGCACTGAAATGAGCTCTACATTGTCTACTAGCCAATAAAAAGGCCTCTGTATTGTAGTCATCAGAATGAGAAGTGGGCAGACAGGTGCCAATTTTATCAAGTTATAGGAGGCCTCAAGATGCCTTTTTTAGCCCTGCATATATTGGCTGCCTCTCCATGACTTCCAACAATCAGTTGGTGTCAAGTGAATCCACTGAACCCTTAGTGATTGCTCTTGAAAACTGCAGATCTACAATGTATACTAGGCATGCAGTAATGTAAACTTTCACAAATGGCTATTTAGCTTTCTGAGAGTAAACAACTCACTAATCAACTCTTGTGTCTCAATATGATTACTTGGAAGAGCTCTGGATATTTCAGATTTTGGTTTCCCTGTCTTTTAGCATGTATTACAACTTTCCTGTGAAATATACTCATTTTTCACCTGCAATCAAATATAGCCTTAAGCTTATTTTATGATTTACTGTATCTTGATCCTGATAGGGAAGCCACAATAGTATGCGCTTGATATTAAATATCCATCATGGAATGTTGCTGCAGGCAACCATGTCATGGATAAAAGACCTAAGCCGGTCATTGCTAAATTACATACCTTGCAGCATGCCAGAATATAATGAATCAGGGAGATCTGCCTTTATCCGTTATCCCTGCCAAGATTACTCACAGCAAGACACAAAGATTAATAAGTACTTTCTTATGATAGATTCCACCACAGACTTTCACATGAAATGAAGTGGATTGAGATAAATATTTTTTTTTTATTAAACTGGAATGATTTCAAAATCGTATTGACAGTGGCTGTAAGAGGTAGAAAAACAATATTATTTAACCTTAGCATTTTGCATGTAGCAACTTTTCACATTTTTCTAGAATGTTATGTAACAATTAAGGTTAAAAGCTCTCCAATTTTTTTTTACAGGTGATGGGCGAGGTGATGCCTGCAAAGATGATTTTGATAACGACAGCGTTCCCGATATATTTGATGTCTGCCCAGAGAACAGTGGTATTAGTGAAACTGACTTTAGGAAATTCCAAATGGTTCCCTTGGATCCAAAGGGGACAGCTCAAATTGATCCCAATTGGGTTATTCGCCATCAGGGCAAAGAACTGGTGCAAACTGCCAATTCTGATCCTGGTATTGCTGTAGGTAAGTAAATTTAATATAGGGAGTCTTTCCAACTTAGACAGGAGCCTGTATAAAAATGGCCAAATGGTGTTTCCACATACTTCCTCACTGAAGATTTCTGTAACTACATTAAGATTAAGGCTACAAGCCTTAGGGTACATTATTTTTTTATAATACCCAACATTTAATTAGCAAACACAAACTTAATAAGCTCATTCCTTAGTCAGCAAAGTTCTTTTAAACACCTGCACTCTACTGGCAGATACCACACCTCCTGCTCCTCTTACTGAATCGTGCAAAACTGCCAAGGATTCCTCCACATAGAAGTCTGCTGTACCAGAGAAAAAACACTTGCAGAATGTGCACATTTGAGTTGCTTTAATATCCTCAAAGACAAAATGACCGACTGCACATAATAACCAATGAGACAGCCTAAGCAGTAACTTAATAACTGGTTATATTGGATTGTGGACAGAGTCTACTGATCTTCTGTTTTGTCATAATCACAAGGAAGAGTAATTGTGTAAGTTATGGATCTTTCACTTGTTTATTTATGAACTAATGGTAGAAATAATATTTATTCAAGACCACTTACAGCAGTATCCACTGAAACATAGAAGGAACAAAACTATCTACTCTTGATAATACGGGACAAGTTGCATCAAGTTCAATGGTGGAGTAATAGCAAATATTGATGTAAATGGCATAATTTGGCATAATATACTGCACTGTATATATTTATTACATCCATTGCATAGCTTAAATTGTGTATGGATAGTGGATATGTTTCCAATGTAAATAAACATTGTCGTATATTTCTCATAGGCTTTGATGAGTTCAGCGCAGTGGATTTCAGTGGAACATTCTATGTTAACACAGACCGTGATGACGATTATGCTGGCTTTGTGTTTGGTTATCAGTCCAGCAGCAGGTTCTATGTGTTCATGTGGAAGCAAGTCACACAGACATATTGGGAAGATAAGCCATCTAGGGCATATGGGTACTCTGGAGTATCATTAAAAGTAGCCAATTCCACTACAGGCACTGGGGAGCACTTGAGAAATGCTCTGTGGCATACTGGAAATACACCAGGAGAGGTATAACTAAATTAAATGTATAGCAATGGTTTCACAAAAATGGAAGTATTCAGTGTATTTGAATTACATTCGCTCTTTGCTAGGTAAGAACATTGTGGCACGATCCCAAGAACGTTGGCTGGAAAGACTATACTGCTTACAGGTGGCATCTGACTCACAGACCAAAGACTGGTTTTATTAGGTAAACCATTATTTGCATAATATTATGTATACAATGGGGTTTATTTACTAAGTACAAATGTACATCAAGCCATAGACACCATTCAGCAATTAGCTTTGATTTATGTAGACAAGTTAGACAATGAAAGTATGTGTCTTATTATTTACTAAAGGTTATATTAGACATAGCAATTTTGCACTTTGTTAGCAAATATTTCCCCAATATAAAGTGTTTTTAATGTTAATATTAATTCTTTGTAAAATGTGCTCATTTGTCATACTCAGATATTCAACATATAGAAATATGACCAATTAATTAATGCAATTTAGTATAAAATAAAAACATGGACCATTTTAGTGTTGTAGGTTGGTGTTATAATTTTATGTTGTCTGATAAATTGATGAATGTAGCATCACCAACTAACATTAGTTGTTGAATTATTGTTTAATTATTATTGCTAACTTATTAAGCTCAAATCTTCTCTGCAGCAATGTACAGTAGGGAGAGCAGACATACATTGTGTACAGTACATAAATATTCTTGGCACAAGGGGGGAGATTCAGTTGGCCGCAATGTGCCACCGGATATCACCACAATGTCCAGAGGTTAGATTTCAGCCTCAACATCGGCGCTATGTGTCTACGTGGACTGTTCCGGAGACACTTCTCTCTGAATTGAATCTCCCCGAAAGTGAAGGCCCTTTTCTTAAAATCACTAGTGGGAAACCAGCAAAGAGACATAAACAAATAGGTCAGCCACTTATAAAGATATGTGGTTATAAAATTGTCAGGTGCTCAGACTATGTATTCATTTGCATTTGTCCCTGTCCTAATTGAGCGTATAATCTAATTATTTCAATACAGAAACACACATACACTTGGATAAATGTTAGTCAGAAGCCAACTCACCTACAAGCATGTGTTTGACTATGGGAAACCCAGAAGGAAACCAAGGCAAACATGGGAAAAACATACAAACTCTATGCAGCAGCATATCAACCTGGTCAGAATTTAACCCGAAGCCCCTGTGCTGTAAAGCAGCAATGTTATAACTATGTATTGCACTCTTAACTTGATAAATAATTGCTTTCTTTATCATATCATTGTCTTTGCTCTTGATTCCCCTCAAGTGTACCATATTCACAAACAATGTGTTGAGTGGGAGGAGCCAATATGATGTTTATGAACACAGAGCATTTTTTATCGTGTAAATTTCGCTCCACATAGAGCAAAGTACTACCCACATTGAGAGCATTCACTATAGCAGCTCCCACACATCTAAAACTGAGACTGTAGGGCTGTATATGTTAGCATCTTTCACCATTGATATGTATTTCCTTCACTTGTATAAAGCTGCCTCTTTTTTCCACTTTAAACATTTTCCTCAAACATTGTACATTTTTTGTTAGCATGCCATACATTCCATTATATAATTACAAAAGTGGAGACCCAAGAAGTGTTTAGATGATACTTTATGAGGAAGAGCATGGAATAGATTTGGTAAATAAGTTTATTCACTGGTTTATTGGTTTCTACATGACATACATTGGCTTTCAGCCCAACAACAATATAATCTACAAATAAAAATAAAACATGGACTGACTTGAAAGATTTGGAAGGAGAGCAGTGAACATTTCTGAAAAACCAGAGACCGTGCTTTGATTTTTCTACATGCCTTGCTACATATCTCGTATATATCTCAAGTTTATTTTCTGCCCTATAGAGTTGTGGTGTTTGAAGGAAAACAGATCATGGTAGACTCTGGGCCACTCTATGACAAGACATATGCAGGTGGACGGCTGGGACTCTTTGTGTTCTCCCAAGAGATGGTATATTTCTCTGATCTCAAGTATGAATGTAAAGGTTAGTATTCTATTTTTAAAGCCATATTAGAACTTTTTACTGCTTTTATTGCTGATTGTCGCTATTTATCATTATGTTTTATTTTTTTAAATTTTGTATGTTATGCCACAACATATTTTATGTCTTCTTTTTTTCCTATTAGATATTAAAATTGTTAGTAAAAAAATCAGTGCTATACTATAACTATTGAATTTGCTCTGAACCCTCTGATTGTTAGAGACAGCTTAAACAGAAGGGCTGACACTGAGTTGGGTGAATATTGGACATAATTTCCGCTTTAGAAAGCTGCATGTAAAAATAGCGTATTTACTTACATATGATGAGTTCAACTCTGCACCTGTAGCATATGCGCCAAGTTATGTTATGCTTACATACACATACACACAATCAGGCCATAAGCACAAGAAACGTTTGTTTACATTTGTATTGATAGAGAAAAAATGTATTCGCCCTTATGCTTAATTAAAATAAAAAACAAACAATATAATACAGCAGATATATTATTCCTTCTCGAGTACAAATGAAAGTAGCAAAAAAATTTTTTAAAAAAATACGCCCACAAAATCTTATAATATGTGCACGAACATTGAGGAAAGCACCTTTCAGCTTCAGATGTAAATTCACAATCAGAAACAGCTAGCTAGTGCTGGCAACAGTCATTATCATTAGCATCTTTCTTTGCACCATCCCTCAGGCACTGGCGATTGATCCAAGTTTGTCAGGCATATATGCATCTCCAAGCGAGTTTTTCTATTTGGAATTAGGCGAACACATCCTTACTGTACTCTGCCTACGTTAGACCGCCCCTTCCCTCCCTCTGTCCAACCTCTCTGGCTGTTGTCAGGCGCAAGTATAAATCTGCATATGTGGGTGGCTTATTTTGTGAACATGCATAGTACAAACTTGCAGATTTTACCCTAGACAAATGGCCATACGGGCAACTCAGCAACAATGTGTAAAAGCGAAGTCATCTAAACATCTATATATTTAACAAACCAGTTGTTTATTAAATATAGAGATTGTAGTCTAGCTCAAGCCCTGAGTGCCGCATTGTTCAACCATTGTCAATATAAATAAAATGGTAGCAGAGGAAAATGAACCTCTATTAATTATTGAATGGTTTCCAGTTTCATCACAGCACAAAATGGTTGTGAATTAAGTCCTCAGTACTGTGCAGACCACCTGTGTTTGTCGATCAGATAAAATGGCTTAATAAGATGTTACACTGTAATATATCACAATAAGTTAATGAGACTACAAAGACTATAACTTTCACTTCTTTCCCCAAAAGATTTATGACTCTGGTGGAAAACAGAGACTCCTTTTATAGACCACATAGGAATGTATATTAAAGTTAAAAGAACAACATTGTAAAGTATTTAAGTTTAATAAGAGTAAAAAAAATAGACTATACAATGATATAAGTGTCATGCTATGGAAACAGAGCTGGATAGCATTTGGCTGTTGTCTCTGATCTCACTGGAATTTATTCATAGAAGTAAAGCCAATCTATAAGCATTTTATTAATAATCCCATATGTTTGTAGAAAGCATTATGTCATCTTTCTGTGTACATCCAAGAAATTAGTTCTCTTATAAAGTAACTGTACAACGTCTATGCAGAATTTAGTCACTCAACATCTGTTTGCTATCACAATGAATATTACTGTGAAAACACTAGTGTATATTTGCTCTTATGATCTCTAATACCCCTTCTCCTATGGTGTCATAGGTATAAATAGAAGTATAATTATTGGGATGTATGTTTAGATGAAACCTCTAAGATTCATTTAAAAAGGCAAATGTACAGATACAGGACTTGATGTTAAGTTGAACCAGTGGTAGTCACGTTTGCAAATACGATAATCCCAACAGCATTTAGAGCGACAGTACAATTCCGATTGCTGTAATTGCGACCTGCAATCAATTCCGACTTGATGAAAAACTGACTTTGAAGAATTTCAGCATTCCAACATAGTGTCAGTGAGATTCACATTTATGCTATTAAGGGGGCAATGCGGGGACCCGCCGGGTGTCTACTGTCCAGCCCTTTCTAAAACACACCTGCCGACATAAATGCAACAGTTACTCTTCAGTGACGTGAATCTCACTGACGCTATGTTGGAATGCCAGAATTCTTCACAGCCAGTTTTTCATCAAGTCGGAATTATTATTATTATTATCATTTATTTGTTAGGCGCCACAAGGTATGCGCAGAGCCGCACACAGAACTAACAGTAGACTTTACAGGGTGAAACCATACAGAACAATGAACAAAAAGTACCAATACTTCAGAAACTCTGGCCAGTCATATGCAGTAAAGACGGAGCGGAAGAACAAGTATGGAGATAGGAGGGGAGGGGGCCCTGCTCATACAAGCTTACATACTAAGGGAGGGTAAACAGACCAGGCACAAGAGGAGCCAGTTGAAGCAAGAGGAGAGAAGGGAGGACGAGCTAAAGGGAGGAGATGGGGGTTAAGTAGATGGTTGGTAGGCTTTGAGGAAGAGGTGAGTTTTGAGTGGACGTTTGAAGGAGCACAGAGTAGGAGAGAGATGCATGGAACGAAGGAGGTCGTTCCAGAGAAGGGGGGCTGCACGGGAAAAGTCTTGGATTCTGGAATGGGAAGAAGTGATAAGAGTGGAGGAGAGGCGGTGGTCGTTGGCCAAGCGCAGGGAGCGGGCAGGAGTGTGAATGGAGAGGAGGTTAGAGATATAAGGGGCAGTAGAGTTGGAGAGAGCCTTGTAAGTGGTGGTGAGGAGTTTGAAAAGATTCTGTAGGGGAAGGGGAGCAAGTGTAAGGCAAGGCAGAGAGGGGAGACAGAGGAGGAGCGGCGTGAGAGGAAGATGAGTCTTGCAGCCGCATTGAGTATAGAGCGGAGGGGGGAGAGAAGGGAGCGGGGGAGGCCAGTGAGGAGGAATTGACTGTAGGTCACAATTGCAGCAATTGGAATTGTACTGCTGATAAAAGTGCTGTCGGGATTATCGTATTTGCAAACTTCTACCCCAACCAGTTGAACTTTACGCCAGTTTGCATAGTGTAAATTGTGCCAATCCGCACTGTGCATGCCCACAAAGACAACTGATGCATATGTGCCAATGCAGTCTTGCACATACCTGGCACTTCCATTTTCATGAAAGGGGCATGTAAACACAGGCCAAATACAAATAGAATGTGTTCACACAAAGGTGACTCATGCAGACCAGCAGATAAATGCATATATTCCTGTTATACCACTTTCACATTCCCCCACGGGCAATATCCCGGGTATATGAACCCAGGATATTGCCGTGGGACAGAGCCTCGTACCTCAGCAAATTCCCAGGTTGACCGGGTTCACACTGAACCTGGGTCTGCCCGGGTCTCCATGGCAATATCACAAGACGAGCTTTGATTGGCTCCTCTTGTGATGTATTTTTTTTTTTTCTTTTTTATGTTTTCAATAGCTTTCGGTGAGACACAGGTTTTTCAGCTCGGGTGTCATCATTCAGACTGTAGGCTACCTGGCTCGGACATGGGAATAACCCTCCAAAAGACCCAGGTCTAATTCCCGGGTCATCCGCCCCAGGAATTAGCAGCCTTGACCCGGGCTTTTGAATGTGAATGGGGCATAAGAAACATCTTCTGCACTTGCTAGAGGACAGGTTCAAATACACACTAATGATGACTTGGCGTAAACCAGGCGCATATATATGCTGCTTATGTGTATCCAGGCACATCTCGGGATGGGTACGGCTCTGCATATGGGGAGAAATGCGCTATTTTTGTGTGCGCTTTTTGTAAGAGTAATTTACTCCCACTTTTGTTACCAACTCTGCATCAGCCCCACACAGTGCAAATACTGTTTTTTCTTTTGTGGTGTCACGTAACTGTTTTTGCTTGTTTGGCTCAATTAGTACAAGTACATGTTAGGATGGCACCTCTGTGGGGGTGCAGCAGTTTATTCCTTTAGTTTGAAGTAGATGGGCAGATCCAGGCATTCCATGCTGAATGAATGCTGTCTAATGGAACTAATGAGCCTAATTCTGCGCTCAAATGCAAAAAACTAAATTAAATGAGATATTATAAAAGCTGTTAGCAGGAGGACACTCCTAGTTTTGAGAGGTGTTCCTAGCCTAGTGAATGGCTGCAAAGCTATTTTTCATTTGCAAAACAGGTTTTGCACACCCATAAGTTTATGGTGATTAAACCTCTGATGTTTCTTTTTATACAATACTTAGGCATACATTTCATGTGAAAGTGCATTAATCTAAGAACAAAAGCTATGTTATTAAACCATCAGAAAGTATAATTATTAAAGTAAAATTATTTAATATATTTATCAAACCTAAAGAGCAAGAGTTAAGGTGTTACCCATAGCAACAAATCAGAGTCCAGCTATCATTTATCTAGTACATTCTAGTATGTACCCTTACTCTAAATAATTATTTAAGACATAAATGAGGCGTTAAGGAGATATATGATAAGGGAAAAAAAGGAAAGTAATAGGCAGGGCCGGATTAAGGGAATGGAGGCCCCTGGGCTAAGGGGACCTTCATTCCCCCGTGAGGGCCCCCCTCCCCGTTATCTGAGCCACCCCCCCGGTGAGCTGAGCCGCCCCCCAGGGCACTTACCTCCTTCTCCTGGCATTGCAGTCCTTCCCCGGCGCACTGTACGCTCTTTACTGAGGAGATCTCGTGAGAGTGAGACTCACGAGATCTCCTCAGTAAGGAGTCTACAGCGTGCCGGGGAAGGACCGCATTTAAAATGCTCAGCAGCATTGATCGCGGCGTGGGCGCCCCCGACCGATCAATACTGCTGCTGAGCACTTTCAAGGGCCCCCTGGATGCCCGGGGCCTCTGGGCTGTAGCCCAGTTAGCCCTAGGGTTAATCCGGCCCTGGTAATAGGCAGGGGGACTGCTGTACTGGAGACACGTGATTTCAGTCAGGGTTTTCTCTTGGTATCACTGGGTTTCCAACACATAACTTTAAAATGTGCTTGCACTAGGTGTTTGACACTGAAAATTATATGCTGGAGTAGATCACTTGTTTCAGTTAGAAACCACTTGTAGATAGGGAGGAAATACATTCAATTAGATAGACCCTGTCAGAAAAAGTATTTAACCAATGTTTAATAACAGGCAACATATTATTTTAGATAAGTGACCCTTAGGGGCTAAGGGCAATATGTATAGATATTTATTCCATTTGATTTAGCAAAACTTTATACCGTGCAACCACAGAGATATTTTGTTTTTTTGTTTCATTTATGGACATAATTTATCCTCCACAAATAATCATGTACTTTTGCACTGCAAATATTAGCCAGAGACAACAATAAAATATTTTGTTTCATCCAGTAGTCCATTTAATTGGAAATGGATGAAAACTTGCATTTCCAAAAAACACACATGTTGAAAAAGACTTCTCAAACATGACAATATCATTTAATCAGCAAAACAGATCTTCTTTTAAATATTTTTTTTTATAACAATACCGTTTTATTTTGTTTACAGATTTTTAGGATCTAGTTGACATTATATGGGTACTGTGCTGTACATCCTGTGCGACAAAGACACCTCAACTCAACTTAGTACTCCCAACCATCATTAACATTACCTGTTGCCTGCGTGGAAGGTAATGCCTCACGTAACTTCTAAGAACTGACTAGAAGAGGAGCAAATTGAAAAAGTGAGGAGAGGAGGAAAACTGACTTATTTTACAGTATTTAGGTTTATAAATCAGCAATATAAAGATGGGTGATTTTTTGAAACATTTTCAAATGAAATAATGATTGACATGCTGTTATAATGAAGATGTAATTTATGTCCCCTATTATGTTTTCACTAACTCACTCACTATTTTTGATATGCTGGATATATTATATTTGAAAGACATCTTACCTAGCAAGTTTAATAATATGCTCATCCATTTCAACTTTTGACTTTGATCATTCGGGATTGTATATTTGTAATATTGACATTTGCCATTGTTATGTTTGTTTAAAAAAAAAAGAAAAGAAACTAAAAAAAGTTCTGTTTTCTAAGATTCATTACTGTTTATATGGTTTTTAGTAAATGGAAACATTGTACCTATACCATATCAGATGACCTAATTGTTTTTGGAGGAATTGTTGGCATGTTTTATAATATACTTATTCCTTAGCACCTTATACAGCAAAAAAAAATGTAAAGCCAAGCGTAGGTTTAGTTTAAATACTCACCTTAATATATAGACAACAGAAATTTACAAAATTAGCTATTGTAGTGTTTAAGAGTAAATTGTAAACATATTAAGGTAAACATACTTCTATGAATTAAACAATGTTGTAGCTAAAATTACTTTAACAACATTTCAAATGAAAAGCAGTTTATTGATTGGTGAACCTCACAAAACATTCCAAAAATGTTTTATATATGTTTCTTGCAAATATTATAAAACTATTTTTAGGTCATGATTTAATTTTAGTATTAAAGTCGAAGAAGTTACAAATACATAACTTAGTGATTGTTTGCAGGACCGGCTCTGACATTAGGTTAACCAAGACTGTTATCTAGGGTTCCAATGGTTAGGGGCCGCCTAAAACACCGGAAGAATGACATGATGTCACTCACACAATGTGTTAACGACCCTCTGCAGCGGCCCCTCAAAGAGCTCCAGCCGCTGACATGAATGAGAAGCATGTAGCAGCTTCTTATATGTGAAGCCTCTGGCTGCTGCTCCTCAATGTCAGTTTTAAGCTTGAAGTGTGACACTTGGCTGTGATATCACAGTCAAGTTCCACACTCCCAGTCTGAGGTGCAGAGGATGCCGTCTCCACCTTCTGCCCGCCAAGGACAAAAATCAGAAAGGGTGGGTACGTAATGCTCGAGTGGGGCGCCACTTCCAGGGGAGCCTCCAGGGCTTGTGTCGGCCCTGATCGATTGCCTCTGAGACTAGTCGATTTTTTTTATGAAGTATTTTTTGGCATCTGTAAAAATATGATGGATATGTTATGCGACAAGTAAGCAAATTAGATCTGTATTGTGTTTTGTTTAATTTGATTGCCAAAGAGCATAAATTATGTCAATAATACATGTAACTCAATTATCCCTAGCTACAAATGTTTGTCATACATACAGCTGCAACCAGTCAGAATGCTTTCAAACCTTTATTATTTTACGCTATACCTGTTTCAAGCTAGAAATAAATTATTATAGGATAGGCTGGAAGAGCCTTCTCCATGTATAGCACTACACTGACTGTAGCATGATAGAAATGAAAAGGGGATTTCAGTTGTTTTTTAATTCAACCCATTTTCATACACTTTTTTATTACCATTCAGCCTTCTGTTCATAAAGTTGAAAAGTATTGTCTATTATAGAGATGAGCAAAATGTTCACAACAGTTCCACAAAATAGTTGCCTTATTTCATCTTTGGCTACAAAATTATTTTCTTAATTTGGCCTTAAGTTTTCCCAGCTCTACCCCAACTGTACCAAACAGCAAACTGACACAGACTCAGCTAATTCTGTTTACAGCAAGTTTTGCTTAAACTTTGCTCATCTCTTATATATTGCAATAAAAAGATAAGAAGGTCTAGTCTATGAAGTATAAAGGTTATATGCGTGATATAATACACCATACAATTTGTATATCTTCATAAGACAAAATGACACCATAGAAACATTTATCGATCATGCCATCTTGCCATAGTTAGATTCTAACAGGGTGAAAGGACGACCATAATCGACACACTGCAGGAAAATAATGGCATAAAGAGGGCGACGTTGTCAATTTATTGCGCAGTGTGGTTAGGGTATAAGAAGTAAATCTCATTGTAGTAAACTTTCTCTGCAGAATAATATATTGCGTTTGCACTGCTCTGCAAAACAAGATGTTACATGATGTTATATATAAAACGTGTATTTTACGCTTAATACAAACAGACATGTTTACTATATATATATATATATATATATAAAAATATATACACATATAAATATATATATATATATATATATATACATACATATATATACACCTATATATATATATATATATATATATATATATATATATTTATATATATATATATATATATATATATATATATATATATATATATATATAAATGTGTGTGTGTGTGTTTTTGGCAACGGTTTGGGAAGAATAATAGATAAACTTAATAATGTTTTTCTTTTAACATAAAAGACAAGGGAATATATATTGTTTCATTAGATGACCTTCCTCAGGGACAATCACAAACATCACATGGTTTCTGTATATGTTCTTGTATTGAAAGAAAGCTAACATAAAAGCAATAGTTGTTATGTGCATCTACACAATATATGTACACTTTTTATAACGGAAAGCACTCTCTGGGAGTGACAAAGGTGAGAAGTTCTGAACTAGGTGAACACTCTAAATGTGACTTTACGTCACCCACAAGAACATCTATAGTTTCATATGTCATAGCCTGCAAGTATGAGCATCTAAACCTAATCTTACAAAAAATAACTACTAATAACATTCACAAATATACATGGATGTAAAAACATTTCAATAAAGCCTACTGAAGTACACTGCAGCCAACATCATAATTGTCAGATATCAGAGATTACACTCAGCTGCATAGTAAATGTAAAAAATTATCAAAATCTCAGGTTCTGTGAAGGCATGGTAGATTTCACATATACATTTGTGAATGTTATTTTTCTTTATTGGATTAATTTGTGCTGAAGTTTATCTTTAAAAATCTTTTATTCAAGTCTAGCACTTTAGGTGGAGACGGTGGTCAAGGAATGGGGAATCAGGTTGACACCTTGTCTTGCCCCAAACTCACAGATATTGGGGTTTGAAGGAAAATCCTATTGTTACTCTATTTCTTATTAAAGTTCACTTACACAGCGGCAGTGGACACATACATTTATCTTAACTAGCCTCTGCCTGCTATGTTATGCCGTGCACCACTCTGTAAGGAAATATATATATCAACTGCTTTCACATCACCTGCTGATTTACCATTGACTTTATCCTTTCATCCTAGTCGATTTTGTAGTTATATAATAACAATGTACATAGGAGTTTTTATTAATGATAGTGGAATAACGCAATTTATTCTAGTCAGCAACAAGGTACTCAATTGCAATATAATAATTTTTATATAAGATATGCAAAGCATTTTTAATAGATAACACTTACAAAAATTATTTGATGTACAAATAGGATGTATTAAGGGAATTGTGTTATATCTGTCACAAGTTGTATGAATAATTTCAACCCACATTTCTTTTTATTGCTTTTTATGCAGTGAACTTTGTGTTCTGGATTTATTGCACATTTATATAATTATTATGAATCCATGTGCTGTTTTTTATTGTCGTATCTGCAGCTTCTTTTTTCAACACGCTCCATTAATTCATTAAATGTATGCATTGTAATTGATGTGGAGTCTATTTGGGGTTTGTTCCGCAAAGTACTGAGTGGAACAAAAGATGTTAATATTAGTAGACTGTACTATATATTTTTCTCCTTGTAAATTATTTATGTTTTTTTCCTTTACTTATTTTAGCTTTGTTTAATTTTTTTTTTAAAAGTAATTTTGTTTGACAAAGAATGTAAATAATTATTTATTTGTTTATGTGGACAAAGCTTAAAAAATACTTCATTTAGCCAGATACAGCCTTTCTTTTTTATATCTTTTTCAAAGATCCATAATAGGAAATAAACTACAAACAGAGGATTTAACAAAAGATTTCTCTAGCAATAAAATTATTTCTTTTGGGTGCACTTTGTTCATTTTTCTTTACAGCTGAGAACTTTTTGGACAGTACTTACCCTAACGCAATCATTTAATACATACTCATCACCTTTATATGTGTCATAAGTTACGGTTTAATTGTATTAAGAATATAAAGAAGCCACTCAGTTGCTACTAGCTACAGTAAAACATGTGTTGACCACGGTTACACTCCACCAAACACATTACATAAATATTTGTTCACACCTGGTTCTTCCTAGGCAATGTACAGATTGTGAGTCTAGCTAAGAAGTATAATACTGATTTTATTAACAAAATCTATAGATCAGAAGGAGGACAATACTATTTTGCGATTGTGAATTCAGTGTAGTTCAGTTTTCATTGTTTATTATTTTATTTTATTTTTTTACTTATATGGAATGTCTTCTTGGGGAATGTTATGTTTCTATTGCTTGAAATAGCACATTCACAAACTGGAACTTTAATCTCCACATAAAACCTTAATTTTTTTTCTATACATGGGCCTGATCTACAGCTAATGAATACTCAGAGGCTTGATCAAAATTAAGTAAATACATCTGGGGGTAAATGTATCATCCTCCGATTTTTTTCAACTCGCCGGAAATCCGCGACTTTGCATTGAAAATTTAAAGCGGCGATGGCTTGTAAAGGCAAACTTGCCTTTACAAGCCATCGCCGCTTTAAATTTTACCTGCAAAGTCACGGATTTCCGGCGAATTGAAAAAATCGGAGGATGATACATTTACCCCCTGGTGTTAGGTAGAGGGCACCACCAAATAAGTGGGATGAAACATGTTTGTTTTTGGAAATTTGGATCTCTAGATTCTGATTACAAATCAATTTATTAATTAGTTCATATCAAGTAGTGCTAAATAATTATAATTATATTGAAAATAATGTACCTGTCTAAGTTACACATCACTTTCATGGCTACGTTTTCAATTAGTTATCCTTGTTAAAAAAAGATGTATTTTTAAAAAGGTTGTACACCATCCTGTTCAAAATTGAAAAGGCTTTCATGTTGATAAAGGTTGCCAAAACAGTCATTTTCCATGTTACATAACTCTAAATGGCCTCTCCTTTTTAACATTGTCCTACCAATTGTCAAAAGCAGAGATTAACAATTCAAGTAGACAACGCCATGTAATTTAAAAAATCTAAAATTGATTGTACAACCTAGGTGAAATATTAATTGCAATGTACAGTTATTAACATACATACTATTCTTAAGAAAAATCAGCTAAAAAAATGTCTCCCTCCAAAAATACTTATGTATTATTTGAAATAGCTGTTGGTGTGGGTAGATTGACCTGTGATACTGATCTTCTGTGATCATTCAGTACATGGGTTGTTGACTGTTAAATTAATACTCCTGAATATATATAATTGCCCTGAAGATGTATAACATTGTCCTGACATGTAAAAAGATGAGTATAGAAGGAACTATAGTTTTTTTAACACAGTAAAATGTAAACATATTTTTAATGTGCAGCAATATATAGATAACAGATCATTAAGATTAAGAATATTGTATTAGAAAGTTTATGCAGTTCAACAAATTAATAACTGTACACCCTGCATATTCTTAATATCCTTTACTTTCTGTTTATGATTGGGTAAATGGGTTAATGGCATAAGACAACCAGTGGGAGAAAAAGTTAAGAAAAACAAATTGGTTATTTCTACATACACTAAATGGCCATAAGTATGTGGACACCTGAAGATTACATCCAAATGTGCTTGTTAACATCTTATTCCAAAATGGGCATTAATATGGAGTTGGTCCCTTCTTTGCTACTATAACAGCCTCTACTCTGCAGTGATTCCCATCCATTTCCCCCCAAGAATTTTAGTGAAGTCAGGCACTGATGCTGGGCAATAAGGCCTGGCTCGCAGTCAGCCTTACATTACAAATGTGTTCGATAGGGTTGAGGTCAAGACTCTGTGCAGGCCAGTCAAGTTATTCCCCACCAAATTCAGGAAGCCATTTTTTTATGGACCTCGCTTTAATTATGAAAAACAGCCCCAGACCATTGTACTTCCTCCACCAAACGTTATAGTTGGCCGTACGCATTCTTTAGGAAGCGTTCTCCCGGGATCCGCCAAACTCAGATCAATCTGTCAGACTGTCAGATGGTGAAGTGGGATTCATCACTCAAAAGAATGTGTTTCCACTGCTCCAAAGTCCAAAGACAGTATGCTTTACCCCACTCCAGATGATGTTTGGCATGCACATGGCTGAGACTTATGTGCGCCTGCTTGGCCATGGAAACACAATCCATGCAGCTCCCAACCAACATCAATACCAGGCTGGTGAGAAATACTACAAATATCAAATTCATGATAAAAAGATAAACAAATAAAATATAAATACTTAATATCAAATAAATGATGAAATAAATGATAAACTGTTGAATTCAAAACTTCTGAGCAATAAAATATGACTTACATTTTCATAAACAGAGGCAAAACTATCTCTAAATTACATTTGATCCACAAATAACTGTGGCAAAAAGAGACAAATGTATGAAAGGTTTTACAAAGGAAATTCAATAAGGAGTATTGAAAACTGCAGCGGTAATATAGTTTATATATAAACAATATCTATACTCGCTGGCTATAAGGAGGGTTGCCCGAAACAATAAAGGGCCCCTTGACAATTTTTGATCACAGTTCCCCCTCCCACCTTGAGAGATGAGTTTGAAAAATGTTGTAAATTGTAAATGAAGCGCACATGAATTAACATATATTGATAATTTCTGAATGCAGAATGGCCAATTGAATGAAAATTATCTCCTCCCACATACTGCAGTCAACACCTCTGGTTCTGATTGAGTGATACGCATAGAGAGCAGTAGCCATTGCATATTATGTTTGTTATTTTATTCTTACTGAATTACAAAGAAAGAATTGATTTAATAAAGTGGTAAAAGAGGGGTTTTGTTTCATTAAACTTTTTTTTCATTTATTAAGTTTTATTTATTTGCCTATTCTATATTAGTATATTCTATATTTATTAAATATTAATATAATGGAGGAGTGGTTTTAGGTCTCTTCCCATTTATACTTGTACCACTGGATGGCAAAGCTGCTACCCCATGATCATAATTTTTTTTTACCATTACTCCGTTACCCATAGCCCAAGGATAGCCCAAGGATGCCGGGAAGAGCTCCACATGAATACAACATGGGCTGAGTAGCTGCTTAGAATTGAGGCCCCTCAGTTTTTTTGTATGCAGCATAGAGTCCCCATCCCTGCACTGGTCTGGCTGGGTCTGGTTCACACAATGAAAGTGGGTACTCAAGCTGCCGCCTTCTCTGTCATAGTGAGACCTTCCAAATCTGTCTGACCTGATACTGGTTTCTGCTTAGCAGGGAGATGCCATGTTAATTCTGCTGTTTTAGTGGGAATGAGTTAGGCTGTGTAGTGGTAGTTCTGGTTATGGATTCTGCTTACCTGGCCCATTCAAACAACTGATTGATGATGATGATTCCCACATTTTTCTAAGAACTCATCTAAACACCAAACTTAAGTTGCTAATGATGACTGTTGGGGTATAATTACTAAACTGCGGGTTTGAAAAAGTGGAGATGTTGCCTGTAGCAACCAATCAGATTCTAGCTATCATTTATTTAGTACATTCTGCAAAATGACAGCTAGAATCTAATTGGTTGCTATAGGCAATATCTCCACTTTTTCAAACCCGCAGATTAGTAAATCTAGCCCTCTTATGTCTTTGCTCAGGACACATCTGTGTACTATAGTTTAGGGTGCATATATCTTAAGATACTGTAAGTTCAACAGACACATTTTTGCATGTACATTTTTGACGATTTCAGTACATCTCTAAATGACACACATTGTCCCTAAAAGGGAACAGCATGTACCGCTTTTTAAATTCATTAAAAAAATTCAATACTCTTGCCTTGCAATATTGCTTAGTAATATGCCCAATAAAATGCACATTTGGACATTATGCAAGTTAAGTATGCAAAAAAATACTGTATATGAGGTCTGTTAAGGGATTCACACTGCACATGTTAAACAATAGACAAACTGGTAAAATAACAATTAACAACAGAAATTAAGAAATATGTAAATGATTGCCACAAAAAGAACAACTACAACAGCATATAACACACATACAATTATAGCAATGGATTAAGTCAGTAATGTTATAAGGTCACTGTGAGAAAGTGTTAGTTACAAAAAAACGTGCAAAAACAGTACATACACATTCCCAAGTAAGAAAACATTATTGTTACAATAAGACTTATCTGAGCATGCGTGACATGTAGTTGACAAAGAGTTAATCACATCTGGTCTGACTAAAAATTACTACAACCCCCAAAATTATGTCTCACTCACACAATTATGTACCCAGTTCTTCCACCACTAAGATGTTTCCAAAGCTGACACTACAGTCATGGCCAAAAGTTTTGAGAATGACACAAGTATTGGTTTTCATAAAGTTTGCTGCTTCAGTGTTTTTAGACCTTTTTTGTCAGATGTTACTATAGTATACTGAAGTAAAATGACAAGCATTTCATAAGTGTCAAAGGCTTTTATTGACAGATACATTAAGTTTATGCAAAGAGTCAATATTTGCAGTGTCGACCCTTCTTTTTGAAGACCTCTGCAATTTGCCCGGGCATGCTGTCAATCAACTTCTGGGCCACATACTGACTGATGGGCGCCCATTCTTGCCTAATCAATGCTTGAATTTGTGGGTTTCTCTGGGGAGTTTCCTGGTCATGGACCCAAACTTTCAATATTTTGATCCTTGAGCCACTCAGTTATCTCAGGATGCTTTACTGTTGGCATGACACAGGACTGTTGATAGTGCTCACCTTTCCTTCTTTGGACAACCGTTTTTCCGGACGCCCCAACAATCTATAAGGGGATTCATCACAGAAAATTACTTTACCCCAGTCCTCAGAAGTCCAAACCCTGTACTTTTTCAGAATATCAGTCTGCCGCTGATGTTTTTCCTGGAGAGAGGTGGCTTTTTAGCTGGCCTTCTTGACACCAGGCCATCCTCCAAAAGACTTTGCCTCACTGTGCGTGCAGATGCACTCACACCTGCCTGCTACCATTCCTGAGCCAGCTCTGCACTGGTGGTACCCCGATCCCGCAGCTGAATCAACTTTAGGAGATGGTTCTGGCACTTGCTGGACGTTCTTGGGCACCCTGGAGTCTACTTCACAACTATTGAACGTTTCTCCTTGAAGTTCTTGATGATCCAATAAATGGTTGATTAAGGTGCAATCGTACTAGCAGCAATATCCTTGCCTGTGAAGTCCTTTTTGTGCAAAGTAATGATGACTGTATGTGTTTTCTTGCAGGTAATCATGGTTAACAGAGGAAGAACAATGATTTCAATCACCACCCTCTTTTTATAGCTTCCAGTCTGTTATTCTAGCTTAATCAGCATGACAAAGTGATCTCGTACTCATCAACATTCTCACCTGTATTAACGAGAGAATCACTGACCTGATGTCAGCTGATCCTTTTGTGGCAGGGCTGAAATGCAGTGGAAATGTTGTTTTTGGGATAAAGTTCATTGTCATGGCAAAGAGGGACTTAGAAATGAATTTCAATTCATCTGATCACTCTTCATGACATTCTGGAGTATATGCAAATTGCCATCATAAAAACTGAGGCAGTAGACTTTGTGAAAAATAATATTTGTGTCATTCTCAAAACTTTTGGCCATGAGTGTATGAGGAAGTACCCTGACTTATCTCAAAATAGACTCACAGTTTAAATGAATCAGATTTGCTGTAACACAAACAGCTATATGCCTTAAATGTAGTGCTTAAACAACCAAGCTAAACTGGAACATACAAAATGTTATTAAATTGAGTGTAAAAAAAAGGTCGCAAAGCATGTATATAAAAAAGGAGGAAAAAGACATACGATAATAATTGGAAAATAGTTACATAAAATTAACAGGAGGAAAATAGAAAGTGAAAGCTCCCACATTTTTGTGTGACTGCACAGGGGAAGGCTGAAACATGGCCAGGTATTCAATAACAAACTGATCCTCGAGAGATGACTATTTCTTATAAGAACACATTACCTTTTACACATTATCTTCTGTCACAACCCTCCCACCTTCTCTATGTGGAAACTAAAAGAAGATATGTGTGTATGGTAATTCATTTTATGACTTTTATGACCTTATTCAAAACACATTTATATTCAGGACACCTAATAAATAGTATATATTTTCTCTGGTACATCATATAAATATAGGAATGCATCCAGTAAACAGAGCAGGATCTGCTATACAGACACATATAATACATCATTAAAAAATAGAATTTCCTTAGAAAGATACATTATTTCTCTATGTTGTCCCTCAGGCTGGTATTCATGGTTGACATATTTGAATCATCTAGCTCCATAGATTATGAATTTGTGCAGCGGTCCACTCAAATTATATAATAAAGCTCCAAAGATTATAAAGACCTAGCATTGTAACAAAACTCTTTATAGGCATAGTATTTGAAGAGTGCCATGAAACCTTATCTGACTTGATGATCTTATCTGAAATTCCTTTTACTGGGGTCCTAGTTCTCAATAAAATATGCACAACCCAGATATGTGACAAAACATTGAGATAACACCAAGCTCCTTCAAATATAAACATTCCACGGGCCTTGAAGTAGATTCCTTATAGTTAACCCCTGGTTTACTGCCACACAATATTGTCACAGGATAGAAACAATTGCTATTTTGTGGAGTAAAGATTTATATAATTCTATTTTATTTCCTTAACTCTTTATTATGCGTTAATCACAGCAATGTTCTAAACTAAAGAATGAACAAACCCCTACAATGGATTAGTAGATAGAATTGTGTAGTTGTTGAAGTTTAATAATTGGATGAGCGAGGTAAGCAATATTTTCTGCACACTACTATCGATTGTGATGCAATTAGTATGCAATTGAATAATAATCTTAGCAAATAACAGCATGCAAATAAGTTTAATCTATTTACTTCCAAAATATAATGTGGTAAAGAGGTAATTAATGTTTCCAATATGTTAATCGCATAGAGTTTGGTCTCATTCTGTTCCCAACTGCATGAGAAAGTTTCCGGTATTATTTATGAAGCTTTCGCACATTGTGAACACTAGTTATAACTAATATTACCTTTCATACACCAAATAGCAACTTCAGAGAAGTCATAAAAGAACCAGTTTATACAGGTCCAGGATCAGGAACCTGAGGAAAGGACACCTTGCCACATATGCTAAGATGACCCCCACTTCAATGAACAGTGACCAGAGGTATCAGCCTATGGGGCATCTAGTTCTTGGGAGGTCATGTCCCATCGACCTATAAATGTGGACCTTAATACTGTAACTCTGTATCTTTGTGAGGTCACTGCTTTGTAAAGCAGTACAGTGTATAAAAATGTTGACCTCTGGTTTTGGAAAACAGAGCGCTCTAATAAGATTGTGTTAGTACTAACAGCACAAGCATATGCATGCAATTCTTTGCCCTGTAATTTATTTTGCAAATAAAGCCTTTGTGTTTTGGAACCACAGCGATTAAATCTTTATTGCAAATGATAATAATGGACTTAACAGTTTGGGGGCTCTGAGCGGACTTCACACTACTCTAGGACTCTGTAATACACAAAATGGTATGTACACTGGCGCTCCCGTTCTTGAAACACAGAGAACTTCTAAATCAGAGAGATACACTCCCTCAATCCTCTCATCATGTGAGGTACATAATAAAAAAGAAAGAAAACCAACATAGCATAATAACGTAAAACATCAAGTATAGTCCACCACCATTATAGGCATGTATGGAGTGTTCAAAACTTGGTGATGATAATAAGTTTCAATACAGCACCCGTGATCCTTCCTCCAATTTCCTCCCCCTCAGGGTATGAGCTTACATTCAGGAAGTCAAATATAGGCCTGTAGAATAATTCTCCGTTTCCTTACAGACGTCTCAGCACGTGTGTTGTCACACTCCACTCCAAACATATAGAAATATACAAAAGAAGGAAACAAAGCAACCGCACTGGTGCATTATCTCACAAATACATTTATTCCTGATAAAACAGTGCAACTAGTAAAATCAATGAATATGATCAGAATCAATAAAAATGGCCCCGTACCAAATGTCCAAGATAAAAGTGCCTGTATACAATAAAACACTGCTGCAGTTCAGGTCCAAAGTACACGATAATGTCACCTGGGCATTTGATCATCGGGTCATCAGCCAACGCGTTTCAACCCAATATCCTGGGTCTTTATCAAGGCATGAGGACTCGCAGACCTACGGATTTATCACCAAAGGAAGACGCGTCACATAAGGAAAGAACGCATTTAGTTCTATACTTTTATTTTACATCTTGTGTTGATAAGCCAAATTCCTGCTTCAAGAGTTTATAAGAGGTGCCGAAATGAACCTGGAGGAACTAAAGTAAAATTGTTTTACATAGTTCTCTTCTGCGATTGCTATGTACAGCATTTCTTTAAATTGCAGATTTTTCATTTCTATACTGCCACTGATTTAAATATAAAGAAAAAATTAGATTCTGTTTGATAATATAGTAAACTACATTGTTAATCGTATCTGGGAAAGAAAGTTGCCAGCAATAGGAAATTGTGCTAACAATGTGTGTGTGTGTGTGTGTGTGTGTGTGTGTGATGTGAAGGGAAGAGATTTGTTTGTGAACCATTAAAAAAGTCCTCAGTGGAAGAAAGCGTTAAGGCCGGTGGGAAGAGTGAGGGAACAGAGCTTTAGAAGCGTTTAGATCCACAGACGTGCAATCGTGGGCATGTCAAAGCATACCAATGGAGATAGTGTATAGCGCTCCTATAAATAAGAATTGTTATTCTCTTGATCAATCCTCAGCATTCCGAAGGTTTACAGACCATGAGAGCCAGGCAAACACAACAGGTGGGCACATTTAGAGTTGGTACACAACCCAGATGGTTAATAGTATGGTCTAGCCAAGGGACTAAGCCATTAGAATATGGTACATAGTATGCTATGTTATACATTTTATATATTAAAATTAGAGAGAAATAGCAGAACTCCAAGGGTCTGCAATATACATTTAGGAAATATGGTCTTAAAGCAATTGTGTATTGTGAGACATTTAGGAAATATGCTCTTAAAGATGTGGAATAAAAAAACCATTCCTAATGTTGGTTGCTTTGATCCGGAGAAATTGAATACAGTTAAAGATCAAATTTGTATGTTAGGTTCACGGAAATAGCGAATTAAACATATCCCATGTTTAAATTTATGACAGTAGGAGGCAAAGTTTGGTGCAAGAAATTAGCACAGGCGGATAAAGGAAATTGTTCCAAACCTGAGTACGCAACTTATTGTGGATAGTAACAAAAGTACAGACAGGGAAAACAGTAAATCCTGTATATTAAATCCTGTTTGGGGAAAAAGAAAATGTATTAATTTTAGTGAAGGGGATGGTGAGTAGCATGTTTTAATCTCTGTAATAGCTCATACATTTTCAGACATTAGGAAGGGGGGATACTGTTCTACCTTCATTTTCTGTTACACACACCAATAAACTTTCCCACATACTAGTAAGCATTGGTATATCCATTGTGCAGAGACAATAGTTTCAGTTATTAGAGATACTGTAAAATTACACCCAGTGCAGACAATAGCTGTTCTCAATTATATGATAGATGAGGATGGGGTGGGTCCAGTCAGATATTTGGTCATACATTGCCCTTGGAGTGACAATAGGCTAGAGAGAGATTAGCATCAGGGACATAAAACTCAATCAATGGCAGCGAATGTCATGTATACACAAACTAATCTCTGAAATCTGGGCTACACCTGTAATCTACAGATGGTTAAATTAATTAAATTAAATCAGAAAAAGGAACCAAAAGTAAATATGAATATATCTGGTACTAAACAAATTTCTTTTTTTTTAGACACGGGGCGGCCAGATCTGTATTAACTTCTCTAAATGTATTAATCACCAAGGAAAAATGCTCTGGGGATTCTTGATTATAAAAAAACTTTTGAGGTGTAGTGTACAGAAGCTGATGGTTGTGCAGCAGGATTCTTGACATAATTCAACTGTCTATACATTGCATGTGGTATCTGCCCTACTAAATTCTGCCTAAATTATATATTTCTCCTGAGTAAAGTGTACGAAGGGTGGAAGGAGACCAGACTCTGGCTTAGGGTGAATTTGGTAGGTATACAGATAAGCATGATTGAATGGAATATTTGAATCAGCCGTTTACTGAAAAAACCTGACATAAGTGACACCCCCTTAGAAAATCAGATTTTTTTTTATGTTTTATGTTCAATATTTCTCAATGTTAGGCTTAATCATGGGAAATTTCCCATGTTTGGAGAGTGCTCTGGCCAATGTAAGGGGCAGGCTAAGACTGTGAACTCTTTCTGTACACACTGCATTCTTTATATACTACACTATGCTAGATGTCCTGAAACCTAGGAGTGCTGAGACAAATGTCACGCCCTGGCGAGTGGGCACTGCTCCCTTGTGGCAATGGTGTACACAACAATGCAAGGTTTTTTTTCTGTAGAAGGGTGGCCTAGCGCAAATTGTTTTTACATGCTCAACTATAAGTGGGGCCCCATGAAGTTGCTGTTACGGGGCCCTGAATTCCTCTTGGCAGCCCATATGCTTACATCACCGAGAGTCAGCCAATCATGCTCTCTCTATGCCAGAGACACGTTTCTGTGATTGAAGTATATTATCCAGTAGAGAGATGAGGGGTGTTGACTTTCTTCATTCTGATTGGTTAGTATGTCCCCATTCAGGGGAATTGTAAACAAAAACTTAGTTTGTAAAGATCTGCAGTATGTTAAAGATATTCATAATAAGGTAATTGTACAAAAAGGACCAGATCGCTGTAACAGCAATAGCGGGGTAATCTCAATTTATAACATATAATTCTTGTAGTAATTATAAATAAATTCTATTAACATGAAGTACATTAGGATAAACCACTGGGTTCCCTATAAGTTTCAACATATAATCAGTTTAATACACAGCACTAAAAGTAACTAAACCGAAAGATGTGAAACCTTACAAACAATCATTGCAGGGACCAGTACAGTAATTACTACATAGTTATTGTATATGTAAATTATCGGATTATCACCATATTAATTAATGGAGGATATATAAATGTTTTGTTACATGAATCCCTATAAATATAGGATCTTATTAAATGATAAACATGGCCATAGATAATGATCCATAAAAATGGGAAAACAAAATATAAAGGTGCAAACAATAATATCAATCAAGAAAAGTGTCCATATACTGTTAAGTGACATGTAGATGTGGGTAAAAATTATTGTTAATGTGATTGGTGAAAGGTGATATAGTAACATGGATACGAGTAAAGTAATATACTACAAATTAAATACTGTGTTAGAAGGGTCGAATAGTAACCAATTTAAAAAGAAAAAAACATATTGATAATAGATAATATTAAACATAAGGTGCAAGTGCGAAGAATGTGTTTAGTTAAGTATTGATTAGATAATATTAGACAAAATGCAGATGTTAAAATTGTGTTAACATAAATATGCAGGGCATGTAACCATCTATATTTATATATATATATATATATATATATATATATATATATATATATATATATATATGTAAATATAACCCTACTATATATATAGGGTCTATATATATAATATTTAAGGGGAGGTAAGTGCCTTAAGATTACAAATAAGAACTTTTTGTGAAAATTCTATAATCTATTTAGCTGGTCTAACTCAAATGGCAACCATATAATTGGTTTGGTCATTCAAGCCATAAGGTATAAGGCTATTTATTAAGAAGATATTTTTAGATTCTCTTTTTAAAAGTTCTTGTTGGAGATTACCCCCTCAATTTTCCATTACATTGGCTTTTAATGTCTCTGGATTTCCCTTGTGACAGGGTCACTTTTTCCATTACAAAGGTTGTTAATGTCTCTGGATTCCCCTTGTGATCCTGTCCTTATTGCTTTAAACAAATTCACTGCCTGTTTAGAACAGATAGATTGCTTGGCTGTGTTATCCCTTTAGATACCAGTGTGTGAAGTGTTAACTGTTTTAGCTACCAGAGCACAGAGTGTGTGCAATTGGGTAATTAGGTCATAGGCGTTCTACGGGCCTTATAGATAGATGGTGGCAGAAACTAAATGTGTGAGAATTGTGGGAGCAGGTGCCTATGTTGGGGAATGTGGGGAATGACCAGATATATTTGTAACCTTGGAGAGAGGTGAGTGCAAGATTTAGGCTGGAATTCTGTGTGTCCCTTTACAGTAAGCTTCGAAATCACGAGTGCGCAGAGGGCAGTTTGTGACAGGTAAAGGTAGTCAGGAGTGGATTCCTGCCAAAATAGAATATATATATATATATATATATATATATATATATATACATATATATATATATATATATATATATATATATATATATATACACTTTCTGGGGGGGTCTGGAGCACTTAGGAAAGGGGTGCCCATATGATGTAACATGGTTATCATTTTAGACAAATACACAGGTAATACTGTATACACTATTTGGTGCACATACAGTGTGAAGCAGTCGGATTTGGTCCTTGCAGTCGGACCAAATCCTGACTAAGCGGGACAGTCACACAAATTTGGGACTGCTCTCTCCTCCCTATTCTTGTCGCTTTCACTACTTGTTGTAGCTGTTGTCTTTAGTTGCTGCTTGTCTCGATCCTGGAATGTTGGGGGCCCTATTTGGGAAAAAATGGGTACGTAAAATTTAGAAAACTCCAACCATCCCCAGCATTTAATCAATAAACCCACCTTTTATCATTAGGCCTCACTCCAGACCCAACATTAAAATAATAGCACTCACATTTGATAAATAGATCTTATTGCTGGATCTAGTATAAATTACTTATTGTAAAATTTAGAAAACTCCAACCATCCCAAGCATTTAATCAATAAACCCACGTTTTATCATTAGGCCTCACTCCAGACCCAGCATTAAAATAATAGCACTCACATTTGATAAATTTGATCTTATTGCTGGATCTAGTATACATTACTTATTGTAAATAAGTTACGTATACGTAAATGTCACGAGCCGCGGCGGCTCTGGGCACCGACCGCGACTCGCTTCCTCCATTGGCCCCACGTCCCAGCCATAGCCTTGACGACCGGGACATCACTTCCGCTTTGTCCCGGCCGTTGCCAAGGCAATGGCCGGGACGCTCTCTATCTGCAGTGATGTGTCCCGGCATCTAGGGCAGCCGGGGGCGTGCGCAAACTAGTGTAATTTAGCCTCAGAAGGCTAATTAGTTCTCTGGGGGCTGTGGCATTCTCATTGGGCCATTCTCATATATAAGGCAGGAAGGGGCAAGCCCTTCCTGCCGGTTATAGTTCCTGCTTTGCTGCATACTATCCTGCTGTATCCCTTGCTCTCTGTTAACCATTAGGATTCTGATTATTGTTGCCGACCCTTGCCTGGATATCTGACTACGATTGATTGCCTGTGCCCCTTGATCTTTTTGCCTGGACTGTTACGCTGCTGTTTTGCCTGTGACCTCTGACCTCGGCTTGATTGTTGGATACGCTGTCTGCTGCCGGCCCTCGACCCTTGCCTGGACGTCACTCTGCTTTCCTGGGTTCTCCCCAGCCGGTACACATCTCACGACCCTCTGTTAGTCTGTGGCCAAGTCTGTCCCCACCACTAGGGGCAACAGTGAACACCAGACTTTCAGAGCAGACTCCGGGTTTTGCTGTACTGGTTGGAGGGGTTCCTATCAGTAAATTATTAGCGCAGTGAGCTAATTTATATCATTGCAAATGTACTGAATTTGAAACCTTGTGATATTTCTGTATTAGCAATGTACTGATTTCTGAGACAATGTCACGTCTTTCACTAGGAATATCACTGACTGGTATTGGTGTTACTAAACTGGGAGGCGTGGAGTCTAACGCACCACCGGTGCGCAGGTCGCAGTTCTCCCAGATAGTTACCAGAGCAGCGAATGGAGAGTAGTCAGACAGGCCGAGTTGAAACCGGAAACGCGGTACCACTGGAAGAAGGCAGAGAGTAATCAGGGACGGTCCAAGGTTAATACCAGTGCGGTCAACGAGGTACACAGGGAGATCCGGAAGAGAAGTCAAGCTAGCCGAGGAGTCAAAACACTGGAGAGCAATCAGGATTAATGGAAATAATGCTGGAGCTGGTGGGAACCAATACTCTGGCACCCTAATGGTGCCAGAGTGAGTTTAAATAGAGGCAAACAGGAAGCCTTGGAGAGGGGAAGTTCCGGCGATCAGTCTCAGCTGATCGCCGGGAAGCGTCTGGGTTGCCTAGCAACTGAAGCGGCGCATCGCGCATGCGCGACATGTGATCGCGTCCCGTTGCCTAGCAACGTGACTTGCGGCCAGAGGGCGTCCGTCTCCGGCACCCAGTGGAAGTGCGGAGACAGCACCTGACAGACAATAGGCCTATGCCAGGGGAAAAAATGTGTTTTCTGTGAAAGCCTGAAGGCAGGTAATCTCATGTTAATTAGACCTTTTCATCTCAGTGACCAACACTTCTCTTTAGTCTGAAAGACAGGTGGGGTAATTAATCAAGAGATTAATGTGAATTTTGTTAAAGCTTAATTTGAGTTAACTCCACGGTGAAAAAATATATTACCTCCTAAAGTTAATTATTGAAAGGGATCACACGTTGAGGTGACATCTAAGACAAGGGCTGGTTTACCACCTGCCATGTTAGGGTTAGAAACTTTATAAAAAGGAGTGCTGTTTGACCTTGTAGTATCATTCCATCTGTAACTCTTGAAAGATCGCTAGCAACACAAACTGGCATTTAACTATCCTTGAGCTAATAAAACATCATTGCTTCAAGATTCTGCTTCGACAACTACTTACCTGCTGTAATTCCTGTGACCACAAATTAGTCCAATCTAATCCGTTATCCAATTGTTCTGTGGTTGGGACCCAGTATCCAGTACCAAAGCTTTGCCTACTACCTGCAGCTCTGGCCAGTGTGATAGATCAGGGGCAACCATCCACAGCAACCCTGATCTGGAGGCAAGAGGTCAGGGGAACCAGCCCAGGTTTACCAATATGGGGGTACACTAGCAGCGGGACACGGAATGCCGCAATGGAGTCCAGTGGTGGGAGCAGTAAAAGTCACTCCTACTGCGATTAGAGGGTGCATTTGTGAGAAAGAAGGGGACCGGTGGCAAGGCAAGTTCAAATGGTCCCTAGCAACACACCAGACAGAGTGGCTTAGGAGGTCCTTCCTATCACAGATCTATTTCCCTCCAACCAGCCTTGTCATTAAATTAATAGTATTTCCGTTTAATAAATAAACCTATTTCCCTCTCTCCAAACAGCAGCAGCAATAAAAGAAATAGCATTTACGTTTAATATAACCATTTCCCATAACCATTAAATAATTCAATTTCACATTTAATAAATAACCCTCCTCCAGAAACTCAACCAAATATTCAATTAATAGCCCCAAACCACCCCAGCACTAAATGAAAGGTCCTGTTACCTCACTTAAATTAATAGGCCCCACTATTAAATTAAATAGCAACACCATTACCCAACAAATAAATTAATAGCACCCACCATAGAATAATTAGCCCCCACCTACACTCCACCATTAAAGGAAGGCTTTGTCGATGTTTGGAAAAGGAATAGATACTGTTAACTTTCTGGAATGCGGCACAATTAATAAACACTCTAGGCACCTCAACCAGCCCCAACATTAAATCAATAGTATTCACATTTAACAAATAGGCCTATTTCTCCTAATAACCCCCAACATTACAAATTTAGCACCTCCAGTACATCAATAAATACCATGACAATACATTATTAGTACCCAAATTACATAAAAAATAACCCCCCCCACACACACACACACTCATAATACATCAATACCCACCCACATTACAGCAACCAGCATTACCCCCACATTACAGCAACCAGTAATACCCCCACATTATAGCAACCAGCATTGCCCCCACATTACAGCAACCAGCATCACTCCCACATTATAACAACCAACATTACTCCCCGCATTGCAACAACCTGCATACCCCCACATTTCTGGAACCAGCATTACCTCCCACATTACAGCAACCAGCATTACTCCCCACATTACAGCAACCGACCACTAATAGGCGATGGCCAGCTCCATTAGCTTTCAGGTCCTGGTAGGATGTAATGGCGAGTCCGCAGCGGCCCATATAGCCGTCTGCATTTGGCCAGATGGCAGTCCTCTCTCCCGATTTAGGCGGGACAGTCCCGATTTGAGGTTTCTGTCCCACCATGCAGATTGGGGCAGTTTTGTCCCGATTGGACCAGAATGGTGGGAGGAAAGTATAAATCCCTTTACTTATATCCAGTGATGAACGGGTGTTGTATAAGCCCAACAATTACATGGTCTAGCAAGGGACGGCCAAGTGATTGAGGAGCAAAATAAATGCTTGCAGGGGTGTGGCCACACCCTTAAATGATATAACCACACCCCTGTTGTTACATGGCCACACCCCATAATCCTCTTTATCCTGATTTGAACAGCCACAATGTTGGGAAGTATAAATTATGGGATTAATCATGATTTATTCCACTTTTTTATTAGTAGATCAACTTTACAATTCTCTTTGAGATAATATTACCTCTATAGTAGGTATGTGTTTAGCATGTGTAATCCCAATTTATAAAAAATTGCACAATTCTGCTAATTTACTAAATAATCCTATCTACGTATTAATTGCATGATTTCATTCATTGTTTAGTTTAGATAGTGTTTTCTTACTTGGTAAAAGGTGGGTGTGCGGTGTTGTTTACAATTATTGTATCTTAATTATGGGGAGGGTTCTTAAAGTAATTGCTGATTGAGAAATGGCTTATTGCACAAAGCAAAGTAACCTTATAGAATGCTATAACTATATGAGTATTAATTTAGTTTTTTTTATCCACTTTTCCATTAGTAGATCAGCATCGCCATTCCCTCCAGATAATATTATCCATACAGTAGTTGAGTATTTTTTATTTGTACTTCCCATTTATCAGTTTATTGCATGGTACTACTAATATATCAAATTAACCTACTAATCCATTGTATGATTACAGCTGATTTTATAAATTCTTTATATGATTCTAAGTGAAATTCTTATCAGCAAATTGTTATTTATACATTGGTCTGTAGGACTGGGATATCATTTAATTGTCAATGCATCAGTGATATATAGCAGTATTTTGGATCCTTTTAAATAATGAGCTCTCTGTGTAATGGACATTATGTCTTTGAGAAAAGTCAGTTTTAAATAGAGATGGGCGGGCTCGGTTCCCTGAGAACCGAACCCGCCTGAACTTCACCTATCCGAGTACTGAGCCGAGTAGGCTCAGTACTCTGGCGTCAATTCGGAATAGAAATCGAGGCAAAACATCATCGTGACGTCGTCGGATCTCGGGGCTCGGTTCTCACGATATTAGAAATTCATAAATACCCGCCTCCACAGCAATCCATCAATATTTTAACAGAGAGAGAGAGAGAAGGGTTAGGTCGCAGGCAGCATTAGAGCAGGGAGAGAGCAATTATTCTAGCAATTATTCTTGCAATTGTCTAGCAATTCTTCTAGCAATTCTTCTAGCAATTCTTCTAGCAGGAAGAGAGGAGGATAGAGAAGGCATTTTTGCAAACATTACCAACTGTTTGGGGTGTCATATTCCCTCCTCCAGAAACTATTTTCTGGCTGCAGAAATAGAAATATACCAGCAGTATAAAGTTTGCATTTTGCACTACAAGTGCTTTGGGGTGTCCCATATTCCCCAGTGTGAAACATCAATTTTTCTGGTGCTGAAAGTATTATCTAGCAGCGCTATGTATTTAATATTTTGCACTACAAGTGCTTTGGGGTGTCCCATATTCCACGATGTGAAACATCAATTTTTCTGGTGCTGAAAGTATTATCTAGCAGCACTATCTATTTAATATTTTGCACTACAAGTGCTTTGGGGTGTCCCATATTCCCCAGTGTGAAACAACAATTTTTCTGGTGCTGAAAGTATTATCTAGCAGCACTATCTATTTAATATTTTGCACTACAGGTGCTTTGGGGTGTCCCATATTCCCCAGTGTGAAGCATACATTTTTCTGGTGCTGAAAGTATTATCTAGCAGCACTATCTATTTAATATTTTGCACTACAAGTGCTTTGGGTGTCCCATATTCCCCAGTGTGAAACAACAATTTTTCTGGTGCTGAAAGTATTATCTAGCAGCACTATCTATTTAATATTTTGCACTACAGGTGCTTTGGGGTGTCCCATATTCCCCAGTGTGAAGCATACATTTTTCTGGTGCTGAAAGTATTATCTAGCAGCACTATCTATTTAATATTTTGCACTACAAGTGCCTTAGGGTGTCCCATATTCCCCAGTGTGAAACAACAATTTTTCTGGTGCTGAAAGTATTATCTAGCAGCACTATCTATTTAATATTTTGCACTACAAGTGCCTTAGGGTGTCCCATATTCCCCAGTGTGAAACAACAATTTTTCTGGTGCTGAAAGTATTATCTAGCAGCACTATCTATTTAATATTTTGCACTACAAGTACTTTGGGCTCATTAAAATGGATTCAAAGCAGTCCACATATGAGCAGGATCAGCAAGCAGGTGCTGGCACCAGTCCTGATGGTAGGCTTCCCTGTACATCATCTGGTAAAGCCTATGTAAAAGTACATAGTCTTTTTAAATCAGGGAAAAAACACACCCCCAAAAAAATGTTACCGTGTTGAAGCAAAAAAGAACTGTAACTGAGGAAAAGTTAACTGCCGATAAAAAAAAATAATTGCCAACATGCCATTCTACACACGCAGTGGCAAAGAAAGAATGAGGCCTATGCCTTTCTCTGTTAGTGGCAGATCAAAAAATGTTACTGAGCCTTCTTCTTGTACGGTCACTCATGACCAAGCAAGACCAAGTACTTTGGAGTCCAAAAGTGGTGAAGTGGTGCACAACTACTGTTATGCGTGAAAGCAGAGCTGCAAGAAAACAGTAAGGCACTAGAAAAATATATGCTCAGAATCAGAAATGACACCAATCCCTGTGGAGAGTCCATCCACTAGTGGTATGTGTAATTGTGAGCATTCTGTTAGTGTACCCGTAAAGAAGGGCCCTTTCAGCATTTCTGCAGATGTGTGCCTTAACAGCCCGAGTGTAGCCGGCGATACACCAATTGAGGATGCCACTTTGGAATTGGAAGAGTATGAGGGGGATAGCCGACGATGGCGCTAATGAGAATGTTGATGAGGATGAGGCTGTTTGTGTAAGTCCTGCACCAGTGGAAGCAGTTCTGGCACGTGACAAGAAGTCAAGCCATTGTCAAGCCTGGGCATAGAACTAAAAAGCCACTTCTTATGTGTAGAATTATTTCTACCCAAATACTGATAACAGCGGTCTAGCCATTTATATTGTATGTAAAGCAACAGTCAGTCGAGGGAGGGACCTTAACAATCTTGGAACCTCATTCATGTTACGCCATTTGATGCGAGTTCATGGCAAGGTGTTGGAAAAAGCTGAGAGTTGTGTAAAAAAAATAACAACAAGCAGTCCATCATCAGCTAGGACCCTTCTCTCACCTACATCCCGACTCCTGCAATCTACACCCACAATACCGTCCTTATCAATATCCTCATGTCAGGTGCCGTCTCCGCACCTCTGTTGGGTTTTGGAGACGGACGCCCTCTGGCCGCATCTCACGTCCCGTTGCGTAGCTGTCACTTGATCGCGGCGCTCGCGCATGCGCCACTTTTGTTGCCTAGCAACCCAGACGCTGCCCGGCGATCAGCTGAGACTGTCGCCGGAAATCCTCATACCTCTGACTTCCTCTGGTCCTCTTTATAGACTCCACTCTGGCACCATTAGGGTGCCAGAGTATTGGCTTATTCCCTGCTCCAGCGTTTTCCCTGCTTCTAGATTGCCTCCAGTATTGGATTCCTTGGCCTGCCTGACTACTCTTCTGGATCTCCCTTGTACTTTGCTGCCTGCACTGGTATTGACCCTTGAACCATTCCTGATTACTCTTTGTCTTCTCTCCGTGGTACTGTGCTTCTCTGGTTTTGACTCGGCCTGTCTGACTACTCTCCATTCATTGTTCTGGTAACTCTCTGGGAGAACCGCGACCTGCGCATCACACGCATCAAAGCCCATACCTCCTTGCGGGGGTCCCTGGTGAACACCGGTGGTGCGTTAGACTCCGCGCCTCCCAGTTTAGTAGCACCAATACCAGTCAGTGATATTCCTAGTGAAAGATGTGACATCTCAGTAGCAATCGGAGTGAGCCCTGTATCCAAATTGGTACGGCTCGATGACTCCTGCACTATAATTGATTCCTCTGAAGAATTCTTGAGCGTTAGTCCCACTGCTGCTGCTGTTGTTGCTACTGCTGGGGGTGAATCTTCTTCCCATAAGCAGCCCACTAGTACTTTACAACAATTAACTGTGAAACAATCTTTTGTTAGAGGAGGCAAGTATGAGCGACAGCAGCCACCCAGTGGCAAAGCGGATCACAAACGCCATGACGACTATGCTAGTGTTTGATCTGCGTCCAATATCCACTATAAATGCAGCTGGTTTTTCAAAGTTAATTGATGTTTTGTGTCCCTGTTCCAAAATTCCATCGCAACACCATTTTTCAAGAAAAGCTATTCCTCAACTGTACAAAAACGTTCGTAAAAATTTAATAATTGGGCTCAAAAATGCCATTCTACCCACTATACACTTAACCACAGATATGTGAACAAATGGAAGTGACCAAACCAAAGATTATATGACTGTGACAGCCCAATGGGTTGGTCAATCGCCTTCACAAGCAGGAACAGCAGCAGCATGTACACCACTATGTAACATTTCTCACAGACAGGCTACTCATTGTATCACCAGCTACACTAACAGGCATACAGCTGATAATTTTTTCCAAAAACTAAAGGATGTCATTAATACATGCCTTATACCACTTGGATTCTCCCCAGGATATGTTACTTCTGATAACACCAACAATATTTTGCAAGCATTACAGCTGGGTGAATTTCATCACATTCCCTGTTTTGCTCACACAATAAACTTGGTGGTGCAGAGCTTCTTGAAAAATAACCATGAGGTGCAGGACATGCTTTCGTTGGCCCGTAAAATTTCGGGACATTTCCGGCATTTTGCCACAGCATGTAGGAGATTGCAGCAGCTTCGCAATGATCCAAGAGTTATTAAAATCTTGAAGTCGGATCACTATGTTTTGGCAACTGTTCTTGATCCGAGGTTTAAGACCTACATCGATTCAATGCTTCAAAATGACCGAGAACAGTTGCAAGGAGCTCTTCGTCAGCAAGTTGTCCGCTGAACTGGGCCTTGGTTTGACGACGTCTCCTCCTTCAGTTTTTCAGGCAGCTGCTGCTCGGAAGAAATTGCACTTTCCAAAGAGAAGCAGGGATGACGCAGGTGGCAGACCACAACAGTTTGACATCTGGGCTGGTTTGAAAGATTTCACCAAAAAAAGTGTGACCTCGGCCACAACTCCATCCAATCCTAATATTAACTTGCAAAGGATGGTGGAGGATTATTTTCAAAAGTTAATTGATATGGAAATGTCAGACAGTCCCTTTCCATACTGGGAGGAAAAACAAGCCATTTGTAAACCCATGTACAAACTTGCTTTGCAATACCTAAGCTGCCCACCCTCCAGTGTGTACTCAGAAAGAGTATTCAGCACAGCCGGGAACCTTGTCAGTGATCGACGTAGGAGGTTACTTCCTAAAAATGTGGAAATGAATTACATCTTCCACGAGGAAGGCCTTAACCGGAAAATTCATCCAAGTACTGACACTTCTCTAATGGCGGATTCCAGCGGAGATGAATTAATAGTCTGATATACGCACTGATGAGGGTGAGGATGATGCTGAAGATGATAATGACATAATCTTGACAGTGACACTTCACAGCACTGTTGGTCTAACATGCCTTTAGGCCATTTATAGCTGTCTTAGTGGGGGCCCAAACACATCAAGCACTTCAGTCACAAAAGTGGCAGCCCTTGTTGCTGAAGTGCTTGGTTTGTTAAAGTGTGCATGTCCTTTGTAAGATCCAACATATGGGTGGGTGGGAGGGCACAAGGACAATTCCATCTTGCACCATTAATCTTTCCTGGCACTTATGTGTGTTTCTGCCATTACTCTAACAAGCCCATTGTTAGCTTGTTTAGGGAGGGCCTAGCAGGGATTAAACTGTTTTTTTCTGAGTTTGCACTAATAAGTGTAGGGTGTAATATACACCCTTATAGAAGAGCTGCTTTGATCATTTTTATTTATCTACAAGTCTTTGCAGGTTTTTTTCCTTAATTTGCACTAATAAGTGTAGGGTGTAATATACACCCAAAAAGAAAAGGTGCTTTGGTCATTTTGATTAATAGCGTCCTTAAGGCAGTTCAATGGGGCTGATTCTAGGCTCACTGATGAACTGGCTTTTTACTGTGAATTTCAATAGCTCCTTTTAGTGCGTTATCTGGCACCCTGGATTGGTGTGTGTCTGATAAAAGCACGGATCCAGGGGGTTCAGTGCTCGTTGCCATGTTTTAGCTGTAGAATTACCTCACTTATCCAAGAAACAGGTGCAGCGATCGATCGTTGCCATGTATTAGCTGTAGAATTACCTCACTTATCCAAGAAACAGGAGCGCTCGTTGCAATGTTTCCTAGATGTGGTAGGAACTGCCGTGTGTTTGAGTCATTGCTCTGTCGCTTACCATCCAGCCAGATCACTGCAGTATTTGGCTGAAAGTGTATGAAAAGCATATTGTGGCCTGTGAGATGGTAAAAATGGAATGGAAATCACTGGAATTTAGTGTTAGTGAGGTTAATAATAATGTAAGTACAAAATAATAACAAAATTATGTGATTTTACCCCAAAAAATTAAATTTTATAAAAAAATAGCTAAACAAAACCAAAACACGCAAAGACGGTTTTGGCAAAACCAAAACCTGAAGCTAATTCAGATCCAAAACCAAAACCAAAACACAGGGATCAGTGAGCATCTTTAGTAATAACCATCTGCTGAAAAGATCGTGACTCTGCACACTCTGTAGAGATCTGCCTACACTGCTGGTCTTGAGTATGTACACACTTTCACACTTGCCCGACTTTGTTACATCGTTAATAGTGATTTCTAGTCCGTTTCTACAATCAAATCAAACGATATGATAAAACATGATCATGGGAGAGTACACACTAATGCGATATCGAAGCTGACAGTCGGTTAAAAAATATGTAGTGTGTACCCAGCTAAAGAGTTTGGCAATGCACAGGTAGAAAAAAAACTTTGCTGTACAAATAGGGCATTTACATCTTTATTTTGCGTTACACATACTTTACGATACGTGCAATTCAAAATAAACATGTAAATGCATCCTCATGAAGATGTGTAAAGGGCATCAAGACAAGCTTTAAGCATATCATGATGTGGCAACATACTCAAGACACCGTTCATTATCCATAAATTGATGTAAAAAAAAAAAGACATTTTCATTGTTAAAAATATGTTTAAATAAACAAATGTTCGGCATGGAGCTTAATTCCCTGGAGAATCAGGATTGCAAAAAAATGTGGGCCCTCCCTTAGGAGAAAACAGCCCTTACTAAAAGCACTGACATCCCCGCTGGTGGGTGTTGGGATAATAGTAATACATTTTGTAAACTTAACAATGTACATGGCCTATGCTTAAATGCCCCTTCCCTCCCCTGTTTCAACTGCAAGGTAGCGTAAATCAGGGATACTCAGAAATCTTAAATTGAACATAGGGATTAAAAGGAAGGATGAATTTCCAAATTTAAATTTTACATTGATCTTCAGGATAGTATTTATGGATTGTTCAACATCTAAATGCCAGACAGGTGAGATGGTTGCAATTTTTGTAGAATTTTCTGTTTTGAAGCACCTATGTCCAGGAACAGTGAATAGGGAGGCTGATGCCTTATCCCATCAAGCTCAATAATTCATAACAAATTATAGGTCTATGTCAGTGGTTCCTCATCCTGGTTTCTTAATAACTCAACTCAAAGAATGTACATTTTATGTTGACCATCCAGGAGTCAAATGAAACAAAAAATTCATCCAGGGAACCGTTTGGTGGCCCTGCAAGATTTCATTAAATTTCATTGTAGAACACTATCTAAAGGACAAATTGTCATCTTGATGGTAGTAGACCATCTGATGAAGATCAGACATTTTGTTCCATTACCATCAATTCCCACAACCTCTACTTTTCTGTCTACAGTATTAAGCCTTTTTGGACGTCTCAACTAAGTAATCTCAGAATGTCACAAATACTGTAAGCTTCTTGAAATAGAACTCCATTTAATATCTGCCTTTCAGTTTTAATCTAATAGACTGACAGAAAGAGTGAACCAAATACTTGCAATGCTTTTCATCATACCAGAAATATAATTGCGCTTATCTTCTTCCTTGTAAGAGACTCACCTGTAACTCGCTCCTGTTCGCGATCGCAGCCGCCACTCTGTTCTTCCAGGCGATCAGCGCTCGGCTTTGGTCATGTGACACAGAAGCGGGGAATTTGAATTCCTTTACCCTTTATATTGCACACTCTGACACACTGTTTGTGTCAGAGCAACACGTTACAGCTTGGAGTCTGCCTCTCCCTCTCTATGTATCCTGAGCTGCTTCCTAGTGTTCCTTCATGTGTGACCTCTGGCTTGTCAGACCACTGCTTCTGGATTGCTCTCTGCCCGTGCTCCTGTGTATCTGACCCGGCTGTTTTTACTGACTACTCTACTGCCTCTGCTCCTGTGTATCCGACCTGGCTATTGATTCTGACTACCCTGCTGCTTGTGCTACTGTGTATCCGACCCAGCTATTGATACTGACTTCTCTGATGCCTGTGCCTCTGTGTATCTGACCCAAATTTTATTATTGTCCATTCTGCAGTCTGAGTATCAGTGTATCTGACTCTGAGACTCTCCTGAAACTAGTATATCTTTAGTGTAGCCGACCCGGTGTTCCACTGAGACGTGATGGGAGTCTTGTGTGTGTGCTGATCTATTTCAGCTAAATTATCCTGCCTTTCTTTACCGCTTTCGAGTCTGCTCTCCGGATTTCCCATCTACAGTCTCCCACCTATTATGTCAGGGGGCTAACCTAAGGGCTGCGACATGCGGGCCTCCGGCAGCAAAACCCATCCCGCCTTGCGGCATTTCTTGTTGAAGACTGGGAGGTCCGTTAGACTCCGCACTTGCGGAAGGCCTGTGATAACTCTGATTAATAGGAGTCTCCCGCGAGAAGTAACTCTCCTCTGCTTATACTAATGGTCAACACCACTCTATGCTGCCAATAGTATTCATCCCTATTTCTTTCCAGGCTGTAAAATTACTACTAATGTACCTTCTGACAAACCTTACACAAACAATTATGGACTTTCTTGGAGAGGTTGTAATTTTTTACAATTGATTTGCTAATAAACAAGCAATGAATCTTCCCTATTTTATGATCAGATTAGGTCAGGCAAGCTACAAAATATCAGCACCATCATCATCATTTATTATTATAGCGCCACTGATTCCGCAGCGCTGTACAGAGAGCTCACTCACATCAGTCCCTGCCCCATTGGGGCTTACAGTCTAAATTCCCTAACACACACACACACACACACACACAGACTAGGGTCAATTTGTTAGCAACCAATTAACCTACCAGTATGTTTTTGGAGTGTGGGAGGAAACCGGAGCACCCGGAGGAAACCCACGCAAACACGTGGAGAACATACAAACTCCTCACAGATAAGACCATGGTCAGGAATCGAACTCATGACCCCAGTGCTGTAAGACAGAAGTGCTAACCAGTTAGTCACCGTGCTGCCCATGATAAAATATATTTGTCCACTCAGTGTTTGACCCACTTTAAAAATTCTTACTTTTTCACATTTACCTCCTCAAATCTTTTACCCTTAATACTTTTTAAGGGCAGTTTACTTCAACCACCTTTCGTCAATGTACATGGCAACTAACAATTTGCTGTTGATGAAATACTGGACTCACAAATCCACCATCATTATCTTTAATGTTCAATTTCTTTGTTGGGACATGCCTCCTAGGAAGATTCATAGGTATATATGGACAATGTCCATGTTATTCATGTTTACAAAGCTTTTTACCTAAACCATTCCTCTAAACCCAAATGTTCGACCAATGTATTCAAATGCCTTATGCCTCTGCTTTTGATCATCTTATTTTGGAGTCTCATAAACATCACCAAATATTTCACTTTATGGTAACATTTGGAGAGTATATTTTTGGGAAAGGGCACTGTCAGAATCTGCACGTTATAATAACTGTATTGTTATGAAGTTAGGACATACTTGCCAACTTTGGAGAGCACCCCTTGGGGAGATATCCAAATTTGTCTGTGTCTTGGGGGTGTGGCCACATTAATTGCATTGTTAGACCCCACCCCTGCTATGCCATACCAATTCCGGCCCATTATAGCAGGGGGTGGAGCTAGGATGCCGCTATTAGTCCCGCCCCCACCCACTTTACCGACGAAGCGGGCAGGAATCAGGAGGTTCCCTTGCTTTCTTAGGAGTCCAGGAGAGCTCCCCAAAATTTTGGAGTCTCCCGGTCATTCAGAGAGAGCAGGCAACTATGAGTTAGGGTTAACCAAAATAAGGTTCTTCCAGGAAGTGAATCCTAGAATTTTATAAGGGCATTTTCCACTCTGCCTTGTTGTCAGAATATTATGCCTCCATTTAATATTTCAACATTCATGTTATCTGATTTCTTGTGCATCAGTTTTTGGCTTGTTATACCAATTCTTCTGACTTCTCCCATTACTGACCTCAGCAGTCTCATGGCTACAATTTAGTTTTGCTCCTGTTGCTGTTTATTACATTAGTAAATATATCTCCTCCTGTCCAGCATTCACATTCACCAGCACTCCCAGCAGCATCACATGTTCATCACACATCTGCACGTGAATGTGGTTTACCTAAGCTCCAGTGAAATCTTTCTAGAAAGCCATCAATTGCTACACATATATTTACATTTAATTAAAGTGGCAGTTATTGCAACAACCCTGGTGAAAGACAGATGTTGTGTCAATATTTAAAAAGGAAGGAAGTTATAAACTTAGTCTTGGCAATACAGATGATGTCACTGTTTTGGATGCTACTAAATCATTTGATCCACATAATAGTTTGGTGATAAAATCACTAGGACAAGTGGAAAACACATGTGTATGTGCAGATAAATGGCTGAAAGTTAGGAAGCAGAGGGTTTATATAAATGTAACATATTCAGATTGGGTTAACGTTAATTGTTATTTGCATCAGGGATCAGTGCCATTCCTTTTTTGTTTGTTTTAGAGATCTTCTAATGATCTTCTAGTGCAATGTAATGCCTTAAGGCATGGGTAATAATTGGATCACTAAATGTGCAAATTGATCTGACAGCTTGGTCAGAAAGAGCTGTTTTCATGTGTGAAGATTTGTGTCAGTTGAAAGGAGAGACATCACATATGACTTCTTAAACATAGAATCAAGTAGGGTTGTCAAAATTTAGTGATCCAATTTCTCGATGCTGCAAATCCTTGGGTCCTGGCGAACTGAGTAAATAACTTGATCTTGTAACACAATGCTGACTGTCATGCCTGTTACCTCTAGCAAACACTTGTTTCACAGCCAATTTTGTAAAGATATGCTTACACTTCTTACTCCACTTTTATGTAGATGTATCAACCCCCAACAACCACAGTTGTAGCATGCAAGGATGTCTCTTGGGAATCATGAATTGCATTAGGGAAATCAATTGGAATTGGAAAATTGGGTGATGAACTATATCCTAATAATGAGGAGGTTGAAGATGAAGGCGTTGATGCCGGTGAGGATTGCAACTGTCTATCTATTTGGCTGCTATCTGATGCTGGGCTGGTTGCTAGTATTCACAATTTCCTACATTTGGAAACACAATTTGAATGAACTTGCTGCAAATGTTGTAACAGGGAGAAGGTGCCTAGGTGATCAATGTCCCTACCTCTACTTATTTTGGTCTGACAAAGGCTACAGATGCCTTGACTAATGTTGTCTGGGTTGGAATAAAAATATTCACAAACAAAAAGTGCTTTTTTTCACTTTAAGCCCTGGCATGGTAATGCGCTTATCAAGGGCATGTGGTGGTGGTAACACTGGCTGCCTTAGCCTTCAACACAATCATCATTATCATCCTCCTCATTATCTCGTTCAAGTACAACACAATAATTTTCAAAATTATTTTTATGACACTGCTCCACAATATACTTCTAATGTGTTCTTATTTTTTAACAAAGAAATTGCATATTTTTGGGGAGGGTTGTGCTGCTCATAGTCAAAGAAAAGAACACTCTGTTTTTTGGTGGTACTGCTGCTCACACTCAAGCACAGCGCTCTATTTTATTGCCCGTTGAATAAAGATATCACTGACTGCACCGACAAAATTTACTTTCAGTGCAAAGAGAAAAAACTTTATATTATGGAAGAAAGAAATATATTGTATTTTGAGAGGTCCTGCTACACTGCTGCTCACACTCAACAACAACACACATTTTTTTGCACCCTAAATAAAGAGGTCATTGCGACTGCCCCTCACCACATTTAAAATTACTTGGACTAGAAAAGAGAAAAGATTTTATAAAAAATAAATGTATTTGCTTTTTGGTAGGTGCTGCTCACAGTCAAACCCTGTTTTTTGCCTGCTTCATAAAGATGCCACTAACACTGACCATGTTTTTGAGGTGTGCTGCTCAGAGTCATACAGCAACAGCACCCTGTTATTCTCCACTAAATTGAATTAGATAGAAATATTAGTTCAGAATGATGTCCCACTAAATAGAAATACTAATTCAGAATGATGTCCGTATATAGTACTATATAATATATGTATAGTATACTATACTATACACATACAAAGTAGCCAGTACTCTATCTAAATGCTCTGAAAGATTGACACCCAATCAATCAGCAAACTATTCTAGCTGACTGATCGCTACAGAAATAAACTGCATTAAAAATAATCACAGCTATTGTTTTCTATGTAAAATTCCCTATTTCAACCAGTCTAAAGTTCTAGTCCCTCTCTACACATTATTTTAGGAGCACAGCCTGCAAGTCACCCTCCTAACTACAGTCTGTCTGTTCTAAAATAGCAGATGAGAACAAGAGGAAGGCTATCTTACAAGATAATTTTTTTCCCCGGAAATTATGTTTTGCCTCGTTTTCAGATCCAAATTGGCCACAAGAAATCCAATCGTGTTTTGGTTCTACTCGGAACCCGAAAACTCAGATTTATCAGATTTATCAGAATCCGAACTGCTCATCTCTACTTCTAAATGCTTCTTCCAGTATGATAACTTGCCATGCCACAAAGCACATGTCATCTCAAGCCTGTTCTATAAACATGACAATGATTTCCGTGTGCTCCAATAGCCTCCATAATCATCAGAACCCAATGCAGTAGGGCAGGTTTGGGATTTGGTGGAATGAGAGATTTGCAGAATGAATGTGCAGCCAACAAATCTGCAGCAAGTGCGGGATGCTATCATCTCTTATTGAATCTGTGAAACCCCTCTAGTACTGGTGTTGTGCAGTCACTGACTTGGGGTATTCTGTTTTGTGATGCCCCACTCGCTGACGCCTTATTCTTCTATTCCGGATATGGTTTCGGTGTGGCAGAGGGCCCCTGAATACTCAGGTGTTTGAACACGATGAACGTGGAGTGGTCACTAGTGGTGTGCAGTGCAAAGTCAAAAAATGTTGGTTGCCAGATCATCTCAAAGCAAAAACAAAAGTTTTTTTATTTTTATCACTCTGGCTGGTCTGCGGCTACACATGTCCATACGTAGCAAGCTGTGATGCACTGTGTGTTCTGACACCTTTCAGTCATAGCTAGCATTAACTTTTTCAGCAATTTGTGCTACAATAGCTCTTCTGTGGTATTGGATCAGAAAGGTTAGCCTTCGCTACCCACATGCATCAATGAGCCTTGAACACCCATGACCCTGTGGCAGGTTTACTGGTTATTCTTCCTTAGACCAGTTTTGGTAGGTACTAACCACATCATACCGGGAACACCCCACAAGACCTGTCATTTTGGAGGTGCTCTTCCCAGTCATCTAACCATCACAATTTGGCCATTGTAGTGGGAAAATCAATGTTATTCACTCCACTGGTCGGTGGCTTTGATGTTGTGGATGTGTGTATGTGTGTGTGGATATTAAACTGACCAACTCCTGCCAAAGTCTTCCCATTCTGCCCAGTCCTAACATGATCGAGTGCTATTTTATCTTGTTTAACCGTGCTTCTCCATTCCCATCTCCACCATTCCGTTTTCTTCTGCAGTAGCTTCTTTGCGGTCCTGCCGACTGCTCTTCAATGACGTTATAAATGGATCACCATTATAATTGTTTTTTTTATTAAAGGGGTTGTTCTGTTCAGAATACTTTTTCTTTCTTTCAGATATTGAGTGATATTTTTTCATCTTATTGACATGGAGATCTCTGCACTGCTGAAAAGCTGTGCTTACAATGAGAAAGCCGTTGATCACAGCCCAAACATAGGTTTCCTCTCTGCCACTATTAGTCTGTTCTCTCTGACACTCATTTGTGTGCTATAGTCTCTAATATGACGCCTCTGATGAGCAGCTTGATTGACTGCATATTATAACTTGTGAAAACAAAATTCTCCTAATGTGTATCCATTGAGAAGCAGAGTCGTGTGGAAACGTTAGCTGTGTTATAATTCTTTGATTCACACTGTTGCTCTGTACTCTGATTTTATATCTGCTACACATCACAAAATGCACAAATTGGTCAAAATCACAACTCGGGCTCAGTTTTCGGAAAATTGAGCCCACCCAAACATAAGCCGATCTGAGTACTGCTCGGTACTTTGACACACCCTTGGAATTGAAAAAGAGGCGAAACATCATCATCGCGTCATTGGATCTCGCAAATTTTGGATTCCATAAGTATCGCCCTCCATGGAGATCTGGCGCCATTTCACAGAAAGACTCAGAGTGGGTAGCAGGGTTGTTGGCAGTCTCCAGTGCAGTTGGGCAGCATCATAGCTAAAACAGAAAGAGAAGGAGTGGCACTGTTCTTCAAGTCTCCAGTGACATTCTGTAGAGTTAAAGCACACACAGAAACAGGAGAGGTGGCAGTTTTTAGAGCTGAAACAGCAATTCAAATAATAGGGCTGGTATTGTTCTTCAAAGGCTCCAGTGACATTCTACAGAGATATAGCTCATACAAAAACAGGAGAGGTGGCAGTGTTCAGTGCTGAAAGTCAAATAATAGGGCTAGCAGTTTTCTTTAAAGTCTCCAGTCACATACTACTGTGCCATAGCTCACCCAAAAACAGAAGAGGTGGCAGTGTTCAGTGCTGAAGCATCAATTCAAATATTAGGGCTGACAGTGTTCTTAAAATTCTCCAGTCACGTTCTACTGTGCCATAGCTCACCCGCAAACAGGAGGGTGGCAGTGTTCAGTGCTGAAACATTAGTTCAAATAATAGGGCTGCCAGTATTCTTAAAAGTCTCCAGTCTCATTCTACTGTGCCATAGCTCACCCACAAACAGAGGAGGTGACAGTGTTCAGTGCTGAAGCATCAATTCAAATAATAGGGTTGGCAGTGTTCTTAAAGGTCTCTAGTCACATTCTACTGTGCCATAGCTCACCCACAAACAGATTAGGTTGCAGTGTTCAGTGCTGAAACAGCAAAATAAAATTGCCAACATGCCATTCTAGACATGCAGTGGCAAGGAAAGGATCAGGCCTTTGGCTTTCTCTATGAGTGCTAGTTCTGCAACTGTCACTGAAGCATCTTCTTGTAAGGTCAGTCAGTTAAAGCCGAGCTGGAAAAAAACAGTAAGGCATTAAAAGAAAATGTATGTTCAGATTCAGAAATGACAATGTTAAACAATCCTTTACAAGAGGAAGCAAGTATGAAAGCTGTCACCCAGTCGCAAAGCGGATCACAGACGTCATGGCGACTATGCTAGTATTAGATCTGCGTCCAATATCAACTATTAATGCAGCTGGTTTTAGACAGTTAATTGAAGTCTTGTCTCCCCATTACCAAATTCCATCACAACACCCTTTTACTAGAAAAGCTATGTTTCACCTCTACAATAAGGTTCGTAAAAATGTAATTATAGGGCTACAAAATGCCCTTCTACCCACTGTACACTTAACCAAAGATATGTGGACAAGCGGAACTGGGCAAATTAAATATTATATATATATATATATATATATATATATATATATATATATATATATATATAAAACTGTTACAGCCCACTATGTTGGTGATTCGCCTTCACCAGCAGGAACAGCTGCAGTGTGCACCCAACTACGTCACATTTTTCAGAGGCAGACTACTCTGTGTATCACCGGCTTCACTAAGAGGCATACAGCTGACAATCTATGATAAAACCTAAGCAATGTCATTGCAACATGGCTTATCCCGCTTGGACTCTCCTCAGGATATGTAATTTCTGATAACGCCACCAATATTGTGAGAGCATTGCAGCTGGGTGGAATGAGGTGTTGTTGATAGCTGCAGTGAACCAAAAGATCCTTTGGATAGCGCCCAGGCATTCATGCTGGAAACTGGGGAGGAGGAGATGGACTGGGGATGAGAGCAAACCATGTGTATTTGGACATTGTCCGGAGGAAGCTCAGAGCTCAGTTCCAGTTTCATGTGAAAATAACCAAGTGGACCTGATTTCAACAATTGGCCTTGGAAGGCCTAGAAAGGCTCCTAAAGTTAAGGAAACTTCGGATAACATGCCAACATCGGCTGAGGTAGAGGTGCATGCAAAATTCACAGCAGAAAAGTCAGTATACGTTTATTCAGTGTGAAGACATGGAAGATAAATTGAGCAAGTTAACTATGTGCATAAAGAGTGTGAATTAACAGCTCCAATGCCTGCTTCTGTGCCTGCTACTACTTTAACTATAATGTCTGCAGCTGCTACAACTACAGTGTCTGCCGATAGTACAGTGTCTGCTATTAATATAGTGCCTGCTACTGATACATCTGCGTAGCCTGCTACTGCTACGGCTGCAGTGTCTGCTACTACAGTATCTGCTGCTCCTGCAGATACTGTGCCTGTGTTTGAAGACACCTCTGTTCCTGCTCGAGAGGCAGAGATTATTGCTGCCTGAATCGGAGGCGAGTGAACTGGATGAATCATCATTATCATCGTCATCATGACCATTTATTTATATAGCGCCACTGATTCCACAGTGCTGTACAGAGAACTCACTCACATCAGTCCCTGCCCCATTGGGGCTTACAGTCTAAATTCCCTAACACACACACAGATTAGGGTCAATTTGTTAGCACCCAATTCACCTACCAGTATGTTTTTGGAGTGTGGGAGGAAACCGGAGCACCCAGAGGAAACCCACACAAACACGGGGAGAACATACAAACTCCTCTCAGAAAAGACCATGGTTGGGAATTGAACTCATGACCCCAGTGCTGTAAGGCAGAAGTGCTAGCCACTTAGCCACCGTGCTGTGAATGATTGTATACAGGTTCTGGAGTCAGATATTTCTAAGATAAGGAAACAAATTATGCTTGAAAATAAATGGAAAAAAAGTGCTTACAGTTGTGACCTGCCCTGGGTATGCTTTGGAAATTGACCGCCTGGAGGGAGCCCTGTCCAAGAAGCAATGGCATTTGCAAGACCAGTTACAATCATCTGCATTGGAGGAGATTATGTCAGAGAGGGAAGAAACCTCTGCATCTATGCCTTTGAATGTACCTGTCTTGGGTCTGCTGGGCTCAGCGGGTAACCCACTATATGATCTCATTCGTGAGCTAGAAGGGGAGCCGCCGCCAATGGGGTCAATATGAGGCTGTGAGCGCTGAAAGGGGAGGTGATGGTTTGCTGGCAGTTAATGTGGCTAGACTGGAAGGCTCCCCCTTTGTACCGCTTCCCACTAATATGGTGCGCTCTGCCCCTGACATCCAAAGTGTGTGCCCAGCTACGGTAATGAACGCCCAGCCTGTTTCAGACTCAAATATGAATAAGGGTAAGATTACGGTCAGGTGCAGTATCTACTAGCCAGTGTGGTGTGTGCTTGTCTCGTCTCTTGGCAGGGGTTATCCCCATGTGTGCTGGGAATGCAGCTCCAGTACTGGTGTCTGTGGCTAGCCGTTTGTTCCTGCAGTTCCTCTATTAGCGTGTGATGTGCGACTAAGCAAGGTCTCAATAGAGCCGCTCTGAGTGTAAATCAAAGATAGGGGATTGACTCCATATATGGCCCGTTGCAGATTCCAATTAGAACTAAGGATGCGTGTAAAAGAGTACAAAGTCTGCAAAGAGAATTCCTGCCATGTTGCTAAGTGCAAATAAGGTTAATGGTGTATGCCAGAATGTTCAAGCTCCAACTGTGAGTAGTGATGTACTAGGTCAGTAAGTGGTTAAGTTTGCTACAGTCATAGCATCCTCTGATTCACTCACTCTTAGTGCAGTTTCTGCAGATCCTGTACAGTTGCCCTCTACCCCGGTCCCAGCAACAGTACCAAGTGTAATATCTTATCTGGGGATTGTGTCTGGGGCAGCAGCACCTTGGCCTCCTCCAGTGACTCCAAGAGGTCAACCACCAAGGTGGAGAAAAGTGGTCAGCACGATGGCTTAGTGGTTAGCACTTTGTGGCTAGCACTTCTGCCTCACAGTGCTGGGGTCATGAGTTCAATTCTCAGTCATGACCTTATCTGTGTAGAGTTTGTATGATATCCCTATGTTTGCGTGGGTTTCCACTGGGTGCAGCGGTTTCCTCCTACACTCTAAAATCATACTGGTAGGTTAATTGGCACTTGTACAAAAGCCAAATGTAATCTGTGTGGGGAGGAAGGCCACCCTTTTGGTAGGTGCCCCCATACTTCCCATAACGTTGTTGATATATCTGATGCTGATATTGTAAGAGCTGTAGAGCTGATGGAAACTGTAGATACCTCAGGCTGGGTGCTCTATTCAGGGTCCGGTATCCTTTCCTGTGTCAGGCCCTCCCCAGCCAGTGTCTGTCGTGCCTCAGCCAACATGTTCCAGTTAGCAAAACACCAGGTCCAGTGACAGAAGAGCCTTTTGTGACCCAAAGAAGGAGAAGAGGGAAGAGGGGGCGTGCCCTAAGGGAGGAGGGCTTGGTCTTGTCAAACAATTTTTTGAATCTTTCAAGTGATAAGGAAAAAGACGGTGAGAGGGTGAGGAATGGAGAAGGTGAGCTGGTTTTTAGGCCCAAAATAGTAAGGAGGAAAAAGGCTAGAAAGTCATCCCCCTATGAGGCCCCCCTTGTGTACCAGAAACCTAAGGACAGGTCTAAGAAGAAACATGATAAGACAGCATCAAAAGAGGTGGAGATATTGGCAGAAAATTTTATTAAGGAGGCACTTGTAAAGTCTACCTTGTCAGTTGGGAGATTTAGCTCCTAAGTTCCCTGTCGCCTCTATTTCAGACCCTTTAACTGCACCCTCTAGTGAGGCAGAACAACCCATCTCAGAATTGTCTGTCCAGGACTCCACCCTTACGATCCCCCATATGCCCCCCCAACACTATTCTGGAGCCTAATCCCATGGCCCTGTCCCTCCTGACCTGCAGGAAGCTGCTTTGGTTTGTCCGATTCAGGTGGTGCACCCACCTGAATTAGGTGTGGTAGACAGGGCAGTTGTTGTGGATTTACCCTCCCTAGCTACTGCTTCTAGTGTTGTTTCAGTGGTTAATGAGGTATCCCTATAAGATGAAGGTGAGGATATAGTCCTCCTTGATGATGTGGTAATACCTGCAGGTGTAGGAAAAGGGTAGGAGCCTTTGGTGCTTGAACCCAAGGCTCCTTAAAGAAGAAGCGATCAGACAGTCTTTTAGTGACTTCTTTGAATCTTAAGAGTCACTGCTAGAGGCTGAATGGAATAGGTCTGAGTGGTTGGAGGTATGTAAGAAGAGGACAAGGAGCTTCTTCCGTAACCTTGCAACCAGAAAGAACTTGTTAAATGAAAATGCCTACCTGGCCTTGAGAAAGAAACTTGGATTCTTGATCTCTGAGCATGGAGACAGTGGGGAGATCTCCCAGGGTGAAAGCTCAGATGAAGGAGTTACAGTACGACCGGTTTGCCTTCTTAGTTATGGAGAGGGATTACGGGAAGTACCACTTGCCTGATGCTTATCAGAGCTGTAGGAAGTTGGTCGATGCTAAGGAGGTGATGTGCTTGCGTGATGCTGGGGGTGCTCTTGGGAAGGATAAGGAGAACATTCTAGGTGTCGTGCAGTCCTTATACTATGCTGTTTTGTCTGAGAAGCCACTTATTAGAGAGAGGATGGATCGGTTTCTGAGGGAGACACCTGGACTTGAAGACTCTAGTGGTTCACTTGATGCCCTGGGTGATGAGATATTGGCAGACGAGTTCAGAGTGCCGATAGACAGCCTGTCTATGAAGAAAGCACCAGGACCGTATGGCTTGACCTCCTTGTTCTTTCATACCTTTAAGGACCTTCTGACCCCCTGCCTTGTGGAGTTGGCTAATGAGAGCCTGGATAGAGGAATTCTTCCTCCCTCCATGAGGCTGTCTGCCCTTATTTTGTTATTCAAAGGGAGGGACCCATCTTGTTAATGTTTGGGTCCGTCCTTCTCGGTCAATTCGGGTGTAAGGCAAGGTTGGCCCTGAGCCCCCTTCTGTGTTTGCCATTGACCCCTTCATCCAGAGGCTAGATGGAGGCACTGCAGAGGGGGTATGACTGGGCCCTGGTCCTCCATTGAGGGTCGTGGCCTACGCCAATGACATCACTGTTGTCTTGTCGAGACCCACGGAGGCATTGGAGGTGACAACCAGGAGAAGAGCAAGTTTTTCCGGATGGGGGAGGAAGGCCAGCAGTTTGACCTTCCGGATACTCTCCCTCGGGCTAGTCAAGAGATTGAAATCTTAGGCATTCGATTCGACCTTGGTGACTATGCCAGACAAAATTGGAAAGCCAGACTGGTTGAAGCCGCCCAGAAAGTAAAAAGCTGGTAAAAATGAAAGTTACCTCCTGAGGGAAAGGATAGATCTGATAAAAACCTTCCTTCTGCCAGTCTTCTTATACGTTAGCTATGTGAGTTTCTTGCCGAAATCTTTATGGGCCAGGGTTCATGTCCTGTTCTTCCAGCTTCTTTGGGGGAACCGGCTGAACCTCATCAAGCGATGAAAAGTTTCTGGGTCTGACATGGATGCCTTTCCACCTATGTGACTCTTGGCTTAAAAGTGACAAGGTGTTGGCGCCTACAGGCAATGGGAAGTCAAAAACTTCTCTAGAAGGGCGTTAGAGAGAAGAATTTTGCACTCTCACTTCTCGAAACCACTGTCACTAAAAGACTGCCCGGGAAATATGTGCTCGGAGGGATTAGCTCTGGTCAATTCCTGGAGGGTTCCTCCGAAGTATTTGGACATTAACTGACTCTCTTTCCATGGGAGATTTTACATGAGGGGAAATTTGAAGTATAGAAATGCTGATGATTGTGGCTGCCCACGAGAGGAGTGTCAGGGGAAGGTGGAGACCATGGACCATTTCTTGCTCGAATGTTTCTTCAACCTAGAGGTTTATAAGAGGGTTTCCAGAGCCTTGGGCATTCCCTGCCTTTTGGGGCTTAGTTACTCTGAGTGGGTGTATGGAGCACTTAAGGGTAGGTGTTGGAATATTAATTTGACTACTTTTTTTCTAGTTAGCTTAGCAGTCCGGGATTTCACATGGAATGCACGGTGTCAAGTGTCCATCCGTCAGAAAGTCCTTCCCTGTGAAGTGATGGTGGGTAACATTCTTCATGAGGTGTGGAAAATAAGGGATATGGAGAGGTCCCAGATGGACAATGCAAGTTCGGTCAGACTGTGGTAGGGTCTGATGCCTCCGTGAGGGAGTCAAAGTCCGAGGTTCTCTTCATCCAGCTATTCTGTCCTGCACCCCCATAGATATTGTTCAATTAATTATTTTTTTTTGTACGGTGTGCGTACACTTAACAAAGCTCTGGTCAGTTTATCCTTGCTTATTGTAAAGATTGTTGTGTGGTATGATGGTGTTGTTTGATTTTTTGATATTGATGTTAATAGAGTAGGTGATGCGGTCAACATATGATTTTAAATTTGTATTTTTGATATTTATTGGACTTTATATTGGCCTTTTATTTGGGCATACCACTCCTAATTTCCTAAGTTGGTTTTTCTGGGTACTGCACCTTGTTTAAGTTTGTTTGTACATTTGTTGCAAGTGCTGAATAAAAACATATCCATCTCATTTCCTGTTTTGATCACTCAATAAAGTTGGTGGTGCAGAGCTTTATGAAAAAAGACAGGGACATGCAGGAGATGCTGTCTGCGGCCCGTAAAATATATGGACATTTCCGGCATTCTGCAACAGCATGTAGAACAATTTAATTTGCCCTGCCCCCAACTGAAGCAAGAGGTGGTAACAAGGTGAAATTTCACCCTGTATATGCTTGTGAGGATGGAGGAACAGTGAAAAGCCATCCACGCTTACTCCACAAGCCATGACATTGGGAAAGGAGGGAGAACATATTTTACACAAGCGAAGAGAATACTCTCCATGTTGTGCAAGGTGCTGAAACCATTCAAGTAGTCACCTGTAAAGTGAGTTCAGACACTGCTAGCTTGAGCCAAGTGATACCCTTAATTAGACTTTTGGAAAAGCAGCTTGAGAGACTGAAGGAGGTGCTGAAACAAAGCAATTACACTAAGTATGTCGGACTTGTAGATCAAGTACTTTATTCACTTCACCAGGTTCCAATAGTTATCAAAATCACTATTGGATCAATACATTTTGATGACTGTGCTTGATCCTAGGTTGAAGAACTATGTCTTCTCTTTGTTACCAATTGACCCATATCTCAAGAGATGCAAGGAGTTCCTGGTGAGCAAGATTATAGCTCAAGTGTTATGTGATGCGTCTCCTCCTTCAGTTTCTCACTCAACTGCTGCTTAGCTTTTCAAAGAGACCCAGGGATGATGCAGATGACTCAGCACAACATTTTGACATCTGGTCTGGTCTAAAAGAATTGACAAAAATGTGATACCTCTGCCATAACTCTACCTGATCCTACTAACAACATTCAAACGATGGTGGAGGATTATTTTAACGACACCAGAGAAATAGACACATCAGACAGTCCCTTTACATACTGGGAGGAAAAAAAGGGAATTTGGAGGCTCATGTACCAACTTGCTTTGCACTACCTAAGCTGTGTAATCGGAAAGAGTTTTCAGCACAGCCGGGAACCTTCTCAGTGATCAGCGTAGGAGGCTACTTCCTCAAAATGTGGAAAAGATGATGTTTATAAAAATGATCTACAATTTTCATGAGGAAAGACTTTCCGGGCAATTACATCCAAGTACAGAGACTTCTGTAATGGTGGATTCCAAGTAGGATGAATTAATATTGTGTGAGGATGATAAACAAACTGATGAGGCTGAGGATGATGACAACAACATCTTGCCACAGTAGAGTTCATTAACAGCACTTTTAGCTTAGGTGCCTTAAGGCCATTGTTAGCTTGTTTTGTGGAGGCCCAAACAAAGCAAGCACTTCAGCCTCAAAAGTGGCTCTCCTTGTCGCTGAAGTGCTTGGTTTGTTAAAGTGTGCATATCCTTTTTAATATCCAACATAAGGGTGGGTGGGAGGATCCAAGGACAATTCCATCTTGCACCACTTTTCCTTTCAGCTACATATGCTATATACTGTTGTGTGCTTTGCAAAACTTAGCTTTCGCCAAGTCACCCACTGTTGATGCAGATCGCTCAGCACAAAATCTGGTCTGGTCTGCTGTAAAAGAATTGACCAAAATTAGTGACACCTTTGCCATAACTCCACCTGATCCTAAGATCACCTTCCAAAGAATGGTGGAGTATTATTATTATTTTTTTAATGTTATAAAGACAACGGTTTTATTAACAAAGAACAAAGTTGCTTGCAGAAGTAATGTAAGTATGGATGTCTAAATAGAAGTGTGTATGTATTACTTAAACCTTCCACTTTGCTGCTGTTTCATCAGTATTACACAAAGAGTTTGTAATCTGCACTTTACGTGAAAGGTACGTAGCTATATTTTAATTTTTTGGGGATTGGGGCCGATTCGAAGCTCAGTGATGACTTTTCTTTTTGCTGTGAATGTCAAAGGCTCTTTTTAGTGCGTTGATCCGATATACTCATCCGATATACTCATGTCAGAATGATAACAGCCAATTTTTGGACACTTGGCAGATTTACCCTTCTGAAGTTTGCTTTCAATCACCCTTTCAATTGCTTCTCTCTCGTATGTGTGACCACATACTTTGTTTTTCACTGAGTTCACCATCTCCAACACTGTTGGGCTCAAGGCAACTAAGTTATTTATAGCTTGTTTTTTGGGGGCCAAAACAAACCAAGCACTTCATCCACAAAAGTGACACTCCTTGTCGCTGGAGTGCTCGCTTTGTTAAACTGTACATGTCCTTTTCAATATCTTACATAAGGGTGAGTGGGAGGGCCCAAACACAATTCCATCTTGCACCTCTTTTCTTTTCTGCCACTGCTGTGTGGCAATGTTTCCTAGATGTGCTAGAAACTGCCGTGTGCTTGTGTCGTTGCTCTGTCGCTTATCATCCAGCCAGCTCGCTGCAGTCTTTGTCCAAAAGTGGATGAAAATAATATTGTGGCCTGTGAGGTGTTCAAAATTGACTGAAAATGACTGCAAATTATTATTATTGAGGTTAATAAAAATGTAGGAACAAAAAAGGGCAAAAATATGAGATTTTAGCATATTTTATCTATTTTTTCTAAAAAAAATCCAGATACAAAACCAAAACCAAAACATGAACTTAATCCAGGTCCAAACCCAAAACCAAACCAGGGGGGTCAGTGAACATCTCTAATTTTATCTGCTCAGATGTTCCTGATTCTATCACTGAACAAACTATAAAAAATGACGTCTGGATATTTGAATCCATAGACAAGCCACTGCCATTTACCACATTACATGATTTAAGGTAATTTATAAATGCTAACTCACAGCTCATATCTATATTAGAATTAATGGACATTGTGCATCAGGCTTTAAAATACTTTATATTAACTTCTGACAGGAAAATATTTTTAATTATTACTTCCTTTAATGGGATTTGCAATACTAGAAGGATACTCATAATCCTTCCTCAAACTATTATGTTTACCCAACATAAGAACAGTAGTGGATTAGTGCAGAATTTAACTATGCACTTACCATTTTCTCCCAGCTCCTCTTCACTGGCAGCAGGGGCAGACCTAGGATTTTTTTTGGGGGGCGCATTTTCATTTAGCTATGCCCCTCTCTTGCTCTGATTGATTGGCCCGGCTTGCTCTGTCCCCTTCTTCCTGATGATCGGACATCTCAGCTGCTAGGGGGTGGGCAATATCCCGGTTCGCCTCCCTCTGTTGTGACATCATTGCTTCACGTGTAAAGATACAGGGAGCCAGGCACCACTCGACACTATGATGAATTTCCCGGCCAAGATAGAGGGTGGAGTCTTGAATCTCAGTAGCACCTAGCACTTATTAGTCTCTATGGTTGTAATGTACCTGTCTGCTGCATGTGTTGAAGCCGGTGCAGAGCACACGCTGGAGATGCGTACAAATCTCATTGTCAGGTTACAGCTGTGTTTAAAAAGAGCGTGTACCTTGACACAAGTTTCTTTATTTAGTATGTAAAGAACTAATGATATCATTTTTTATATGCTAAAATTGCTATTTGCTGCAGCTCTGTGTTATGTCACATAGTTGGTCCAAGGGACCCCCTGAGAGAAGGAAGGGGGTCTGGGGCCTGTGAATTAATCCTCCCTAATAAATCGAATCTGGCTATATCATTGCTAAAGGGAGGTTCCAGTGTTCTGGTTTATTGGAATGTGGAGGGTCCATTTTTTGCACAGGTGGGTGTAGTTACATTAAGGAGGGGATTACATTTTTTGGATGCATAAACCTTATTACAACTAATATGCTGTGCTAATAGTGATGTGACTGTTAATAAATTGATCTATGTAGGATTTGAATTAACATTGTAAGGTAAATATCTTTGTCTGTTAAAGTGGTAACTATGATGGTAACTTCCTATCAGATGAACAGCTGATGGATGGTGTCACGAACACGCTCCCAGCTGCCGTGACTTTGGGGTGTTTGCTGTATGAGGTCACACACGATTTCAGCCAGCAGTCTCCCTCACCTATCACACAGGTTCTAGACTTACGGAATCGCCCCCAAACACAGCGCTCTCACACCCCCAGACACTTCAAGGTTCAGCCACCACATATTGGGTACGGGCTATAGGACCCCAATATACTGTCCCACACTGGCACACAGGCTTCTAGTTCCACAAACTAGCAAGACTCACACCAACATACACAGGGAAAACTCTTCACACCATTCAGACTGTTACCCAAATGTAAATACAAGCACACACAGCTTGTTAATCAAATGTATCAACAAATCACACACAGGGTAACCTGGATGAGCAATCTCTTCTTAACAGGCTAATGAATCCGTTAGAGTATCAAGGACGAAACTTATTAAATTTTAGATTTAATATACGAAAATACAGGGCATTCAGATATAAAAAAAATAATGAATAAACAATAAATATATTGACATAACAAGCAAAAACAGTGTAAATAAAAAAAGGATTACATTCAGATTTGCACTTACATGAATTGCATTCTGGCCAAGGGGAATTTGGCTAGGAAGATGGACAGCTTATCAATGTAACTTGATTTCCCCAGAAGTCTGACAGTTTTTCCCCTCAGAACACAGATTTTTAAGCAAACTCAAATGGGATGGCTTTCACTGGGGCAGTGTGAATGCTAATGTGGGGGCGGAAATGTCCCCTGGGTGTTACCTCAGGTTTGGTCAAACTATTCCTAAATTTTGACCTGTTGGTAATTCTTCACAGATATATCTCAGAGAAATAACACCCCCCTCAATAAACCGGTCATAATCTCCCGCACGTTTAAATACCAAATATGATGAAATTACAAGAGTATCCAATCTCATTCTAAAATACATGTGCCTATGGCTATTCCCTGTGTAGTTGGTATCTATGTTTCAAGACCCTTGTGTGGTTTTTGCCCCTCAGTACGGAGTGGCATCCAGATTTCCCAAAATATGAACTATAACAACATTTTCCTTTGAAGGTCATATTTCTATATACCTGTATAGGCTTTCACATGCTGCCTACCAGGATCTCCAGCTGTGATTGGCACCACAAAGTCTATTCAAGTGTCTAAAGCAAACAGTGGGATGTCCTGGAAGCTGCTAAAAGTGGCAGGCTTATCTCCTCACACTGGGATGTAAAAAACCTTCAAACACAATTACATCAGACTCTGCGTCTTTAACTTTCACACTACCTTATCAATGGATTAATTTGATACAACCTATTTACACTGCAGTTATGAATTATCCCTTATAAATAACTACAAGCTCTCTATGTTCACGACAGATGGCATAGTCCCAGAAGGAATTTACTTCATAAGGGGAAGAAAAGAGGACAATGATCATCAGTCTTCCACCTTCCTCCTCTTATTAAAGTGGGATTATTCCACCTGTAATAGTGATATTCTATCCAGAGCTATTATTGCAAAGGGAAAAGGACAAAATTATTATGATCAATTATTCTGGAAGCATGGACTCAGTCTGCTTAGCCTCTTAACCTTCTGGTTCTATTACTTAAGATATTAAATATCCAGTGAAGATTAGTGGAAAAGTGTATGCATCCTCTCCAAGTTATTTACTGCAAACTGAATTGAAATTTATTTAAGTTAAAATTTTCATGTGTTGTCAGAACAATGTAATGTACTGGTAGCACACATTAGCACCAGAGAAATATTTCATGCAACATTTTAAAGTGGTAAATGCAGCATTAAAACACAGTGTTGGGAATGGCACTATTAACTCTTATTTGTCATATTTCTAATGCACTTTTCATGTATGTATTAATCTGAAAAGAATACCAAAGTGGATGGGTGTGAAACAGCCCTCACACCTGCAGCAAAGTAGTCCTAAGCAGCTCACAAATCACATGATCCTCCTCAGCTGCTTTGTATCTGGAGCAGGCATCTCACGACTGCCCAATCTCCAGAACATCACCTGGCATCCATTTAGAATAGGTTCATATGATTTATATCTCCTATGCACAATATTTTGTAACACAGTGCTCTTACAGCTGACAGAGCTTACATTCTACATTGAAGGAAAACTGTGGTAAAATGATAAAGGGCTTCCTGTTGCTTTTTCTTCCTGGCCTTGAGGGTTTGCTTGAACCAGTCTGTATTATAAGACTTCTTCTCTACCCAAAGCTATATTCCATTTAAAGCTGAAATAGGTGTTTCAGAGCCTACCACCAAACTTTTTCTGAGAATTTTCCCCATCCATCTCCTTAATATCAGCTGCAGCTTTACCACTTTTTTAGGGGGTGTTTAGGGGTCTTTGCCTGCTCCCCTGTCTCATTGACTCTTCACCATACTTGCCTTGACATGCACTGCACCTTTTCTCCTTAATATTCGTCACCTCACCATTACCGGCCTGACCAATCCAGTTTCTCTTGTTCCCATGACAACTCACCCTTCTCACACTTGCCTGTGCACCCCCTGTCTCCACTCTGCCCATGGCACATCACCACACAACTTGCCTGATCCCTAATCCCTACATCATATTCCTGGTCTGGCCATCTTTTTTGTTTCTTTCCAATATACTCCTCTTTTCACCACTACTCTGCATTTAAATGACTGCATTACATCCAAATTTGCTGAGGGGCCCTGATAGTGACTTTACGTGATTCTGACCGATTGCCAACTTCTCTAACCTTTTGCTAGGACTTTTGACCATGCTTTGAATTGACATCAGCCCTTATCTTTTATTTGAATTTAGAACATTTTCTGGATATCATCTGCACTGACCTCTGCTCTCATACTGACCCTTGTTCCATCTTTTTCTGGCCTGTGTGAGTACATGCATTTCTTTTGTTATACAGCCCTTTATATTATTCTGATTGGTGTCTCCAACAGTTATGGAGCCAACGTCTATCTTAGAATTTTCCTCTATCATTGTTGTCCAAAACAGACAAATGAGGTAGGCAGTTTTTGGTCTGGTGCCCAGGGAATAAAGTCAAAAGCAATAATTACATCTGAAATAAATAGGCCCCTAGGTATTAAATCATAAAAAAAACAAAAAAAACCATTTCACAATATTTTAGCTGCAGCCAACTCAGAAAGAGACTTTTTCCATAATATTATTAAAGTTGTATTGTTATGTTTTCTAAAATTATAGATGTGTTGGCATAAAAAGTTACATCGTTGAGAACAACAGACTATTACCCTGGAGTTACAATTTAGAATGGATCCTTTATTTGAAAGATGTTAGCATGTCTTTCCAATTGACTCTTCAAACATCCATTTGTCTTGTCTATCCAAGTGTGGTCTTATGTAATACAATTAATTATTATGAAAACCTTTTTTATGTTCCTAACCTTGGTAAGTAAATTGCTGCTAATTTATATGTGCCATATGATTAGACTTAATTTTTGAGGATTTAAAAACATTTGGAATGAAAACTGGGTCTATAAACTAAGCTAAAAAAGGGCACATCACGGTTTAATAGGAAAGAGAGAGAGACATAAAGAAACAGAGTGGATAGATTTAGTGAGATAAACAAACTTTATTCTAAAATGTCAGCATCAAAAAATTTAAAAACAATTATACCTCATAAACTATCAAATAAACCTATTAAGGAAAAATACTAGTATAAAATAAAAGCACCTTACTGAACTAAGATGAAAATGAGGATATAACCAAATTAGATAATCAGATCATGGTGCATGATGTGTTGGCTATTTGTCTGCCCAAACAGGAGAGATTTTATTGTATTGACACTATCTATTTTTAATTATTCTGTTTAAATTGTACTTAATTATAATAAGTATAATATATATTCTCAATATAATTAATTTGTACTATTATGTGGGAATGTCCTTTCTCAATCTGGGTTACTAAACTCTACCCAGCCACCTTTTCAGTTTGAAGTCACATCTGTCCTGTATATTCTATATACAGTTCAATTCCAAGTTCCTGCTAACTTGTAACTATGCCATTTTACACAGTGTAGGTGATTAAAATTTGCATTTTGCATGCTCACAAAGAGAGCGCAGTATGTTCACAGATGCAAACTTGCATTCAATTGACATTTGCACCTCCTTACAGTTTATAAGAAAAAACAGGAATGGGGCCAGTCTAAAGTAGGCCAGTAAGTGTATGTTCATGCAAATGAAAGACCAGCACAGAGATGTATATATGCCGATCAGGATCCATATCTTTAGCACCTGCCAGTAGCAAGAGCCCAACAGCAGAGATATTAAAAAAAAGACAGGCCCAGAGTGATGGTTAGTATACATAGGAGATGTTGGCGTGTATAAAAAGTAGAGAACTATAATACACAGTAATGAGCCATACTGGTGATTAGTATATACATAAAGACTCATGCACGTGGCTGATATACAAATATAAACCCATATTGGTGGTTGGTATACAAACAGGGAGCCATTTTGATGCCTGGCATTGATAGCGTTGGTCCATGAAGCCAGGACTGGCAATGGGATCTCTTAGAGAAGGGGGCCTCATTATATGCCTATTATCACAGCAATAGGCAGATATTATCACCAATTATTTCATAGGAAATAATGGTAGAGCAGTTGAAACAATTTCTATAGATTTTTTAAGACATATATATATTATAAAGTGTAAGGTATTGTTTACTAGGGTCACTTTAATTTGTTATATATACCGTATTATTTTTATATTTTTCATAATATAATTGCTTAGAATCTCACTGGAGGGGACGTTGAATAAATGGTTCATATATTTTGCTTTTCATTTCGTGAAATAGCTGAAATCATGGGCCTGATTCATCAAGGCACACATTCTGAGTGTAAATCTACTCTGCGCACTCAATTCAACAGGGAATGGATCTGAAGATATGTGCGCTGATGAATTTGGGCGTAGGTCTGCCATGCTATACTACACCAGACACTGCAGGATACGTCCAAAATCTAAGCGGATTATAAATTCACAAAAGTACGCACAGAAAAATTCTGGTCCGCGCTGAGCAAATGTAGGGTTGCAAAGCAACTCCTCAATTCCTTCTTACAAAAGCCAATGGCAATGAGACTGATGGTGACAATGATGGTGCTAGCAAAGAAACTGTGGCTTGGCCATTTTTTGGCACATGAAAGGAGAGTTAATGTTGATTCTTATAATACCCCTGAAGATCACTATCACATTGTAACACTACTTACTTATGATCCTTTCAACTGCTGTAAATAAACATTGATGCTTTGTCAAAAACGCACTAGAATAAATAGGATCCAACTTAGTCAGCCTAGTCTGAAGACACCCGCAGCAGAAGCAAGAAGTTTAATGTGCTGCAGGTGTTCACCAGTGACCCTCCCCAAGGATGTTTGGACTTCACTGTGAAGGCTACTCAGGTGCAGCCATCTGTGCATCATGTACCAGACATGATAAGTGGGTAACTGTAGTGGTAGACAACCAAAGTCAGCAGGAAATAAATAGGTAAATTATCCTGAGTGTAAGTTTAAAGGTATAAGCATTCCAGGCACAAGAAATAGGTACAGGACAAACTAGCAGAAACACAAGTAGAAGTGATCCGGGAGACAGGCAGGATCTCAGACTAATGGTCTGGCAATGCTAAGGTGCACAGATCCCATTTAAATACCCCACTTGCTGAGTGATGGGGTGAAGCAGCTTAGTGAGAATGCGAGGGTATGCATGTTTGCTTGCCATTACTCTATGTCAGGCATTGAGAAAGAAATTGAATGGTGCAGTGGTGAGAGGGTTCTGCTCGACGATGCCAAAAAGAGGAGCTGATGAGTGCATTGGGATCGAGCAAGGGCACCGAGAAGTATGGCGCAATATATAATTAATTGTAATTACAGATGTTCTTCGTTTTTACCACTGCTAGGATCTCATATATTGTCCTTAAAGTTTGTAAAGATGTGACTACATAAAGATATCTCTGATGTAGGGGATGATAGTGTTTCAGGAGTTTCAATGTCATCTAAACTGTCAACACAGGCTAGTGAGTCATTAAGTATTTATATGCTTCACTTATTTCTAGAAAAGTAACTTGTCCCTCTATTTTGCTTTGGGGCTAAATATATTTTCTTCATGCAAGTCATCATTCACTATGAAGCAAGTACAAGTAAACTAAATATTGTGGCTTCACAAGAAAACAAGGGCTTTAATTAGAGGATCTAGAATACTGATTAGCACATCAAAAATTGTGCTTTGTGACAGTGTGTTGTAGACTATACAACAATTGAGATCCCCATATATATTTGTATTTCTAAACCTATACAGGTAATAGAGTTAATGACTGGTACCGGGGGCATAACATGTGGTGCACATGCTCCTTGGCACAAGTATCGGGTGGTGGGCCCCATCAGGGGCAGGAGGACACCATTTTTTCTCCCTAAGAGAAGTGTGGATGTCGCAGAAGTGACACTCTCGCCTTATTTCAATAATAATGTTGGTGAAGACAGCAGCAGGCCCACCCCTATTACATTTTGATGCAGTTTCGTCCTACAATTTCCAGGAAGTGCAGCCTCTTCTTGTGCACAGTGCACATACACACCCCGTGACCTATGGAGGAGGATTGCAAGTATGCACAATTTTCTGAATTTAGTAATTCTAGCCCTATAACCCTACTATTCCTGTAAATACCCTAGCAGTGGTAAGATTCGACAGGTTTTGCCAGTGAATGTTTCACCAAGCAATTTCCAATACTGTTATGGCGGTACTTGTACAGTTGTTTCCTATTCTGTTAACAGAAAACAGGTTAAAGTCATTTAATCATGTAAAAAGTGCTTTATTCTTTAAATAAAATATTTATTTTGACGTATAAATGTTTTTATTTTATTTTTTAAGTAAATCTTATCTTTTTAAAATAAATAAATAAATAAATAAATAAATACATACAAATTTCTACTTTAGTGGAAATGAAAGTCCAAATCTGGGAAGTCGATTCAAAGACTGGACTGGCAAAGCGTTGAGTTAAACCTCACTGCTTCCAGCCAGCATCATTGTGACAGCTTTATATTTTTGAGCAGTGCTAGCGTTAAGTTTTTTTAAAAAAACTGTGTTGATAATGGATTTTGTTATCGGAATGAAAAGCGGCAATAAAAAAAAGGTACATCGGACGGCCTGCTTGTGATACCCCCGTCCCCGTCCCTCCCCAACTATTTCTTTGTACTGTATCTCTTGCTTTTAACAGAAAGAAAATTAATTATGCTCACTTGCCATCTTGATAACACTAGTTTAGGTAAGCGGCATCAAAATTGCTTTACTATAAAAACAGAAAAATAGCAGTAATTGATAAATCATGTCTTTAAATGTAGTTCTTGTGATGTGTCTTTCTTAGGATAGTAAGGTACCTTAAAATATCAGACTTGTGATTACATAACATTTTTACCTTGCATAGCAATACAAGCATTTCACATGGATGGCTCAGCCCCCCTGCACTTGTCTGGAGGAGCAGCAGAGGAGAAGCAGACAGGTCAGAATATAAGCTTTATAGTGAGTGTACCTTCAGTCAATTACTGTCACAATACTAGGTGGAACTAGTAGGATTCTTCGCAGCCTGCGTGGTTTGACTCTACCCACCACGGAAATGCCTAATCTAATTAGGTGAAGATGTTCAGCAGAGAAAAATTGGATTCATCAGGATTTGAGAAATTTATAAAAAGATATGCCTGGCTTCTCCATAATTATGGTATGCATAGAATTGAGCACCTTATTATTCTTGGGCTCTCTACACTTTAATACTACACTATCAGATGCTTTGTTGTTTATTATCAATTTCAGATGTCCAAAAGAGAGCTTGTCATCTTTCCTCCTCTTAGAGTTGCCACCTCAACTCAAATCTCCCTCAGCATCATTAACACCACAATTTCCTTAGTGTTCCAAACCCGCTGCTTTAGTGTAACAGATTGACTCTGATTTATTCCTAATATCCAGTCTGTCTATCTCCCATTCCTGTCAGCTCCAGCTTAGAAATATTCCCAGAATACACCATTTTCTTACCCAAGATGCTACAAAAACTCATCCATTTGCTCATCATCTCCTATCATGACTACATGACGAGCAGCGTTCTCCTATCTGGCATTTCCCTCACCGATCTATCCCTGCTTTAATCCTTTTTAAATGACCCAGTAAAACTAATCTTCCTCTCTTGCCACTCTACATCTACCACACCCCTTTTCAAATCACTACACAATGTCTTGGTAATCTCTGGCCTGCATATCGCCTTGTCTCTGGTAACTACCTCTCACTTATGGACATAACACACTGTGACAGGATTGGTTTGATACAGGATACTAGGATTAACTAATCCAACTGTCACCTGCAAATTAAATACTTTGTTTGCTCTTTTGCCTAAGTAGATAGGTTTGAATTTATTTACCTTGATAGACTATGTTACATTTTGCCTACAAACACATTATTTCTTGGACATATATAGATTTAATGACATTGGGCCTGATTCATTAAGGATCTTAACTTAAGAAACTTCTTATTTCAGTCTCCTGGACAAAACCATGTTACAATGCAAGGGGTGCAAATTAGGATTTTGTTTTGCACATAAGTTAAATACTGACTGTTTTTTCCATGTAGCACACACATACTTGATAGCTTATTTGTACACTGAAATCTAAAGTTGATATTTGTGTGCTACATGAAAAAACAGGCAGTATTTAAATTATCAAAACAAAATCCTAATTTGCAACCCTTGCATTGTAATATGGTTTTGTCCAGGAGACTGAAATAAGAAGTTTCTCAAGTTAAGATCCTTAATGAATCAGGCCCATGGTTCTGAACTAGGAGATGATGGACTGATATTTAAGTGGAGTACCTCAAGGTTCTGTGCTGGGACCACTCCTTTTTAATATATTTATTAATGACCTTGGTGATGGTTTAGATAGTAAAGTTTCTATTTTTGCAGATGACACTAAACTCTGTAAGGTAATAAAATCAGAGCAAGATGTAGCTTCTCTACAGAGGGACTTAAATAAACTGGAGGATTGGGCGGCTAAATGGAATATGAGGTTTAACACAGATAAATGTAAGGTTATGCATCCAGGGATCAAAAACAAGAACGCAATCTATAAATTAAATGGAATTAATTTAGGAGAATCTATAATGGAAAAGGATTTGGGAGTGCTCGTAGACAGTAGACTTAGCAATAGTGCTCAATGCCAAGCAGCAGCTGCAAGGGCAAACAAAGTATTGGCATGCATAAAAAGGGGCATAGATGCAAGGGAAGACAGTGTAATTTTGCCACTGTATAAATCGTTGGTAAGACCTCATCTTGAATATGCAGTACAGTTCTGGGCACCACTCTATAAAAAAGATAATTTAGAACTAGAAAGGGTTCAGAGAAGGGCGACAAAATTGATAAAGGGTATGGAGTCATTAAGTTATGAGGAAAGGTTAGCCAGTTTAGGCATGTTTACTTTAGAAAAGAGGCGTCTAAGGGGAGATATGATTACTATGTACAAATATATTAGGGGTCAATACGGAGAGCTTTCATGGGAACTTTTTACCCCAAGGACCATACACAGGACACGTGGTCATCCCCTAAGGTTAGAGGAGAGGAAATTTCACAACCAGCAAAGGAAGGGGTTCTTTACAGTAAGGGCAGTCAAGATATGCAATTCATTGCCAGGGAAGGTTGTGATGGCAGATTCAATAGATATGTTTAAGAAAGGGTTACACAAATTTTTAGCGGAAAGGTGTATCCAGGGATACGACCGTTAATTTAAAATAAAGGATAGTATCGGATATAGGGTAAAAATTAGATTGCAATATTGAGTCTGGGGGGATTTTCAAAATTGAAACAGATTGGCGATTGCTTACTCTGGATTAATTTCAAATATAAGTGCAGGATCGCAGGAGATCCAAAATAGGTTGAACTTGATGGACTGGTGTCTTTTTTCAACCTCATCAACTATGTTACTATGTTACTATATTACTTCAGATTCTTAAATTTCGCCAGGTGGAATGCATGTATCGTATTTGGAATACAAAATGTCTGACATACTGTTTGCTGGCCAGCTGTTCCCTCCCATTGAAAGCTGGAAGCCTTTCCATTATACAAAAACAAGGGAGGAGTTAAAACAGGGAGTTGCTCTGAATCATTTTGAATTAAAACTTTCATCAACTGGTTTGAGCAACCATTGTTCTCCTCTTGGCTATGCTAGATACCTGGGCACCATACCAACAGTGTAGAAACCAGCAACTCCACCGACTCCAACTCCTAGAAATCTAGCTAAGGCATTTGATCTCAAAGTAACCTTGCAGAGTGGGCTTTTCACAGTGGGAATTTTGGTCTAGTTAAAAGAGCCCTGCAAGGGAAAATGTGGGTGTTTTTGTTTATTGTGAGCTTGGTGTTGGAGTTCTGTCTTCTACCAGTTCCATTGTGAATCTAGATCACAACTCTGCATCTTAGCCACATCTTAATATGAACATCTTAAAATGGTGAGGAGCTGCATATTCATCTGCCCACATAGTATGCCTACAGGAGTAGAATGACTGGTGTCCAACTTCTACCATCTCAGTAGAGTGCAAAGGCCAAGCAGCCTGGATAAACAAATCGAATTTACAGCTTGGCTGGGAATTTCCATTCAAATCTATGAGACTTATAACTTTGCAAAGAGTTTCTAATAGTCGTCTACTGGGCCAGGAGATATTGCAAATATATCTTTGACGGGAGTCAGCCTTCGGAAAAATCCAGTCTGAGTGCTTCATTACCCAAGTAACAGAATCAAGACCACTTACAGTTTAACTAGATCTTTTCTTCAACTTGGGAATCATCCTCACCACTACAGAATAGGAACCTACAGCTTGCCCTGAGAGAATTTGCATCTTGAGATGCTGTGGGGATTCTATTGGAGCCTGGTGATAGTTCCATTGTGCACTTGGTAGTTTTTTTAACTGTTTTTTATTGTTTGATATTATTTACAGTTATGTTTTCCATTCTAGACTCACACAAAAACAAAAGATCGGTCCTCTCAAGGGATGGAACTCTTTATATTAATTATATGTATAAGAGAATGAAGGTATTGGGAAATTATGATATATCTGTTGTGAGGGGGTGCTTAACCAACAAATAACACTAAACACAAAGGAATGGAATATCATATAGGACACTCACAAGTCAAGATTGGTTTCACGAGCACTCCTGTTCCAGAAAAAAAAGTGCTTTTATTTATTTTTTATTTGTTTATATTTTTTATGGATATTTAAGCATTTAAAAGAATAACTTTATTATGAACATTTTTAAAAAAATATAGCTATTGCATACATGATAATACTGGTTGTAGGTGAAATATTTAAAATAATATAGATGTGAAAAATATGAAAACTAGTCAATGTAGATGTTTTTAAAAGAAAAATTACAGACCCGCTGTGGGAGCTGACGTGCTACTTATACAGTTCAGTGTGTTGGTCGACTGGTGTGGAAGGTAATATTGAAAAGGGATTAATTCATATTAAAATTCCATTGGTTGCACAAATTCCCTATATATGCTTTATTATGCATACACTGTTCTAAAGTTGTGGAGGGGGATCTGCTCCATAAATGAGAGAAATTGAGAGATAGGTCTTACTGATTATATAAATACCTCTTACAGGAATGGTTATATACCCCCTGTATACTTTATTAATAATCTGACAATTGTATCAAGGACCTATCAAAAGAAAAGAAAAAGCCAAATAAAGGGGGTAACCCTTTAATTATTCAGTGTATTTGGATTCCTTTTATTAATTAGAACAAGTGGCATGCATCCGTACAAATAACAATGTGAGTTAGGCTATTTCCCTATGGTAGATAATCTTATGGAAAACAGTTGTTTCTGTCTCTAGATCACTCTATGTCTCTGGATTAGATGATCAATTTCCACTTAATTCTCTAATTGGCTTAAAGTATGTCACGCTATGCCCTTATAGATTGTTGTTATAGCTAGAGGGAAAGTGATCTCATTGAATTCAGCAGCATGAATATCCTGCCTGCAAACTTCCTAAATAGGTGGTGAGCAGGCAATCTGTTGATCGTATCCCCTCCCCTCTTTTGGGAATTACCCGACCACTCAACACTGATGCCTTAAATCTTAGATTTGGCCAATCGTATTGTTGTCATTTGATTGGCACAGTGGATTGCCAATTGCTGTGAGTTCATAGGTTTCATTGATTCAGAAGCATAGTACATTAGTACATTATTACTTATGTGGAATGGTCATGATCTTCAAAGACGGGTATATGTAAAAGTATGTGGATTGTTATTCATAAATAAACTTAAATTAAAGGCCTTATCTTTAGTCCCTTTTTCCTTTTTACATATTATATTGAAGCATTCTTACATGAGAGGAAATTAATAATATCAGAGGATAGAAATTGACATATAGCATCTTTTAGTAATGCATACGAAAATATGTGTAAATGCGTGTCACAGCTTAGTGCTAATATAGGATACCTTGTGCGTGGACATAAAAAAAAAGTGCTAATACACTTAGGCTAATAATATACAGTATGTAGTAGAGTCTTAACGTTATGTTAGGGGGAATGGGCTTGTTCAAGACTTATGGAGTGCAGTGATTAATGTGAAAAAATTTAATTAAACATATTGTGTGCATTCATTGGGAGTAATAGTGATAATACTTATACTGGTGATAGTGGAAAAATAAATGATGGATAAATTATGTGATGAAATTTAAAAAATATAACAAGGTGAGTATTGAGTGTAATGTAATAAGTGAATACTGAGTGAGAGATGGTGAAATGCCATTATTGAAATATATAGAAAAGTATTGCTATTATTTGTGGTTTAGCTACTAATGTCTGCATGTTAAGTATAATTTTATTTTGTTATGCTTTTATTCTTTTATATCATTTTTAAGGTGTTAGTAATGTAAATATCACTGTGTTATATTTAGTGATTAAAGTATTTTTTGCTTGATGTGTTATTACTTTAATTCCCTCTTTTTATTCTAACCCTCACTTACTTTCCTTCTTTCCTTGTTTGTCTATTCAGTATTTTGGGTCTCTTCCCCTATTGGTCCTTATTAGATATTAATCTATGTAAAAAATATATTTTATTTATATATGTTGATCTATTTATTCATTTATTGGTTAATCTTTTGTTGTTTTAATTCTATTTTTATTCTCAGTTTATTGTAATCAGTAGTCTATATATTTACTACATGTATATCTTAAATGAATGAATTATTGATGCATAAAATATCATAAATTGTACAGCATTTCTACCTCTTTTATTAGTTAAAGAAGGTTCCTAAAGGGTAAGTGGGATCAACCCAAGTCAGCAAGTCTCATATGGATTTTGTATTATAGCTTACAAAATACATTTGTGATATTAATTTTTCGATAGACTCCTTACATTACAAATCAAATCAGATGGGTCACCACGGCCTTACTATTAGAAAGTGTAGTCATTCATGAAACTATTCCACCACTAACAAAAAGGTCATTCATAAAAACTAGCATAACTACTACTCTCATTTAGATCATGCGGTATAAGAGAGCCCAAGAGAAATATCCATCTACTCTCTTTTTAAAAGTTCTTTAGTGATGTTGCCACCTCTTATTCCCATCTTAATTGCTTCTATCCCAATGGCTATCAAATGTTTTGGATTACCATCATGTTTCTGCAAAAAATGACATGCTACTGATGTTAGTGATTTAAATTTCATCGTATCCTGCTGTGCTTTTCCAATTGTCCCTGCATGTTCTAGGATTCTCTGTTTTAGTGCTCTATTGGTCATTCCTACATATATTTTGTTGCAAGGACATCTCAGTTCATAAATTGTTCCTTTAGTGTTACAGTTTATGAATTGGTGAATAACATGTGTATGTCCGTATTTGTCTACCAAATCAGTGGTCTTAACCATAAATGTACAAGATTTACAAGAGCCACATTTATGTGACCCTTGCACTGAGATTGCTCTTCCTTTATTAGCGAAATGACTCTTAACAAGTTTTTCTCCTAAATTTGCTGAGTGTCTCCACCTAAAGTTGGCACGGCTGTCTAGGACTTTACCCTGTCAATCATCAGATAGAAGTATAGGCCAATGTCGTTGGACAATGGACTTGATTTCTCTCCATTCCTTATAAAAATCCGTCACAAACCTAATCTTATTATCCTTGGTTTGTGTTTTAGTAGAGTATATAAATTTATCGTGATTTTTCAAATTTTCAAATTTGAAATCTCTTTTGCTAGCTCTCTTGCTGTATCCCCTTTGGAGAAGTCTCAGACTTAGTTCATTTGCCCTTATGTGATAGTCTGATGGATTTGAACAATTGCATTTTAGTCTGAGAAATTCACCATTCGGGATGTTTCTAATAACTGGAGGAAAATGGGAGCTATTACAATGTAAAATACTATTGGTTGCTGTTTTCTTTCTATATAGATCCGTTACCAATTTCCCTTCATTTGTTTTTTTTTTAATAGTAATAGCTAGGAAAATAATTCCTGCTTTATCCATTTCAAAAGTTAGTTTTACATTGTTTTCATTACTGTTCAAAATTTGGTTAAAGACCTTAAATGAATCCCGATCTTTTCGCCAGAAAATCAGGATGTCATCTATATAGCGGATCCAAATGAAAACATTTTCTGTGTATTGAATGAGATCATCTCCAAAGACGATCTCCCTCTCCAATCTTCCCAATATAAATTTGCAAATTCGGGGCACAGGCCGTACCCATTGCCGTGCCCAGCACCTGCAAATAAAATTTGTCTTCAAATACAAAGAAGTTTTTCTTCAATATGAAATTAAAAAGATCTACCAGGAAAGCTCCAAGTTCAGGGTTAGTATTAGTACATAGGAAAAATTCACTTTTATACTCATGTATAACTACTCAACATCACAGGTTACTAACCATGTATCAGAGTTCAATACCATACCATCAAGAAGTATATGTCAGTAGTATCCTTTACATAAGAGGGCAAGGAGGTCACATAGTCTCTCAAATGTGTATCCACTAAAACCCTTGCCTGTTCTGTCAGGCTTCCCAGGCCAGATAAAATTGGTCTTCCTGGTGGTGTGTGATTATTTTTATGCACCTTAGGTAGCAAGTATATTGTAGGTATCTTCAGATGTTCCACTTGCAAGGATTCATATTCTGATCTAGTTTTGCTTCCGCTATCATGGGCCCTAGTAATAAGTTTGTCATAGGCCGATTTGAAATCATTGATAGGGTTTGAAAAAAGGCATCGGTAACAAATGCTATCATTAAGCTGTTTGTACATCTGCAATTTATACATAGTGATAGGCCAGATCACAATATTTCCCCCTTTAGCCAAGGGCTGCACTATCACGTCATCTCAAGTCCTAATTTCTTTCAAGGCCTCCCTTTCTCTTATAGTAAGTATTGTTCTTAATCTTGCATTTATTCTGTTTCACTTTGTCTAGATCTTTCGATATCATACTTTCAAAAACTATAATTTGGGGACATATATGTTTCCCAGGAAAGAAAGAGGACGTTTTCCTGCAAATGGTCCAGTGATAGAAAGAACTTCATTTTGATTCACCATTTGAGATGTTTCCATTTGTCCCATTGTTTGTTCTTCCAATTATTTTTCTAACATTTCCAATGGCTGCGCATCCTCCTCGTCCAAAGTTAGAATTTTGTTATTCACTACCATATTTTTGTCCTGTATCATTGTGAGATTATTGTCATCTTCCAAAAAGTTTTTAAATTCAACTTCCTGGTAAAGAGAAATAAATCCTTCTCCCAGGTAAACCATTTAAAACTTGTGGATGGGGAGAAGGATAAACCCTGACTTAACAAATTGATATGAATATCTGTTAACTGTCTATCCGACAAGTTGATAATCTGCAGTGTTTGACAGTCATTCATTTACCTCTCCGTTATCTTCTATTGGCCTGATTGCCTTCTTTCCATATTCTCGGGTTCCTGTCCCATAGATTTTTCTTACCCTCTCATGATAGGCTTGAGATCGTGCCACCCTCTTCCAGGGGTCTTTGATTCTCCCCTAAAAAATTCTTGCTACTTCTACCTCTAAAGTATGTTCTCTCACTAATGGGTAAGGTGCCACTCTCATTGTCATTGTCAGATGACTCTAACTCCAAAGAGTCATAGTTCAATGATCTTTCATGCACCTCTTTCTGATACATGTGGTTTTTCCATTTAAGAATATTGCCACTCATATAATCCTTTTTATCCCGTGAAAATCTTTTTCTTTCAGTGATCTTCTTTTCAAAAATTTCCACTTCTTTTTTGTGTTTTTCAGATGCATTTCTCCTTCATGTTATATTGAGGCATTCTTGCATGAGAGGAAATTAATAGTATCAAAGGATATAAATTTAGAACAGGGGGTGCATAATAAACAAAATATAAAAAAGGGGATAAACCACGCTTCTTAAATAGTTATGTAAAACGCTGCCTTAGATGGAAATACCTTGTGAAAAAGGGGGATCCCTTCCCCTATAGAAACAAATATGGCAAAATGGTATAACCTGGCGCAAAAGTGGAATATGAAACACATGTAAAAGATACAACAAAATTTATTATAGTGATATAGTATCACAAATGGTCCGGACCAACAATAACCTATAATAGCAGAACATAAAAAACATATAGGCAAGAGAAAAACTCCTTGGGTAAGTATATAGGTGAAAAATAGTCCACTAAAAAAATGCCCACACTAGATATACTGTTCCAGGAAATGGTAAAGAGGGTAAAAACTAAGGACAGTCATATATAATAAAAAAAAAGAGATCCAGCATTGCACAAATATGTTCACGGGGAGGGATAATAAAACTCAGTCACTCACTCAGGTATCCTGGTGAAAATCCCGCTATGTGGTCTCTGGGTAATTCTTCTGCGAGACACCACAAGTCCCTATCTCTACAGTCTTGCTTTAATGCTCCCGATATCCTCTTCAGTGTACACCAAGGTCCCAGCTGTTGAATGTAACGTGATACGGAAGAAAAGTTATGGCACGGTCCGCGCATGCGCTGTTGGCAGATGGAAGTGAAGCGCTGAGACCGCCAGATATGAAATGTGATAGAAGAAATGAATGGATGACTGAATGAAAACAATATATAAACCTACGCGTTTCGCTTGTGACGAGCTTCCTTCTTTTACATATGTTTCATATTCCAGTTTTGCGCCAGGGTATACCATTTTGCCATATATGTGTGCATAATAAAGCAAATATAGGGAATTTGTGCAACTTCCACATCTTGACTTGTGGATATCCTCTATGATAATTCACTCCTTTGTGTTTAATGTTTTCTAAAACAATGAAACATAATAATACTAAGTAAGTGGTTTATTTAAATACATGCATATGTGGTTTACAATAAATTGTAAGGACTAAGGGCCTGATTCATTAAGGAAAGTTAAATAAGAAATTGAGTAAGTTTTCTGGACAAAATCATTTTGCTATGCAAGGGGTGCAAATTAGTTTATTATTTTGCACATAAAGAAAATACTGACTGTTTTTTTATGTAGCACGCAAATACTTGATAGCTTAGTTGTAAACTGATATTTAAAGTTGATCTAAGACATGTTCTACCCCAACTATAAATCACATTTTAAATTTGCCCCCCCCTCCAATGCAACATGGTTTTGCCTTACTTACTTTTGCTCAACTTTCCTTAATGAATCAGGCCCTAAAAGGAAATGTAAATATTGTGCAGAGCATAACTGTAATAAATTTCATGCAACATGACTTATCCAATCTTGTAATTACCAAACAATCATACCATTCCTATGTTTTCACTGTCATAGTCTTTGAATACTTTTATTATATAGTGGGCTAGGACAGATTCATAACTTTATGCAATAGAGAGTTCCTTTGGATATTCAGATTAATGACCCACAATCCCAATGGAGTCATTGAAAATTGTGATTCATCAACTTTTTAACCATATTTATAATGACAATTGTACATGGCATACCAAAACTTTGTTTATATGTTTCTTGATTTATTATATTCAAACTATATAATCAGGTGTGTTAATTTAATAGTTGATAGTGATCATCATCATCATCATCATCAACATTTATTTATATAGTGCCGGCAAATTCCGCAATGCTTTATAATTGGGGACAAACACAGTAATAAACAATATTGAGTAATACAGGCAAAGAGATAAGAAGGCCCTGCTCGCAAGCTTACAATATTTGGGGGGATTTATTGATTTATTTTATTCATCAAACTTTCATCAAATTTACAGTTAAAACCTATTGTTCGTTTTTCCAACTGCAGCCTTACCTTACCTCTGGTTTCTGCCCCAAAGAAGTCCCTTTATATATTCAGATTAAAGATCCTCAAACCAGAGGGAGCAAGTGAAAATAATTATTTAACAACTTTTTAATCAAAATTATAGCTAAAAGTGTATATGGCATACAAGTGCTTTGGTTATATCTCGTCTACTTTAATTATCTTCAAGTTATGTAATCATATGTGTTAATTCAAAATTTGATAGTGATTTATTGACTCATTTGATTCCAGATCTTTTTTCCCACATTTCTAGTCACAGTTGTAAATTCAGTTTTTATATTGTCTTTGTGAAGGAGCTCCTATATCGCCGCTCTCTCACCTGGAAGCTTCACTGGACATCACACTGCAACATTCCACTTTAAGTTTTATACTGCAATAACCTCTCTATATTACCTAACGTTTACCTTTATCTTATATACTCTGCCCATCTATTTCTATTAACTTTCCTAATCCATCTACTTCTATTAACTTTCCTCTGAATCTTTAACTGTATTTACCCTATCTGTTACATTTAAACTATTTACCTTATACGTATTCTGCCTGCAATTTACAATATACTTTGTTTGCATATATGTAAAGTTTATATCTATTTCTATTAACTATTTAACTCTTATCCTGCAGTCTATTTCTATAACCTTGCCATAAGTGACTATTTCTTTCGGAATCTTTTATCTTATCTATTAGGTAACTTTTACAAAGGCTGTTTTTTTTTTATCTCAAATGCATGCTTCTCACACAGTTCCCCTTCCCCCTCCTCAGGCATGCTATTGTTTCCAGGCCTGTATTATCCCTTAGGCCTGACCACATGTTACACACACATGCGCCATGCTACCTTTGTATCTCACTCTTTCATTTATCTTGCTATTTACTCATGCTTTCATTTCTTTCTCTCTCTCATTTAATATTTATCTCCCACTTAAAAAAATTCTCTTTACACATTTAAACACATTTACTATTTAAACACACACACAAACATGTGCTTGCTATCTTTCTTTCTCTTTGTCTCTCTATCTCATTGAAACACATTCTTTCTCTTTCTTTTCTTACTGTAACGGTAGACTAAGGTGCTAGACCCCTGGCCTGCCAATACTAACACTCACTGGAGGCGCGGAGTCTAATGCGGTGGCTGGTCTTCACCAAGAAGACCAGCCGGGTTGAGACGAGTCGAGTGGGGCAAGGCCCACGGAGTTCAGTGAATTGGAGGTCTGGGGACTGCATGAATTACCGCTGGGATAGCGGAGGGCAACGTGGAGCTGTGATGGTCTGTGGATTGCAGGAGGACAGCGTGGAGCTGTGACGATCTGCGGATTGCAGGAGGACAGCGTGGAGCTGTGACGATCTGCGGATTTGCAGGAGGACAGCGTGGAGCTGTGACGGTCTGTGGATTTGCAGGAGGACAGCGTGGAGCTGTGACGGTCTGCGGATTGCAGGAGGACAGCATGGAGCTGTGACGGTCTGCGGATTTGCAGAAGGACAGCGGGGAGCTGTGACGGTCTACGGATTTGCAGGAGGACAGCAGAGAGCTGTGACGTTCATTAGTATACTTCACAAATTAACCTAAGAACAGGCTCAGAGGGGAGGAGGAGGCTGCTTTAAATAGGAGAGAGAAAATCAGCATTTAATAGAGAGGTAAGGAAGTCTTTATAGAGAAATCGGGTCTGCGCATTCGCAGACCCATATCCAAGATGGCAGCCGTTAGCAGGGAACGGACGGGACATGAAGGCAGGTGAGCCGTGTCTCGGTCCAGAGACACTGAGGACCCAGCGTATGACACTTACATTTAGACACGCATAACACAAAGAGCAATGCCTGATAAACACTTATATACACTTTCTGCCTTTCAGCATAAACACTATTACATATATATATATATATATATATATATATATATATATATATATTGTGTCAATTGGGATACTTTGCCACCTTCTAGTGGAGAAAAGAGTGCTGGTTTCCCTTAGTAAACCATAGCCTAAAAGGGGGAGAGGGTTAAATCTGCACACACACACACACACACACACACACACAGCCAGGTGAACAGGTGGAGCACTTGGGTATAAGCAATCAAGGAATCAGCTAGAGCAGCGCTGGGGAGGAGGCATAAATAGCTGACTAGTGTTGTGGGTGGGAGACTGGTGCAAACAAGTGGCCAGTGACCAGTTAGGGACCTAATTGTGATAGCCAGCCTTTATGGCTATGGGACTGTGTTTATTTCTGTGCATATGTTTGATTTGATTGCTGAAAACACTGCCAAGACTGTTTATCCATCCTGACAAGTAAATAAACATCAAAGTGGTTCAGCAGAAACCTGTGTGAGGAGCCATCTGTTTGCATGCTTTTCACAATATATACACACACATACACACACAAAGAAAACCCTGAACTTAAATATACAAATGAGGATTGCTGAAGTATAAGGTTAATAACAACAATAGACCAGGATATTATAAACTCACTTCTAGAATAATATATATTAACATCATGCCTGCTGAATCTATAATGTATTATCTGTATTGTATATATGCATTTATGTATTGTATGTTTGATTATCTTTGTAACGTAAAAGGTTTGTACCTTGTGTCTGCTTGTATGAATGGATGTTAATATAGATAATGCAGTATACTGAAGTAAATGATAGATTGGTATTTATTTAGAAATTAACACATAATGGTGGGCTATCTGACGTGGCGGTCAATAGATGTGTAATACTTGTTATGATGTGTCAAACAGAGGAATCGTGTAAGACGTTTATATGGATTTCTACTTGGGATGCCTTAGCATAACAACTGGGATTCCTTGTTTATGGTACATAACAAAAACTAAAAAGGTTGCGTAAAATAGTGCCTCTAAAGTAAATCTGAGCTGTCACAGGTGCGTGTTATTCGACGTGACTAAACTAGTGAAAAAGTCACAAATTGTATTATATCCCAATAATTAATGAGATTAGTTATTAATAAGATCAAATGCATTGTATCATTATTATGGTGCAACACGGGATCCTATAAAAGTCTTTTTCATTTATATTATTTTACTATTTTGAAGCTATGTGATCAGTTTTTATTTGTCTTTGCTATTTGTATAATATTTATCCATGTTTTTATGTTGCAGTAGAATGTGACTTCTGCTACGTTTGATTTCAGGGGACTGCTTTACTCATGTCATCTTGCTTTTTACTCCCATAATATTTACCTAATACCTGGTTTCTTCTCCATTACCAGCAACTCCCTTTCCTATTTAAAAGTAACAAACACTCATGCCCTCCTCCACTCCCTCCCCTTCCCCCCTCTTACTGTGTGGTTAAGAGACACTACTTTACTGCCCACCTTGTTTCCATACTTACCACTCTCTAATCCAGCCCTTTGTTTTTCCATTGATCCCACATGTGCTAATATTGTTCCTCTTTCACCCACTGATTACTCCTGTAGAAGCTGGTTGATTTTCCTGTGAAATGTCTAGTGCCCTTCATTATCTTTTATTATTTTACCTACTGTTTTAATTAGCACTTTGTAATTTGCACATCCAAATTTTTCACTGGGTTATTACACTGTCTCTGGATCCTGCTTTATCACTAGGGACACTGATCATAAAACGCAAGAGACTGCTATATCAAGAGCGCCACAAGAGTGTACCTCCACTCTTGAGTACAATTGTACCTTTCACTTTACCCCTGTCAAGAGTATTTTTGATACATTTTACTTGCTCATCTGATTCCGATGTTTACCATCGTGGAATATTTATTACTTTCTACCACTGTAAGAATATTACACTACCTTTATCTACAGCATCATAATGATAAGACACCATCTGCTCTCCAGCCCTTCGTAACCTGAATGACAGCTGCACATACCAAGCATAGTAAGGTGGTAAAGCAATTTATCATACACCTAAGCAGCAATGGTACTTCTAGTTTAGTTAAGACTCACTTTTTTAATCATACAATGCTAATTCTGTCACAAATGAGTCTATTCCAAAAAGCTTGGTAGCAATGGATCACTGATTGGTGCCAGAAGTCACTTTTCAATCTGTAGCAAAGGAAAAACAACATCGATTCCACCCACAGCCTCCATGATTAGAGGTAAAGGAAACCACATACATTTTTATATGAATGGTGACAAATTTAGTAAAATTTCAGTTAGTGACGGAAATGAAGAAAAAATGCTGACACCAACACAGGTCTTAAATTTTTCCAGTGCTGTTTAAAGTAAACGCTGAATGAAGAGCACTCTTGCAAACCCCCCTTCCCTGACCAACCAATGACAAGCATTGTTCCACACCACGTAAAGTGAAGTCTCAGGGATTACACATGTTAATAAATTGTGTTGAATCTAAATGTGTGGAGTTGCTATTTCATGGTGAATGTTTAGGGTTGTTTCCATTGATTTTATTTGGACTAGGACAGATCAAGAAAGTAGATGTAAAAAATATATTTTTATATAGTTTAATTCAAAGTGTGTGTGTGGCATTAAAATGAATATTCTGCCAACTTTACCTCTTCAAGACCTTGTACACACAAGTGTCCAAGCGCGTCTTGATCCTGCTACACAAATGGTTCATCCAACTCATTTTGAAAAACAAATCCCTAAATACCAGCTTTATAGATCTGAGACGCGCCATTGCCAATGGAGGAAGAGGCTTCCCAGACATCTGCCTTTACTATGTGGCATCAGACATGAGCCAGACAGTAGCCTGGTTTGCAACCAATCTTGCTCCCTAATGGATAGCATTGGAGGCCATCTCCTGCAAGGTTGACGGCCTTAGCTGCTGTCATGGCCCATACTATAGCTTTCACAGTCAAGAGTTCTTTCCTCCTGTTAAATATGGGACCACTGTAAAACCCACTTTAGCACCACCTCTGCCCCTTCTCCTCTTACTCCACTCTGAAACAATTTCGAGCTCGCTCTGGGCAAATCCTCCTATTTCTCACATTGGTCCTCCAAAGGTATCAGAGGGGCACTTGCACTCAGTTGAAGATGCTGTAGCAAAGTTGTGATCTTCAGGTGGTGAGACCCTTTGAATGTCTACAAATTAGGACTCCTACCTCTAAACATGAAAGTAATTGGGAAAGGGATTTGGGCAGTCCTCCATACATGGATGCATGATCAATGATCAAGGAAGGAGTGTCAAGATCTTCAATCTCAACAGATATCAAAGAAAATTTCCTATAAAATTTACTATAGTTGGTACTTGGTCCCAACCAGACTCCAGAGAAAGTTTGGCACACTCTCACCTCACTGTTGGAGTGGCTGTGGTGAACTGGGCTCCTTCCTCCATGTCTGATGGACCTGCCATAAAATTGTCAGATTATGGGAGAAAATAGCCACTCTCAAAACAATGTTACTCTAACATTTCCTTTCATTTGGGCCTACTGACTGATGGCTAGCACAAATCCTCTGTTAAGATGGCCACCCAGAACCCTATTGTGGCTAGATACCTATAGGCAAGTCACTGGAAATAAGCCTGTACTACAGGTGTACAACACAATATTACACCACACAACCATGGAGAGAATCTCTGCTAATCTGAACAATAAACCCCACAAATTCAACCAGATCTGAAACTTATGGTATTACTACTATACCTCAACCTACCAAAATCCCTCTACTAGTGGATTTAAAGACCTTCTTTGGTAGATGTCACACATTCTGTTTAATACACACATGCTAAAGTCAACAGTCCTCCATATTGTTTATCCTACCCAGGTGAGTTTGGGTCCTGGGAAATGGCCTCATTTCCCTTTTCCACACCTCCGCATCCCTTGTCATACTTCAAAGTAAATCACAGCAATGGAGCCTGGGATGGGAAGAAGCATAAAGGTGTTTATTGCTCAGCAAATACAGGTAAATGGTACGAACGCGATATAGCTGAAACTGCACAGTGAATACTGCAGATGCACTTACAATGGAATGTAGAGAGATATCCAGAGCAGTTTTGTAGCAGCAGGATGTGGAGTCCGAGAGCACAGAAGCAGCAGGGAAAACAAATCATAAGGAAGGCAAAGAAACAACAATGACCAGTACAGGAGAGGGACAGAGGCAGGTATAAGTAGGGAACACCCAGGTGCAGGAGATAATTAGTGATACAGGTTAACCCCTAGTAATAACAAAGGAAAAAGGCACAATAGCAGCACCTCTGGTGAACAGAGATACTGCCAGATAAACATAATAAAACAAGTCCAAGGTCCAGAAGGCAGGAGCTGCCCATGCAAAGCAGCATGTAATGCGAAAGGCTGAAGACAGATCCTGAAATCCCTTTCTTCCTCATTATTAACCTTTACTTCTCACCTTCATTGCACACAGAATTTTCTCACATTTTTGCTCTCTTAGGTACCTGTTGATTGCTGAAATTTCACTGTCTTTACTATAATTGCAATGTTTACTGTACTGTGTTTAAAAGCCACCTTTATGCACATACCATATGCTTGTTACTATTTGCATTGTTATACCTGCAAATCAAAACAAAGTTGTTGTTTTTTTTAAAAAAAAATAAATTGTGTGTGTGGTTTATTTGTATAATTAACCAGGAACTCAGGAACTCCTGTCTGTTATACGGTGACCATTGTTATCAAGGGATTACAGTTTGGTTCATTTTCCAGGCCCTCACAACCCTTGCTTAGGGAAGAACCCCATTGCTTTTTAGGTAAAAATAGTAGAGCAGCAGGGTTCTGTTGCTTTGCAAATGTGGAAAAGGTTGCCTGATTCTACAGTTGGTGCCAAATATTCAGTGAATTCCAATTCAGAAAGTGGCATAAATAATTTGCCCCCATCTCTACCCATGACCAGCTTTCCTCACTCATGTTTTTGTTCAGCTTCTCTAGTTAAGAGCCTATGTTTCAAGTCCATTTTGTATTTAAAGTATATGTTTGAAAACATGGCTAATTACTAATTTTACTGAACAGTAAAATGCACTCACCTTTCTACCATTCTAGTCTAAATAAAGGACATGTTTCATATGCAGTGCCAGAACTCCATGGGTGCACTTGCTACAAGGCCTGGAGGCGGGTGTGTCCCGGCAATGCCATTTCTCCCTCCTCCAAGGTCCCTGAGAAAGAACCCCCCACTCCCCAATTTAACTGCTCAGTTTCTCTCAAAAGAGTGGCTCATGTGCCGGCCACTCAGGCTGAGAGCAGAGCTGCAGCAATACCCAGTTCTCATATTCATATGGAAATTAAATTGGCAACTAATACATTATCTACTTGCATTGCAGTGAATACTAAATATATGTAGTTCCTGCTTATTGAAAACTCAATAATAATCAATGGTTTCCTGTCATAAAAATATGTATTCCTTTCTATTTCTTCAAGTATAACCCTCAGTGTTATCAGTTCATCTTCATTTGATTTATTGTCTCAGTAGCTTTTGGCAATAAACCTGAAATGTTTTCCTGTAAAATGCTGAAAGTATTTGGTTGTATTTAAATAAATCAGACTTGGATCCATTATGTCGTTCACTTCCCAGTGTCTGAATCCATGTATTTTGCATGTAATACTTTGCAGCTGATATGGGTATCCATCCATCCAGTCACATCCTGAGGGACCTAGCATGAGAAAAAGACCACAGCGAGATTCTGTTACATACATGTCATCCTTTGTTCCATGCCCAAGACTTCTCACACTATTCCACAAAAATTAGTGGATGTATACAATAGTATGTGCAGTATATAAACCAAGTGCAGAGTCATAGGAATGTTATTATATCTCTTCCAGCCACATTCTTAAGGGACTGTATTTCAAACATTGCAGTCAGTTTTGGCACAGTGTTTTCTGTGTGCTGCGGTGGCCATACATTTTAGTTTGTTTGTGCTGACTAAAGCATATTTTTGCAGGGTGATCAGAGGATAAGAATCAAAAGCTGATACATTTCAGTGGTCCGTTTCGGTTTGCTAGCTGAAATGTGACAAAGGGTGAGAATGGAAACAGTCCAGGACAAAATTATTTCAAAAGAACTTGCCATAAACTTGACAGATGCTTAATTCCCTTTCCACTCATGAAAATAAAAATAGAGCAAAAATGAAATATTTTCACACAGTAATGTTTTGTTTTATACATATAGTCTTAATTATTTCTTTCAGTTAGAAGTCAGTAGTGATGCCAATTTAAAAGAAACAACATTTATATTGTTTGATCTCTTAACAGTAAAATTAAGAAATAAGTCATCTGGCCATATCTGTTGTCTACAGTCTTGTTTTAAAGTGGGGGCTGCAATAATTTTGTTGAAGTTTAATTCCAGATAAAGAAAAAATGCTAAGTCTGAGGAAGTGCTGGTGTTGAATTGTTAATACATCATAAAACACAATATTGTGTAATCCTCTTTCTAATACAAAATATTAAAAATGAAAATGCTGTACAACAATCGCATGATGGATGTAGTACCTTGTCAATGATTTTTAAAAGGACAGGTTTATAACATATTTGTGATCTAATTGCATACAATATGATCCCATGAGTTCAATGACACTTTCATTAAAAAAGAAAAATACATGTTTTATTTTTGTTTTAAGAAGATGTAAAAAAGATGTAAATTGGGTGTTGGGGTTTTCTCTGTGAAATCCTGACCTACAGAAACTGGCAGATAGTATATCATGTATAGGCAGCAGGGTGGCTAAGTGGTTAGCACTTCTGCCTCACAGCACTGGGGTCATGAGTTCAATTTCCGACCATGGCCTTATCTGTGTGAAGTTTGTATGTTCTCCCCGTGTTTCCTCCAGGTGCTCCGGTTTCCTCCCACACTCTAAAAACATACTAGTAGGTTAATTGGCTCCTATTCGATTGACCCTAATCTCTGTCAGTCTGTCAGTCTGTGTGTGTGTGCATGTTATGGAATGTAGACTGTAAGTTCTAGTGGGGCAGGGACTGATGTGCATAAGTTCTCTGTACTGCACTGCAAAATTAGTGGTGCTATATAAATAGATGATGATGAACCACTGCATAAAGAGAAAAAGATGAAAATGATAAAATCACCTCCATTGCTGCATGTGGGGGAGGTGCAGAAAAACATTTCACTCTGTGACTACATGCAAAAATCAGATTATGCACTGCAGATTCAGACATTGATATGAAAACGAGGGGTTATCCTGGTTTGGCAAGAGGCCACAGAGCCTCTTTCTCCCACAAAATATCTTTTCCCAAATAGACTAGAGATGGACAGTCTCGGTTCCACGAGAACCGAACCCGCCCGAACTTACGGAATCCGAGTTCCGAGCCAAGTCGGCTCGTTACTCTCCCGCCTGTTCAGATTCCAAAACAAGGCAAAATGTCATTGTGACGTCGTCGGATCTCGGATCTCGGGCTTTTTAGAATGATTAAATAACCGCCTCCACAGACATCCAGCGCCATTTGAGAGAGGGAGAGAGAAGGATTAGGTGACGGTTGCAGTAATTAGAGCAGGAAGAGAGTAGTAGGAGGCAATTTTCCTAATTTACACTTCAAGTGTTTGGGGTGTCAGATATTCCCCTGTTCTAAAAAAGCTATTTTCTGGTGTTGAAATTATTATATACCAGCACTATATCTTTCTGAATTTGCACTCCAAGTGTTTGGGGTGTCAGATATTCCCCTCTTTGAAAAAAGCAATTTTCTGGTGCTGAAATTATTATATACTAGCACTATATATTTCTGAATTTGCACTTCAAGTATTTGGGGTGTCACATATTCCCATGTTCTAAAAAAGCTATTTTCTGGTGTTGAAATTATTTTATACCAGTACTATGTCTTTCTGAATTTGCACTGTTTTGGGTCTCATTACAATGGATTTAACAGCAGTCCACATATGAGCAGGAGCAGCAAGCAGCTGCTGGCACCAGTCCTGATGGTAGTCTTCCCTGTACGTCATCTGGTAAAGCCTATGTAAAAATACTTAGGGGTAAATGTATCAATATGCGGGTTCTTCAACACCCGCGCGTTCAGCCTCTTCCGCGATTAAATTTCAAGCGGCGCTGCATTGTAAAGGGTTAACTTCCGCTTGAAATTTAATCGTGGAAGAGGCTGAACACGCGGGTGTTGAAGAACCCGCATATTGATACATTTACCCCCTGGTCTTTTCAAGTCAGGGAAAAAAAACCACAAAAAAAACCTGTTACCGCGTTGAAGAGAAAAAGAGCTGTAACTGATGAAAAGTTAGCTGCCGAGAAAAAAAAAATGGCAACATGCCATTCTACACATGCAGTGGCAAAAAAAGAATGAGGCCTTCGCCTTTCTCTATTAGTGCAAGATCTAATAATGTTACTGAGCCTTCTTCTTTTAAGGTCACTCGTGATCAAGCAAGACCAAGTAATTTGCAGTCTAAAAGTGGTGCACAACTACTGTTACGTGTGAAAGCCGTGCTGCAAGAAAACATTAGGGCATTAGAGGAAAATGTATGCTCAGAATCAGACCATTCTGATAGTGTACCCATAAAGAAGGGCCCTTTCAGCATTTCTGCTGATGTGTGCCTGAACAGCCTGAGGATGCCACTTTGGAATTAGAAGAGGATGAGGGGAAGATTTGTGTAGCTGATGAGGGCGCTAATGAGGATGTTGATGAGGATGAGGTTGTTTGTGTAAGTCCTGCACCAGTGGCAGCAGTTCTGGCACGTGACAAGAAGAAGCCCATTGTCATGCCTGGGCATAAGACCAAAAAAGCCACTTCTTATGTGGAATTATTTTTACCCACATCCTGTCAACAGTTGTATAGCCATTTGTAGTGTATGTCAAGCCACAGTCAGTCGAGGGAGGGACCTTAACCATCTTGGAACTTCATCCATGTTATGCCATTTGACAAGAGTTCATGGCAAGGTTTTGGGAAAAGCTGAAAGCTATGGTTAAAAAATTACAAGCACTCCATCATCAGCTAGGACCCTTCTCTCACCTACATCCCAACGGCTGCAATCTACACCCACAACACCATCCTAATCAATATCCTCAGTAGCGATCAGAGTTAGCCCTGCATCCCACATGGTAAGGCTCGATGACTCCTGCACTATAATTGATTCCTCTGAATAATGTTTGAGCGTTAGTCCCACTGCTGCTGCTGCTGCCTGGGGTGATTCTTCCTCCCATAAGAAGCCCAAGAAGAAGAGCACTACTACTTTACAACAATTAACTGTGAAACAATCTTTTGCTAGAGGAAGCAAATATGACAGCAGTCCCCCAGTTGCAAAACGGATCACAGACGCCATGCTGACTATGCTAGTGTTAGAACTGCGTCCAATATCCATAATAAACGTAGCTGGTTTTTCAGTTAATTGATATTTTGTGTACCCGTTACAAAATTTCATCACGACACCATTTTTCACTATTCCGCAACTGTACCAAAACGTTCGTAAAAATGTACTAATTTGGCTCAAAAATGCCATTCTACCCACTGTACACTTAACCACAGATATGTGGACAAGTGGAAGTGGGAAAACCAAGAATATATGACTGTGACAGCCCACTGGGTTGGTCATTCGCCTTCACAAGCAGGAACAGCAGCAGCATGTACACCACTACGTAACATTTCTCACAGGCAGGCTACTTTTTGTATCACCGGCTTCTCTAACAGGCATACAGCTGATAATTTGTTACGAAAATTTCGGGACATTTACGGCATTCTGCCACAGCATGTTGGAGATTGCAACAGCTCCAAGAACAATTTAACTTGCCAGCCACCAACTTAAGCAAGAGGTGGAATTCCACCCTGTACATGCTTCAGAGGATGGAGGAACAGCGCAAAGCCATCCTAGCGTATTGCACAATCCGTGACATTGGGAAAGGAGGGGGTATGTATTTCTCTCTTGCACAGTGGGGAATCCTTTCTGTGCTGTGCAAGGTGCTGAAACCATTTGAAGTTGTGACATGTGAAGTGAGTTCAGACTCTGCCAGCTTCAGCCAAGTCATTCCCTTAATTCGACTATTGGAAAAGCAGCTTGACAAACTGAAGGAGGAGATAAAAGAAAGCAATTCCGCAAAGTATGTTGGCCTTGTAGATCAAGTACTTAATTGGCTTTGCAATGATCCAAGAGTTATTAAAATCTTGAACTCGGATCACTACGTTTTGGCGACTGTGCTTGACCCTAGGTTTAAGACCTACATTGATTCTTTGCTGCAAAATGACTGAGATGTGAACATTTGCAAGGAGCTATTGGTCAGCAAGTTGTCCGCTGAACTGGGCCTTGGCTTGACAACGTCTCCTGCTTCAGTTTCTCAGGCAGCTGCTGCTCGGAAACAATTGCACTTTCCAAAGAGAAGCAGGCATGGCGCAGGTGGCAGACCACAACAGTTTGACATCTGGTCTGGTTTGAAAGATTTTACCAAAAAATGTGTGACCTTGCCCATAACTCCATCCGATCCTACTATTAACATGCAAAGGATGGTGGAGGATTATTTTCAAGAGTTAATTGATATGGAAATGTCAGACAATCCCTTTCCATACTGGGAAGAAAAACAAGCCATTTGTAAACCCATGTACAAACTCACTTTGCAATACCTAAGCTGCCTGTCACGAGCCGCGGTGGTACGCCACATCCTGGCGTGATCTAGCAGCCGGGCGCGTGCTCTATTTCTATGCTCTGGTTTTATTCTTTGGGATTATTCTTGTTGCATAGATGCAGGAGGGTGTAGTGACATCCTCCAACACCAGGGGGAGCTCCTATATGATTTAAACTGGTTCACTTTTATTTTTATACATGCTTCCTGGTTATCTTATCACCTATGCTAGTTCCCAGCTAGTAATTAATTAGCAGCCTCCTGAGGCTCATTGTCAGCCCTGTCCTCCTCCTTTCTGATTTGTCCATCATAGTATTTAAGGCAGTGAGGCCTGGGCCTCACTGCTGGTTATAGTTCCTGCTCTGTGCATACTTACCTGCTCCCTGCTCAGTTACCCTTCTCTGCCTTTGGATTGATCTTGCTGTGTATGACCTTGGACCGTGTACTGGACTCTGCTGTATTGCCTGTGACCTCGATCTCTGCCTGTTTCCTGGATTTGTTGTTTGCCGCCAGCCCTGACCTTTTTGCCTGGACTTCACCACCGCTGTATGCTATTTCACAATATCCCTAGGTTCTCCCCAGTCAGTACACATCTCACGACCCTCTGTCTGTCTGCAGCCAAGTCTGTCCCCACCACTAGGGGCTCCAGTGAACACCAGACTTTCGGAGCAGATTCCGGGTTTTGTTGTACTGGCTAGAGGGGTTCCTGACATTATAACCAGCCAACATACTTGGGATTTATTCCCATGGATCCTACTCCTCCTTCCCTTGCTCAAGTGCTGGCTAATCAACTGCAGGCTCAATTTCAGATTGTTCAAGACATTTCTACCAGATTGTCCGTACAGGAACAAGCCTCCAGGATTACCTCTTCTCAGGAGGTTAAAGTTCAAGAACCCAAGCTTCATCTACAGATTTTCTGGCAACCGAAGGGACTTCCACAACTTCAGGGAAAGTTGCAAATTATATTTCAAGCTACGTCCACTGTCTTCTGGTTTGGAACAGCAGCGAGTGGGTATTGTTATATCACTGTTGTAAGGAGATCAACAAACCTGGGCATTTGGATTGTGCCCTGACAGTCCGGAATTGTTATCTGTACATTCCTTTTTCCAAGCCTTGGGTCTCCTGTATGACGATCCTGACAAAGTCGCTACTGCTGAGTCTAAACTTAGATCTTTGAAACAGGGGCGTCGTTCTGCTGAAGAATATTGTACTGAATTTCGCAGGTGGGCCTCAGATTGCGAATGGAATAATCCAGCTCTCTGCAGTCAGTTTCGGTTGGGCCTTACAGAACTAATAAAGGACATATTGGTGCAATATCCAGCTCCTGATTCTCTGGAGTCCTTTATGTGTTTGGCAATTCGCATAGATCGGCGAATAAATGAAAGAAGACTGGAAAAGGAATTTCATCCGCAGAACTTTTTTCCAATCTCCAACTCAGTTAATACCGGGGATACTGGAAAAGTTCATTTAGGCATTTACCTTGTACAGAATAAAAATTCCCTCCAGTTACCTGCCCAGATTTCCCTGGTCTCTGCGAGTGTTGATGTCCTAGCTTTCGTGGACAGCGGAGCAGCTGGAAATTTTCTGGATATTTCTCTGACTCAGCGGTTTGCAGTTCCTACCCAACCATTAAAAGTCCCAGTATCTGTTTGTGGTTTGGATGGCCACCTAATTAAGGGCGGAAGCATACTAGAGAGTACCAGCTCTCTTACCCTGACAGTGGGAGCACTCCATAAGGAAATGCTGTCATTCTACCTTATCCATTCGCCCACATACCCTGTGGTTCTGGGGTACCCTTGGCTTAGCAAGCACAACCCAGTCCTTGATTGGTCCACAGGAGAACTGGTGGCATGGGGGATAAACTGCCAAGGGACATGCCTAGCAACACCTGTTAAGGTTGCTACTGCTTCAGTCGAACCAGGTCTCACACTCCCGCTGCAAGATCAAGATTTTGCTGATGTTTTCTCCAAGCAAGCTGCAGATACATTACCACCACATCGCCCGTACGATTGCACTATTGATATTCAGCCTGGGAGTAAATTTCCTAAGACTTGTTTACATTCTCTTTCCGTGGAAGAGACCAAAGCCATGGAGAACTATATTTCTGAGGACCTGAAAAAAGGGTTCATTGGACCTTCTCGTTCACCCCTGGGTGCCGGATTTTTCTTTGTAAAAAAGAAAGACGGAGATTTACGACCATGCATTGATTACAGAATCAGATCACCATTAAAAACAAATATCCTCTACCACTGATTTCTCAGTTGTTCGACCAGTTAAGAGGTGCTTCGTGTTTTCTAAAATTGATTTACGTGTAGCGTACAATTTGATACGCATACGGAAGGGCGATGAATGGAAGACTGCTTTTAACACTCATTCTGGACATTACGAGTATTGTGTTATGCCGTTTGGTCTTTCTAATGCGCCAGCCGTGTTCCAGGATTTGATCAATGATGTACTACGGGATTATCTGGGTAAATTTGTCATTGTGTATCTGGATGACATCTTGATCTATTTCTCGTCCTTGCCCCAACACCGGGAACAAGTCCGTTTGGTACTGCAGAAACTTAGAGACAATCATCTATTTGCCAAATTAGGAAAATGCGAGTTTGAAGTCTCCACTGTGGCATTCTTGGGGTATTTCATTTCTGCCAACGGATTTACGATGGATCCAGCCAAAGTCCGAGCCATCACTGATTGGAGCCTTCCCAGTAACCTAAAAGCCATCCAAAGGTTTCTTGGGTTTGCTAATTACTATAGAAGATTCATTCGTAATTTCTCTGTAATTGTGGCACCTATCACTCAATTAACTAAGAAAGGAGCTGATCCAGCGGTATGGCCGCCAGAAGCTGTCAAAGCATTTGATACACTAAAAAAGGGCCTTTGTTTCTGCTCCTATCCTCAAACATCCTGATACAGAGCTACCTTTCATTGCCGAAGTGGATGCTTCTGAGGTTGGGGTGGGGGCAGTTCTGTCACAAGTGTCCAGTTCTGATGAAAAGTTACACCCATGCGCATTCTTTTCTAAGAAATTCTCAGCAGCAGAGATAAATTATGATGTGGGAAATCGGGAGTTACTGGCCATTAAATGGGCATTCGAAGAATGGAGACATTGGCTGGAGGGCTCTAAGCATAACATCACGGTGTACACGGATCACAAAAATCTCCAATACATTGAGACTGCTAAGAGGTTGAATCCCAGACAGGCACGCTGGGCTCTTTTCTTCTCTCAATTTAATTTTGTGATCACATATCGCCCTGGTTCTAAGAATTTGAAGGCGGATGCCTTATCCAGAAGTTTTTTTACAAAAACATGAGGATCCCCTTTATAACACTCCTATCATACCTTCTCAAACCATTGTTTCAGAGCTAACTCAGGATTTGGCAACCCAGTTACGCGCAGATCAGGATCAGGCACCAGCTTCCATGTCTCCCAGTTTGTTGTTTGTGCCAGCTGGTCTGAGACAGTCTGTCTTGTCTGAGGTCCATGATAGCAAAATATCTGGACATCCAGGTATCACCAAGACTATCAAAATACTCTCTCGTTCTGTTTGGTGGCCTTCTATGAAGAAAGACGTTAGAGACTTTGTACAGTCCTGCGAGATTTGTTCCAGGGTGAAAACACCCAGAGATTTGCCCATGGGACAGATGATGCCTTTACCCGTGCCCAGTGTTCCATGGACCCACATCTCCATGGATTTTATTACGGATTTGCCTTTGTCTAAAGGGTGTAATCGCATTTGGGTGATAGTCGATCGCTTTAGTAAGATGGCTCACTTTGTTCCTTTACCAAAGCTACCATCTGCTAAGTCTTTGGCTCCTCTGTTTATTCAAAAATGTTTTCAGACTACATGGAATACCCACTAATATTGTATCAGATAGAGGTACTCAATTTGTGGCCCAGTTCTGGAAATCATTTTGTGCCTTGCTTGACATTCAACTAAGTTTTTCATCAGCCTATCACCCACAAACTAATGGACAGACGGAAAGGGTAAACTAGTCTTTGGAACAGTATTTAAGATGCTACATTTCTGAATTACATGACAACTGGGTAGAATACCTGCGATGGGCGGAATTTGCCTACAATAATTCACCACACTCTTCCTCTGGTTATGCCCCGTTTTTCTGCATTTATGGGAGACATCCCAAGCCTGTTTCATTTTCTGACATCCTCCCACCCACCCACCCTGAGATCGGACACATTGCTCATTCTCTGAAGAAAATTTGGAAAAAGATAAACTTATCTTTGAAGCAAGCTGCATCTCGAGCCAAGTTATTTAAGGATCGCTTCAGACGTCCTTGTAAGTTCAAGGAGGGGGATAGAGTATGGCTCTCCACTAAGAACATCAAGCTCCGCCAGCCTTCCTTTAAGTTCGTACCAAGATACATTGGTTCATTTAAGATAATCAGGAAGATTAACCCTGTGGCTTTTCAGTTGGAACTGCCCAACTCTTTAAGGATACCCCGTACGTTCCATGCATCCTTTTTTAAGCCAGCTCTTACTTCCCGGAGGTTTCCCAGGAAACAGCCAAGCAAACCTGCCCAAGTGATAGTGGAAGGTCACACGGAATTTGTGATCGAAAAGATTCTTGATTCCAAATGGGTACAACGCCAACTCCACTATCTGGTTCACTGGAAGGGCTATGGCCCTGAGGAAAGATCATGGATACCTGCCAGGAACGTGCATGCCAATGAGTTAAGAAGAGCTTTTTCATCAGAAGTTTCCAGATAAGCCTAGATTAAGGGGTTCCTTAACCCCTCCTCAAGGAGGGGGTACTGTCACGAGCCGCGGTGGTACGCCACATCCTGGCGTGATCTAGCAGCCGGGCGCATGCTCTATTTCTATGCTCTGGTTTTATTCTTTGGGATTATCCTTGTTGCATAGATGTAGGAGGGTATAGTGACATCCTCCAACACCAGGGGGAGCTCCTATATGATTTAAACTGGTTCACTTTTATTTTTATACATGCTTCCTGGTTATCTTATTACCTATGCTAGTTCCCAGCTAGTAATTAATTAGCAGCCTCCTGAGGCTCATTGTCAGCTCTGTCCTCCTCCTTTCTGATTTGTCCATCATAGTATTTAAGGCAGTGAGGACTGGCCTCACTGCTGGTTATAGTTCCTTCTCTGTGCATACTTACCTGCTCCCTGCTCAGTTCCCCTTCTCTGCCTTTGGATTGATCTTGCTGTGTATGACCTTGGACCGTGTACTGGACTCTGCTGTATTGCCTGTGACCTCGATCTCTGCCTGTTTCCTGGATTTGTTGTTTGCCGCCAGCCCTGACCTTTTGCCTGGACTTCACCACTGCTGTATGCTATTTCACAATATCCCTGGGTTCTCCCCAGTCAGTACACATCTCACGACCCTGTGTCTGTCGTCAGCCAAGTCTGTCCCCACCACTAGGGGCTCCAGTGAACACCAGACTTTCGGAGCAGATTCCGGGTTTTGTTGTACTGGCTGGAGGGGTTCCTGACACTGCCCACCCTCCGGTGTGTACTCAGAAAGAATATTCAGCACAGCCGGGAACCTTGTCAGTAATCGACGTAGTAGGTTACTTCCTAAAAATGGGGAAAAGATGGTGTTCATCAAAATGAACTACATCTTCCACGAGGAAGGCCTTTACTGGCAAATACATCCAAGTACTGACACTTCTCTAATGGCGGATTCCAGCGGAGATGAATTAATAGTCTGTCTGTAATGATGATGTACACACTGATGAGGGTGAGGATGATGCTGAAGATGATGACGACAACATCCTGACAGTGTAGAATTCATTTGACAGCACTGTTGGTCTAACCTGCCTTTAGGGCATTGATAGCTGGTTTAGTGGGGGCCTAAACAAACCAAGCACTTCAGCCACAAAAGTGGCAGCCCTTGTCGCTGAAGTGCTTGGTTTGTTAAAGTGTGCATATCCTTTGTAAGATCCAACATATGGTTGGGTGGAAGGGCCCAAGGACAATTCCATCTTGCACTATTAATCTTTCCTGGCACTGATGTGTGTTTCTGCCATTACTATAACAAGCCCATTGTTAGCTTGTTTAGGGAGGACCATATTGGACTTGCACTTCAGCCACCAAAGTGGCACTCCTTGTGGATGAACTGCTTGGCTTGATAAATTATACATGCTACCTCTAATAATGTGATATAAACTTCAGTGTGTTTGTGTCGTTGCTCTGTTGCTTAACATCCAGCCAGCTTGCTGCAGTATTTGGCTGAAAGTGTATGAAAAGAATATTGTGACCTGTCAGATGGTAAAAATTGAATGGAAATCACTGTAATTTAGTGTTAGTAAGGCTAGTAATAATGTTGGTACAAAATAATACCGAAATTATGTGATTTTTCCCCAAAAAATGGAATTTTGTAAAAAATAGCTAAACAAAACCAAAACACGCAAGAGCGGTTTTGGCAATACCAAACCAAAACCAAAACCCGAAGGTAATCCAGATCCAAAACCAAAACACGGGGTCAGTGAGCTTCTCTAATAATAAGCCACCTAGAACTTGCCTGACCTTACTTAAAAAAACAACAAACTGAGGAGTTAGGTGCTTTTCCAACAGTAAAATTTATGACTCATTTGCCCCACCCAACACACTATGAGACTAAACATAGTGGTCACCTACCTTAAAGTTATTTCAATATCTAACATGGTGACTCACCAAATAAAGCAAAATAAATATTGTTAAATCCTTCCCTACTTTTCAATTCTCAGCTATATTTGTAAAAGCTGAGTAACTTTGCAATCATCATACCTACCCATACTCACACTATGGAACAATCCAGACTTTGCCCCAGACCTCTCTCATTTCTATTCCCAACCCTAAGCCAGGACAGGAATATATATTGCATATGATCTCTCAGACAGAGGTTCCTGCATGACTTTCAACACACTCCAAAACAAATGCTCCAACCTCACACACAAATTTTAAAACTTTGTCCAGATAGAAGATACTTTATGGGATCCAGCTGGCAGGGTTCTCAGAAAGCCAACATAATTCATACTTGCCAATTCTCCCGGAATGTCCGGGAGACTCCCGCATTTTGCGAGAGTCTCTTGGACTCCCGGGTGGTGTGTGGCAATCTCCCGAATTCTGCCCACTTCACTAGGAAGTGCCCCACTTCCTAGTGAAGTGGGCAGAATTAGGTCCCAAACGCTGCGATTCCTGGCGAATCGCGGCATTTGGCCCCGCCCCCCGCATTTTGCGAGAGTCTCTTGGACTCCCGGGTGAGTGTGGCAATCTCCCGAATTCTGCCCACTTCACTAGGAAGTGCCCCACTTCCTAGTGAAGTGGGCAGAATTAGGTCCCAAACGCCGCGATTCCCGCTGAATCGTGGCATTTGGCCCCGCCCCCCGCTGTCAAATGCCGTCACACGGGGGCAGAGCCAAAAATGCCGCGATTTTTGGCACCCTGCCCCCCACACGCCCACCTACACTGGCAGGTTTCCCGAAGAGAGCTGAAGAAAGTCGGTAAGTATGACATGAATTGAAAAACTGTCACCTCTTTGTCCATTAGGAAAGGCATTATTTCATCCCTTTATGGAATCCTGCTCAAATCGCACTTCTCTTTGTGCCTGTTTTGAGATCCTGCTGGGCTCTCAAAACAGACAGAAGGAGAAATGCGAAAGGTATCTGCCCCAACCCTAAGGATGATTACGGAAAAACAATTAGAGAAAAGATAGCAGCTAGTTCAATCTCAATCCTTATGAAAGAAAATGTTTAGAAAGTCTATGGTTTGATAGTGGTACTTCACCCCTGGCAGGCAATAATTTTCAACTCCACTTTTGGGAAGGGGTCCGGGTCCTCTTCCTCCCATGTCCTGTCACTAATATTCCTGAACCTTTCTTCTCTGCTATCCTCTACAAGAAGCAGTAAATAATCAACTAAACTAGCCCCCATATTTTAGCCTGAAGTTACAGAAAATGACCTGTTATTATCTGCAGTCTGATGTGCAGTACTGGATAACTGTAACACTAATTTTAATAGTTTTTATTTTAATTGGGTGTGAGAGGAGATTAATATTACTTTTGTAATGTAGTATTCATTTGGTTAGATGGTCAGATTTATTTAAAGCATTGTTCACATTAATGTACAGCTTACTTTATGCCTTATTCTTTTTTTTATGCAACATTGTATTATATTTATGTACATTTTACTGTTCTAATTCTAGTTTTCATATCTGAATACAGCACTACTGTCTATTTTATGTTTTGTATGCAATTCTGAATTAGAATGTATGGACAGTACCACTTCTCTAAGTCATGTGCATGCTGTACATACAGTATGGACACTAATAGTACCACTTTTCTTTATGTCATGTTCTTGCTGTACATATGGACACTGCACATTACCACTTCACTTTATGCAACTCTTCTGCTATAGATATGGACACTGCGCAGTACCACTTCTCTTTATATCATTTTCATGCTGTACATCTGGACACTGCACAGTACCACTTCTCTTTATGTTATTCTCATGCTGTGCATTTTGGAAAATCTCCCATGCCCATGGACTGCTAAAAGTCTTGAAAGCCTGAAAGTGGGCATTTTTTTTTTTTTTTTTAAAAATAAAAATAAATAAAGTTACACTTAAAATAGAAAAATAACTTGAATTACCGAGGTTTCATGAAAAATTTCTGATCAGGGTCAAATTTTCAGAAAATGGTGAATAAAACCGGCAATTGGAAACAGTGGAGCAAACACCTTTCAGTAGCTGATTCTGCACCAGTTGTTATTAGATTGTGTCTTACACTCTGTGACTTAACCAAACTTCTTATTTGCAGTCAAAAAATGTAACTACAAAAAAGTGTCTGTTGCTGGTTAAAATTAGAGATGAGCGGGCTCGGATTTTGCTAATCCGAGCCCACCCGAACAGTGCGGATCTGACGGGATCCGAGCACTGTTCGGGTACTTCCGGCCGCCCAAGGACTCGAAAACGAGTCTATGACATCCAAGTCTCGCGTCGGATCTCGCGAGACTCGGATGTCATAAATGCCCCGCTCGCGGCCGCCATCTTCATTCTCCCTGTGGTTAGTGGAAGAGGGAGGTTGTTTCTAATCCTGTGCTCTGTCCTGCTGATTAATTTATTAGTCAAGTGGTGCTTTGTCCTGCTGAGTCCAGTAGTACTTTGTCCAGTGCTCTGTCCTGCTGATTCCAGTGGTGCTTTGGCCAGTGTCTGTCCTGCTGAGTCCAGTGGTGCTTTTGTCCTGTATTTTTTTCTGCTAAGTCCATAGTAATTTGATAATTATCCAAAAATCTTAAAATAAATAAATAAATAAATAAATAATAAAAAAAAATTAAAAAATTAAAAAGTATAAAAAATATTATAGAGCAATAAATTCTTGCAGTCCCAAAAAATAGGAACTGTAATCAAAATTACTACGTTCACTGTTTCTGCAGTCCCAAAAAATAGAAACTGCAATCTATATTACTACGTTCACTGTTTCTGCAGTCCAAAAAATAGGAACTGCAATCAATATTACTACGTTCACTGTTTCAGCAGTCCAAAAAAATAGGAACTGCAATCTATATTACTACGTTCACTGTTTCTGCAGTCCCAAAGTGTGTGTGGTTTGGGGGTAAGGTCTCTTGTGCTACATATAATGGAGTACAAAAATTTGGAGGATAAAGTAGGGAAAGATCAAGACCCACTTCCTCCTAATGCTGAAGCTGCTGCCACTAGTCATGACATAGACGATGAAATGCCATCAACGTCGTCTGGCAAGGGCGATGCCCAATATCCTAGTAGAGGGCATGTAAAATCCAAAAACCCAAAGTTCCTGTAAAATTAGCAAAAAAAGAAAATTGAAAACATCTGAGGAGAAACGTAAACTTGCCAATATGCCATTTACGACACGGAGTGGCAAGGAACGGCTTAGGCCCTGGCCCGTGTTCAAGACTAGGGGTTCAGCTTCACCCAAGGATCTAAGCCCTCCTCCTTCCCCCCCTCAAAAAAATTAAAAAGAGTTATGCTGTCAGCAGCAACACAGCAAACAACTCTGCCTTCTAAAAAGATGACATCACAAATCCCCAAGGCGAGTCCAAGGGTGTTGGTGGTTGCGAAGCCTGACCTTCCCATCACTGTACGGGAAGAGGTGGCTCCTTCCACCATTTGCAGCACGCCCTCTGCATATGCTGGAAGGATCACCCACAGTGTAGATACAGATTTGGATAATCAAGGTGTCAATGTTGTACACCGGGAGGAGGCTATTGATGTAGCTGGCGCTGAGGAGGAACTTGACAAAGAGGATGCTGATGTGGTTATTTTAAATGAGGCACCAGGGGGGGAAAAAGTTGATGTCCATGGGATGAAAAAGCCCATCGTCATGCCTGGTCAGAAGACCAAGAAATGCACCTCTTCGGTCTGGAGTTATTTTTATCCCAATCCGGACAACAAATGTATGGCCATATGTAGCTTATGTAAAGCTCAAATAAGCAGGGGTAAGGATCTTGGCCACCTAGGGACATCCTCCCTTATACGTCACCTAATAACCTTCATAGTTCAGTGATTAGTTCAGAAACTGGGGCTAGGACCGTCATCAGTCCAGGGACACCTAAATCCCTTGGTCCTGTTGGATACACACCACCAACACCCTCCTCGTCAACTTCCTCCACGATCTCCATCAGATTTAGTCCTGCAGGCCATGTCACCAGCCAGACTGAGTTCTCTTCAATCCGGGATTCATCCGAGGAATCCTGCAGCGGTACGCCTACTACTGCCACTGCTGCTGTTGCTGCTGGTAGTCGGTCATCTTCCCAGAGGGGAAGTCGTAAAAATGCTACGTCTTTCACCAAACAGTTGACCGTCCAACAGTTGTTTGCCATGAGCACAAAGTACGACAGTAGTCACCCTATTGCAAAGCGGTTAACTGCGGCTGTAACAGCTATGTTGGTGTTAGACGTGCATCCGGTGTCCGCCACCTGTGCAGTGGAATTCAGACCAGTTGGAGGAGGTATTGTGGAACCGGTACCAAATTGGGTACCTACTACGCAGTCCAGATAGCTGCGTATCAGATATTAAACTACGTTCACTGTTGCTGCCAAATAAAAAAATAATGAAAATGCCCTGTCATCATCGAAAACAAGAGGTAGTGACGCGCTAGAACTCCACCCTCTATATGCTGCAGAGGATGGAGGAGCAGAAAAAGGCCATTCAAGCCTACACAGCCACCTACGATGGGCCACGTGTTTGTGCCGCCCACTTGTGTCGCTTAGCTTAGACATCCAGCTACCTCGGTGCAATGTTTTGGACTAAAAACAATATTGTGAGGTGTGAGGTGTTCTGAATAGACTGGAAATTAGTGGAAATGATTGTTATTGAATGATATTGAGGTTAATAATAGCGTGGGAGTGAAAAAAACCCAAAAAACTGGATTTTAGCACTTTTTATGCTTTTTTAAAAATAAATCAGAACCCAAAACCCTAAATCAGAACCAAAACCTTTCGTCAGGTGTTTTGGCAAAACAAATCAGAACCCAAAACCTCAAGCTAATCATAACCCAAAACCCAAAACACTAAAAGTGGCCGCTGCACACCCCTAGTTAAAATGTATAAGGAATAACAGTAAGAGAAGTCGTGAAATATAACAATAATGAAAACTGCAGTATTATGGAAAAGGGGAGGAAGGAGGAGAAGGGAGAAAAAGTAAAAGGGGAGGAGTAAGGGGAAAGAGGGAACGAGTGGTGGTGAGACAGGGAGGGTGTAAGGAAGGGGAGTAGAGAACTAATAAAGGGGGGTGGTAGACAGGAGAAGGGGAGGGACAGGGAAAAAAGAGGTGGGGAGGGAAGGGAACACATTGCCGTTTAAAACTGAGCTGTCAAATTGCAAAAATCGCTCCTTAATACATTTGTCCCCAGGACAGACCTAATGAAGCTGCACAGGGCTGAGAGCCAACTACCCACCCGGTGACTCCCCAAACTCACCATATCATCCTGATAAGGATGAATAACATAACTTGATTCATACCAGTGGTGCCATCTTTTATGGTATTTATGCATGGATTTCCTACTTTCATACATGAACTGCTCATGCCTCCAGACTTCAGTAACTAGATTGATTCAATGGGGCAGACTAGGTGGCTCAGCCGCCATCCACCCCTTAGCTATAATAACCATAGCCAGGGAGTCCAAGGTAAATATGTAGTTGACAACATACATCTCCTGACTTTTCTCATAATATCTCTCAACTCAACACCTCCGTTCTGCACAAGATCTGCGTCTCTAACCCTACCTCATTACATGCTCACATTCCCATTTACAGGACTTTTTTCAAGCTGTACTAACTCTATGGAATTCCCTCCCTTGCACAATAAGACTTTCCTCTTGTCTACAAACCTGCAAGCGTTGTCTGCAAACCCATCTCTTCAGGCAAGCTTATAATATTCCTCAACCGCCCTCTAAACCTCTCTAGGTTACCCTATTACCACCTTTTACACAGTTCACACAAGACTACAACCCTCTGAGCCCCTGAACAACATTGCTGTGTGAATGGATCATATGTCCCACTAGGCACTCTTTAACTCTGCATTCTGGTTGTACCAATATGCAATGTGTGAAACATGACCTCATGTATGAGACTCCCATTGTCCTATAGATTGTGAGCTTGTGAATAGGGCCCTCTTACCTCTCTGTCTGCCTGTATTACCCAGTATTGTTTTATTACTGTGTGGGATCCCAATTGTAAAGTGCTCCGGAATTTGCTAGCGTTATATAAATAAATGTTGATGATGATGATGACGACAATGAAAATATGACAAAAGGTTATTTGTAGTGTTTGTTATAAAAGGATGTGATTGGTTAACATATATTTAAAAATATTCACCATAGTGTTATTGGAATTTGTATCTGACAAAGAGATTTGCTGTCTGAAAACATTATACATTTTAATTAAATAATATTTAGAACGCTAAGCTAAATATCTCCTACCTTGCTGTATCCTATTTTTGTAAAGTGTTCGGTATGTAGGGTTTGGTGCTGGCCCATCAGATACAGTAAAAACTGCAGGTGGAAATGAAGGTGTTGGTAGATCCATGAGAAAACTGTTGATGTCTCTGTTAATCTCTAAGATAGGAGTACTTCCATTGCTTTGTGATATATTAAAATGTGGTCAGCTAATATGTACATTACATTTTTTATTTGTATAACCTGCAGGTTCCATTGCTTTATACAGAGATTTACAAATGTGTCCTCCTTTTCGGTCTAACATAACTTAAAGTGGGGTTCAGGGATGTGATATTCTAGAATACTTTATCAGGAATGCTATGCAGATAAAGCGGGACATAGGCCACCCAGTGGATGTGCAATGTAATGATGTTTGTCAGATGGGTGATAGCATGGTACAAATCTGTAGTTGTTGGTTACATGTTTTTATTGTTAGCAATTACAATGACAACTGGAACTACAGGTTAAAAGAAATGTATAAACTCCATTAAAAAGTCATACTAAGATAATCAATTCATTATTGTCTAAAGAAATAAATTGGAATATTCAATGGTATTTCATTTTACACAATGCATATTTTCATTATTTCATCCTTAAGGAATCTTCTACATATGATAATCTATCCTTTATGTTACATATCTCTTCTGCAGATACTTCTCTGACAATCCTAGAAAAATAGATTAAGTTACTAATGCTTCTAAGCAGAATCATTACTAAGATACTTACTGGAATAACCACCCATGTGTAGGAAAATTGTTACTGAGCTGTGTAGAAATGGAAACAAGTTGATGAAAGCAAAACAATGCATATGGCTGGCATTGACTACAAATTAATGTATGAATTTCTGATAATATTCAGATAATTCGAAAGATATGTATTTGAATATTGCTTGATTTTAGCAAATGTATTCAATAATTCAACAAATGTATTCAATAAAACGCATCCACATATATATTATTTACACATTGGCTGGGATATTCAGGATATAACATTATTCATGCTTCAACTATCTTGAATGTGGGTTGTCAGTTATGTGTATTTCATATGCTGCTTATTAGCTGTGTGTTAATTAAGTCATTAGCCTTTTCAATCTAATTTCCTTCATACAGTTAAGCTTCCTACAGGCCCTTTTCCAATTTTTGAATGTAAAAAAAGAGTTTTAGATTTTATGCAACTATATATGATAATTAAGATTTCATGTACATTACATTGAATGATTATATTACCTATTCTGAAGCACTTATGACATAGCTACCCTTTTATAAAGGGAGAGCAAATATAATGTAATTTTTGGGCTATCATAATGCATTTGTCTACACACTAAAATTACTAGTTTGGTGCCCAGTAGAGCAAATGGCTCCGCAGGCATTTGTTGTCTGGTGTCACTATTAATTGACAAATATTAACATAAAATTTTATATTAGCAAAACGTGGTATTGATCTTTGCTTCTATTTCGGACAGAGCTGCTGAAATTTAGGTTCTACTATTTGATTAAATGTAACCTTTTACTGGATTATTTTGAACAATGACATTTCCAATTAATTGTGGGCAGTGTTGACTTAGATTAAATTTTATAGATTGAGCTTAATAAAAATAGGATGCTATACATAGAGGTCCTATATATGCTGACTTTGAGCATATTGTCCTCAAAATCACTCTGCGCAGGCCCAGAACTGGGAGATACATCCGTGAACACAGCCCTGTTCTCTGTGCCATAATACGCAAAGGACACTTATTACAGCCTATGAGTTCTGGGAGTAAACTGTGCAGGGAAGGGGTGTTTTGTCGTAGTCAATGTACAGTGGAAGAGTGGCAAACTTAAGCGCACTCAGCCACGTCCGATATCAGCTCTGAGCGTCTCTTTTTTTGCCGTATCTCATGCTCCAGCTACAGGTGTAGTCAAAATTACCCAACATTTTCCTTCAAAAAATGTTTTTATTATATTTGCTAGCTTTCAGAGCACAGAGGCCCCTTCATCAAGCAAGTTTACAAATGAATGACTAAAAAATGTTTGGGGTTATCCAATAAAGGTATCACTCCTATAATACTTTTGTCTTTTTTAACACAAAAGTATTTAACATCACATATACTGACCCAAAAAAATAATTGGAGGATTGCCCTGTTCTAAAGAATAACTAAAGTTCCCAAATTGTTTTAATGTGATTTTGTAAATCACATGCAAAAGATTTTTCCCATTGTGATGTGGTTTCCTTTTTTGAATTCATAATGTAGTATTTCCCTTGCATCTGGTTTCAGCTTACCGACACTAGTCTGTTCCCTAAATATTCTCTGCTTTGCTAACATTTCCACCTCCCTGCAGCCCATATTTACCTTTTCATCTACTAGGTTTCATGCTTGAAGTACAGTATATGTATACCTCCCAATAAGCTGCCATGGGTATTGCAACTAGGTATTTTTTTTATTCTCTTTTTCTCTCTGCATTTCTTAAGTTTATTTGATTAAGTTTATTGCCCTTTATTCTTAAATCCCAATGTTTGAACTAACTGATTTTTTTTACTATCCTTCATAGAATCTTTAGAACTATATTATCCTTTACCCTCCCTACAATACATACCTTAGTCCCCATTGCCTCGGCACTATTCCCCTCCCCTCTAAATAACACTCATAAATTTTTTCCTGTTTGTTTTGAATAACTACAACAACCTCACTTAGTTGCCATGACATTAAAGGTCACATATCTTACAGTCAGCTTTCCTATGTTTCTCTCTTTCTGCTTCTATTAATTGGTGATATATCACCAAATCCAGGTCCCGCCTCATTTCCCATACACATATATCTTATTCAGAACACTACAGAAATCCATCTAACCTCAAACACGTCACCTGTCTCCCATCTCTTTCAAATTAATTTAAATGTGTCCCATGAAATTCACACTCTGTTTGCAAAAACTAAACTACATACACAGTCTCTTCCTCTGAAACAACCTCAATCCTCTGGCAATAACAGAAACATGGCTAACACAATCAGACACTGCCTCACATGCAGTCCTTTCATGTTGTGTCCTCCATTTCATCTACACCTCCAGACCTGGAGCCAGGCAAGGAGGTAGGGGGGTTGGATTATTTTATATTATCTTTTACCCCATTACATATTCACAGTTCTACCAATAAGTCATTTGCTCATGTTCACATCTTTTGAAGTACATGCTATTCAGATTTTCAACCCATTCTTTATCTGTGTTGCTGTATACCACCAATAATTTATTGAACATTTCTCAGCTCATTTCTTATCCTCTGATATCACTAAAATTGTTATGGGTGATTTCAACATCTCTATTGATAATCTTCATTCTTCTCGTCTATCAAAACTTCTCTCCTTAACTTCCTTCCTTGGACTCTCCCAGTGGACTTACTCATCTACTCATTGGGATGGCCACTGTCTTGATCTATTTTCTCTACAATATACCCAGCTCACCTTATCAGCTACAAGTTCTCTGTTATTACTTCAAACTATCTGCTGCCAAACTCTACCAACCCCCCCCCCCCCCTCCCATAGAAATCTCAACTCTATTTATTTTTAATAGTTTTTCACCTCTATAAAACACATTCTCTCCCCAATCTCAACATTTTACTTTCCTGATCTGGCAGTTAGATAAATTTTCCTTGCAAATCAGTCTTCCACTGCTGATCTGCTTTGGAGATCCCAGCGTCTCTATCATTCAATTTTTATCTCCTGATGAAGTCTGATTACTTAGCAGACGAAACGCGTTGAGGAGTGTCTGAGGATTTTTATTGTTTTGGATATCGTGGTACCAGCGTGGCGGGAGTGCTGTGGACTTATCTACAATTGACTGATATCTATCTATATGTCTTTGAATGCATCCCAGATGAGTACCAAAATATACCATTATATGCTTTTTATATGTGCTTTTATGTAAGTGTGTTACTTACCGTCTATTAGTAAAATCTGATTTTTACAGTATTACACTATTTGAGTTTTTTATTGCTCCTATGATGCTGAGGTTCCAGTCCTAACGAGATAATTCATTTGGATGAGTGACGTTACTGGCAACATCTGTACAGCCTTGGAGACACCAATTCAGCATATACATTTACCTTCTAGTTCTACTATCTGGTACGCAGATATATGGTTATTGGTGATTTTTTTTTGTGGCATTGGATATAGTGTGTTGTCACGTGTGTATATCTCTAATCACCATTTCGGTTCCATCTTTCATATTAGAGAGTTGTAAAAAGTCTTGAGTGTGCATCTGATTTATCACACCTTATCTTCTCTCACATTATTACGTATTAATATCGTGGTAATACACTATGTGGCGCCGTGTTTCCTTTATTCCCATATATATATATATATATATTTATAATAATGATAATGATAATAACTGTGGCAATGTGTTCCATCTTTAATAAGGAATACTCTGCAAATGATTATCTGTTCATGTTTTAAATCTGCTCTGCAGATTCTTTTCTGACTACTCTACAGAAAAGAGATTATAATTCTATTGCCATGTACCTGCCACTAGTGCGTGCAGCAATACAAGAGGGTTTTCAGGAGAGGGGAGTTGGGAATCACTAGCCATCCCCGATCCTGAGTTTCTCACTGTTTGCCGATTCCAAAAACTAAAATGCTGTGAGGTGAGATATATAAAATAAAAATAGGAAAATGTTATTGCTTCATTCATTATTATTTTACCAAATTACATTGCAGTACATTTACATAACCATATACGGGTACATAATCATGTAAGTACATGTTTTATTTACAACTGTAAACAACAGTTATTCAGTCCATAGCCTTAGAGAGCAGGGAGCAATGCCTATCCAATCTGAAAATAAAATAAAAGTAAATAGCAAGAAATAAACTAGAGGGGGTATATTTACTAAACTGCTGGTTTGAAAAAGTGGAGATGTTGCCTATAGCAGCCAATCAGATTCTACTTATCATTTATTTAGTACATTCTACAAAATGACAGCTAGAATCTGATTGTTTGCTATAGGCAACATTTCCACTTTTTCAAACCCGTAGTTTAGTAACGATACCCCGAGGATTTATTTCACAAAAAGAAATGTTATTAATATGATATCAATCAATGTTTATGCTTAATTGATCCAAAAGTCCTTTCTATATTACTCTTTTGATTCTATCATCCCCACGTCTATGGTTACACGCAATCTTAATATCCTAAAACCATCATTGGCTTACTGAGAGAGAATGTTTAATACAATGTTTAGCTATCAATAAGTCTAATAAATTACATTGTATGGATGATTTATGCTAATATATGCTATTATGTATCTTTTGTGTGATTTTACCCACAAATGACTACATATACATTTCATTTCATAGAGCACAAAAGATGATTTTTAGATATGGTATCCATTTCTTTTGAAAGCTTAACCTGTGTATTGATGTTGAACAATGTCACCTTAACAGAATTGTGCACAATAAGACATTCAGAGGGGAGTGGATTTAACAACCCCAAACAAGGTGTATCGGAGCAGAAGGTAGACTCTGCTGCTCGGACAATTATATACATTGGGAGGCCTGCAGAAGTGCTAGATGCACTCAGCACTGTAAGTAAAAGCTTCTTGGATCACTTAGAATGATGTCCCCTTATGGAGGGAACTCTGTAGGGGCAAGGTTATCTTTACTGTACTGCCATGTTCAGAGCCAGGTGGGTTGGCAAGTATCCTCACACATCCTTACTTACTCCACAAATCAGATAGGCACTAGCAGCAGACTGTCTGTGTGTGACTTTATTGGAGGCTGAGCAGTGGATGTAGACCTGCAATGACTAGAGTCAGGCAGCACAAAAGAAAAAATATATTGTGACTTAAGGTTAGTGATCGATTGACAAGGCTATCAAAGTGGATGGGGGGTTGATTATGATGATGTGGGTTAATGACAATGCTGGTGGGGGTTAATAAGGATGAGAGTTGATTATAATTGGGGTTAATGGTAATGCTGATGGGGGGTTCATGAGAAATATTGTAGTTAAGCATTAAGTTGATTATGAGTTAAATCTATCACCACCTCAATTAATCTGATCCTCCTTGTCATAATCAATACCTTAGGAATCTTGTCTCTTAAGCACAAGAGATGGTTGAGGTCAGAGGGAGGTCTAGCACCTCGAATGCACTAGGCATGACCCATATGTTTCTCAGAACACCTTGCTTCAGAGGCAACAGATGCTATGGTAGATGCTATGGTTCTATGATACCCAACTGGGTAAAATGTGGTAGGATCCAGCATCTTGTCTGGGCTCTAGGACATGCTGTTGGCCCTGCAAGGACTTTGAAAGTGAGTGATTTGCCTCCTCATTCACACATGCAGCACATTGTATAGTGCTATCCAATGTTATCTCAGCTATCACATTCCTCTCTGTAGATATGGAAAATATAACATACATGAGTTTAACTGTGTGAATGAAAAACCAAGTATTTAGAAACCTCCCACTAGAAATCCTGTGTTTATTGCTGATGGGATATTATCATTTCCTTTAAACTAGTGGACTGTAAATACAGTATATTCTCAATGCAAATCTGTTTTTCGTTGTGTTTTGTTTTTTTGTCATGGACCATCTGTAACGCTAGCATAAGTCTAAAAAGTTGGCTGAGATTCCTTTTGCTTTGTCAGCCACATTCTTTTATGAGCAGATTCAAGCTGTGGTGCAAATTGTTTTCAACTCCAAAATATTCTAGCATGGTACAAATTATAGAGAACATCAAGTAGACGTCTGAAATGACACAACTGTTCAGCACTTGAGAGCAGGCAAAAACTTCTGCTTAGTGTAACAAATGTAACGTGTGTATGAGAATTTATTTAAATTGTTCCTGGTTGGGTTCAAAGATCACGAAAATGACTAACAATATTAAACATTAATTCATCAAGCTTAAAATGTCACACTTTACTGATCTACTATGTAAAAATATATGGTTTTTTTTATTGTTTTAAATGTAAACAAAGCATAAACTGCAAACTGTAGAGGTCTTACTGCTGTTACTATATCCCCCCCTTAACACTTTAACCACAAAACTTAACACTAAAAATAACAATACCAGACAACAGTTACATTTGGCCAAAATTTAGGTCACAATTTATTAAATTTAAATTTGAATTTAAATAAGTGGTGGAGAAGGCAAAATAGTGAGGTGGCCCAACCTATGTCAAATACCAAACAGTGTATGGCCATCCGGCACTAACCACTGGTCCCAGGATACATCCTTCGCGATTGTCCGGTGCTAAATATGGCATCAGTGTGGCTGCCCCCCTCTGGGCTCAAAATGCCCATCCTGTACAAGGCAGGCCAAGGAGTCCTGTTTAAAAGAACCGAGAGGTACTTGAAGAGGGTAGTGACTTGCTGCCAATCAACATTAGCACCGTGTGACTGGCTGCCGACTCACAAAATGCCTCAGACTAAGGTCGTAATCGCCCAAAGCGGGTACATAATGCTACTGAACATATCGAGCTATCCCCATGTACGGTGTAATGTCATCCAACGAGCCCTGCCCGATTGATCAGCTTAGGACCAGAGGGTTTAGCAAGACACCTGTGAAGAAGACATGTTAACGGCCCTAGACAGTAGTACAGCGCCTACGGTGTGCAGAAACTGAGACACTAGCTCCCCAACTTGTAAAGCCCCCAATCAGCTAAGGAAGCTGAATTATAGAAATTTATAAAGGGGAGATGCATGGCGTGTACTAATAGTAGCTCCCCCTCCGGGCTCAGGCCTACGTCAATTAGGGACACATATATATTGGGTATATCCTAAAGTCCCCGCATGCAGATAAACTTATTCCACAGGATTTCATTGATTAGCCTCAACTTGACAATGATGTTTCTCAAAATTCCAGCAGCTCAGGGTTTTAAGAGAAACAGCTGAAAAAAAAACCCTGCCGCCTGCTGTAGCCACCCAAATCCAAGGAGTGGGCGCCGCGGAGGATAGATCAAAACCAGCACCAAACCAAACGACAAAATAGCATGTTAAAGTGAAATTTAGTGGGAGGGGCCCTGTGTCATGACCAAACCGAGCTTCCGCCAAAGGGGTCTAATCCCATAAATTTGGATACTAATCTGACCAAGCACAATTGCAAGCCTGGCAATCCCGTGACCTTTGCTTTAACGCCATGGAGGATACTTTTAAAGTGCTTAAAAAGTCCTAAAAAAATAGATAAAAAATTGCTAGTAAATATTAAGGACAAGTAAGGAAACCAAGCGTCACCAATTATGTGACCTCCCTTGTGAACTAATACACTGTTCCCTAATGCAACCGTACACACGGTCAGTGCTCTCAGGAGCTATAGACCACCATACTTAACTCCATACTATCTCGTGTAACGCCATGTACCGTCGAAACCGACAAGTGGTACAAAACAGTGCCTTAATTAAAAGGAGGCCAGAGGAAGACAATAAAGTTACGTGAGGTCGTACCTTCCATGAAATTGCGCCCAAACAATACTTATGCATGTGAACGCAACTGTATGCAATTCATGTCTAAATGCAAATTACACTTCAGACTGCCTATGACTTGCAGGGCAGAACGTGAGTGGGAAGGGGCAGACTATCCCTGGGCAATGTACAGTAAGGGCATGCCGAGGTCAAGTGCATGCACATGCGGTCAATTCAAGTTCAGGGCACTTCTTAGGTATGTGTTTTTTAGTCATTTCACTTGCACCAGCTACAGGGCTGGTGTAAGTGCCGACTGATAGTGATGACTATAATTGCACATGCCAGAACATGTGTATGCAAGTAAGAGAAATTTTAAAAATGCATTTTATATACTTATTAAGAACATACTGATTTATGTATTTCATGTAAAAAATAAATGACCAAAAGAAAGTTTAAAATATATGTTTTTTAATAATGATTATAATATTAAAACTTGTGAATTTATTTGATACATTTTTTTCTTTTGCGTGCAGTCTGATGGGACTTAATATTGCACGTATTCATGTGCTTATTCTACATTGTGTTCTGTCTACATACGGCAATTAACGTATAACCAGAGCAAACTTATAGCCAGATTCAGATGGAAACATATCCTTAAATCTGCTTAGCATTTGAATACGGACGTATCTGCATGCAAGTTACATGCAGGTTTTTTTAAACACAAGCTGCATTTAAGTTTCGTTCCAAGATGAATCAGACCCATTGAGTACTAAATATCATCCCATTCTACAAGCAGTGAAGGAAATGAAGTCAACCCATTCTGACTCATTTGCAGGACTTAAATAAATGTGAAGATTGACTTGAGGTTCAGTTTTTTTGTGGTTTGCTTGGACTTCAACTATAAGAATGCTGTCAAAGTCGCATGGTTGCTGATATCGAATGAAAATATCTACTGGGAATAGAGAAACAATTATATCTCCTATCTTCCCTTGTTCCAATCATGCCACACTATTGGTAGCTCCACAGAAATATTATTCTCCAATGACTGCTTTATTATTGGCGGCTTATAATGCTGCTGCCTTACAATACCCTGAGTTTGTGGGATTCAAATATTCTCTTTAAACACAGCAGAAGTTGGTGTTTTGGTTAAAACAAAAGTGTATGCATTAATTGTAGTGCCAGAATATGTAAATTGGGAGATGCCTTACAATAGCCAAACACACTTTCTCCACCAGCAGCTACAGTTGTCATTTGACTACCTTACGTAGCAAGTTTGCCTCACGCATTTTATGTTGTAAGCTCATTTGGGCAGAGCCATCTTTACCTTTTTTTCACGTCATTGTAAGTAATTTACGTCATGATCAACTCAATGTAGAGAGCTGTGTAATATTTCAGCATTTTATAAATAAATGTTGTCATAATCTCCAATGTATTCAAGTTTTCTCTTTACTTAGAAAAGATAAACAAGGAAACCCATTGGGAATTTAGAAATGTGGATTTACTCCAATATAGGCACCAGGCTTCCCGCTAAGACATAATAAAGAAAATATATTGTTTTATTAGTATTATTATTTTTAAAAATGCATCTGTTCTGCATTCAGTTAAGGTAGATTTATTTGAAATGTCACTGCAGAAAACAAAACCCCTTGTCAAGAACAAGAAACAGATACATTGAAATTTCTGTGTTGTAGACTAAGAGCAGCTAAGTGTGTTTCTTACACTTACCCTTATTTTAATAATGCCATAGGCAGGGGCAGAACTGTGCAGGCTGTGCAATTCCACTGGGGACAGGATGGTTAAGGGGGCATTATGGTGTTGTGTGTCTTTTTTTATTACTTTTTTCTAGTTCTACCTTCTCTACTCTTCCTTTACACTGACCAGCATCACAAACATGTCAAACTTGCAATGGAAGGAGAGAGTATCTCCTGCTCTGGACCAATACAGATACGGATTTTTGTTTTACTTTGTGTTACTATACTATTTACATAGAAACATAAAATTTGATGACAGGTAAAAACCACATGGCCCATTTAGAGTACCTATATTCTTTCTAATGACCTAAGACCCTATTTGATTCTTATCTTATTTAGCATAGCCTTTTATTTATCCCAAGCATAAGAGAAAGACGTGGTAATATGATCGAAGATACAACTTATCTGCACAATTATAACACTTTATACTGCCAGATATATTGCATAGGTGTTATCTATTTATGCCCCAAGAGTAGGAAAGGTTTAAGGGCAATTTTGGAAAGTACAAGATTTCAACCCATGATGCTTTGTGATGTCATGTACTGGTGTCATGTATTGGTGGAGCAGGGTGGTAGCATCTACAGGGTTATAATATTTTGCATCTTACGGGGGGGAGGGGAGAGGGTATCTGGAACATAGATAATAAAATGCAGACTAGGCATTCTTCTATATCTCTTTTTATGCCCACTTGCAAAAATGAAATTTCATTTTGTGAGATTAGATATTTAAAAACCATCCAAGAAATATAAAGGGGGCATTTATGGGAAAGTTTCCTGGATGGCATGAAGACACAGAGATTTTTTTCCCCTGCTAAAGGGTTCCTTATGTTCCATTTTCCACCAATTTATATGGAGAGGAGAATGAGCCAGGCACCTTTTCACCAATGTAATAAAAACATTCAAATGTACACTAGTAACATAAGTAATTTAGATAGTCTTGAAGTCAATTCACGGTGATGAAATATTTAATAAATAAATTAGGCAAAATGGGATGTATTTTAGAAGAAGATGAAACTAATGAAGTGGGTGGTCCTAAGGGAGAACTAAGCTTTATAGTGACATCAAAATAGTCTCAATGCAACAACTATTGGCACTGAGACTTGGAATGTCTTTGGTCTGAAGCATGATGATGAGATGAGCCATTTGTTGTGAATACATGGGGCGGGGATACCATGTAAGGACTTTCATAATTCATGTAAAGGGATGAAAGGGTGGTGGGGTGGCTAATTTTTTTACATTTGCAATCTAAAGTTGGACTTGTACTTTAGTAGACCCATAAGTTGTAGTAGCAATTCTAATCTGTCATATTTCCGGGGGCTCAAATGTGTACTTCAGTGAAAGAAATACTTGAGGCATGATATTTTTTAATCTACTGTGAAATGTATAGATATATTAAAAGATATCACACCAAATCAAATTCAAATATACAAAATATGTCAGTTTCCTAGCTTCTTCATATTTAGAAGTAGTAAAGTAAATCTTAAATTAAAGTTAATATTTATTTACTGGAATAAAAACCCCCAAAACATTCTACTTATCACATGGTAATGATTACATCACTGATTTGTACTATGAATTTGAAAGAACTGAAAGACCTGGCACAATCTAATCCCATATGTGTTCTTAGAATTATTACCAAATATATACAAAAAATATATGTAGGGTATATGCATAGCACAAACTACCAACAGCAGGTAATGCTTGCCATCAACCAGGGGAGCATGTAATATAAGAAAGTTTAATGTATCCTGCTAAAAAGTAACACCTATCGCTTATATATCTGAGGTTGTTTATTAAAAAGATGAGCATCCTGCAGTGGCTCCCAGCCTCCATAGAAATTTTCAACAAATGTAAGCATGAGTTCCTGGAGATAGGTGCCAAGTTCTGTATCATTGTTTGGAAAGGGTAATCCATTATGCAGAATTCCGCTGATCAAAGTCCTGCCTTTTTCAGGTGGAGATGCAAGAGGCGCATCCTGTAGATATTACCTGTATAAACGGTGAGTTGTAATGTTATCAGTTCAGGGCTCGTTTGAAAAACATGCATCTTTGTGATTTTATGTATTTAGAAATCTCATCGGTGACTTATGATATCTTTATCATTTACAATAGTGGTACATTATCCCACATGTAAATGTTCAGTAAAACAAATAGGTATGAGTTATGGTGCACAGAGAAACATTTCTCCTGCATGTTTACACTTATTAAAATGTATAGGAACAAATCAAGATTTTACAGGCCATTATTATTAACATACATTTCTGTTAAACTTCCACAGGCTAACATTTTTTCTTTTACTATTAATAATAATTACATCAGTGTTTGTATTATGTCATGCTTGTTTGACTATTCAGATATGCATTTACAGTTTACTCCCTTACACTGTGTTTAATAAACAATTAATTTAGGGTGACTAAATTCTAAAAGGGATGAAATCACATAAAATATGCATTATCATGGGAACATAAATCACCAGATAACATGCTTATGCAGTTTACAATGTAAAATATTTAGCAAAACAAATGACCATTCTCTCACAATCAGTCTGTCTCTCTCCACTCTCCATACAGGATTGCCTTTTTATTGGGTGGACTAACAGCAATGAAGCCCTGAGTCTTGAAAGCAAAGGCTAAGTATCAGCATCAGTGTCCAAATAAGCTGCACACAAAAGGTGTGACCTTGGCTTGTTAATTAAAAGATGACACATAGGGGGGTATTCAATTGTTAGCGAGTTTGGAAGTTCGAGCATGCAAAGTAATTTTTTTGCTATTTTACCTTATTTTCGAGCGCGAAAACTTCTCACGCAATTCTAATCTTTTTTTTTTTTTACCGAAATGGTGTTATCGCACTCCAAGCGTTTGTCAATGTTAAAGTATAGGCTGGCTGCGAACCCTTAGTGGAAAAAGCTATTCAATTGTTTTTTAACGCCGAATGTGAAAAAGGCAAATATGCTGTTTTATCTCGCACCTCCATGGTCTGCTCTAAGAAATTTTTTTTTTTTTATTAAGTTAAGAAAAATATACATTAAACTGAGAAAATAGGTGTAAAAGTTCATAAAAGTAACCTAAAAAAGAAAAGTACTTAAAAAAGTGTATAATAATTAATTTCCCCCTTTAGAAAAAAACATAGTGGTGCATGTATTTAAACTTTTTTATATGATTTTTTTGTTTTTAAGGGGGGGGAGGGGGGTGGTTGTGCCAAAAAGTATCATGTTTTTTTATTTTATTTTTAAAAGCAAAATCGTTTGCTCCCCACTCTATTTAGTCTTCGCCCTAGTGCTGGCAGACTATTGATGTGTGAAAAATTTGACGTAGGGTTCCCCGTAATTTAATTGAACCAGCACTAGGCAAACCAGCCGGGGTGATAGGCACTATAACAGGTTGGGGGGGGGACGCAGTTTGTGTCCCACGGCCATAATGACTAAATACCCACAGACTGTTCAGCGCTGGCCTGGATTCCCTAGGGATTCTGGTCCGCTGAAAAATGTAAGCGGGCCACCCCCCTAGGGACACTCAGGCCAGTGCCGATAGCACTAGGGCTCTTCCTACTACCCCTGGGCTATGGGTACTAGGGTAATAAATGGGGATTTTGGATAAAAAAAATAAAAATTGATTTGTGGAACTACATGTCCCAGCCAGCCATGTTGTCCGAAATAGTGTGGGCATGCTGCTACTTGTCTAACTACAAGCACCAGCGTACCCATAGCACCCAGGGCATGTTTGCACTTGTAGTAGAACCACAAGTGCCAACATGCTCTTACACCCACGGCTGGCTGTGATCTGTAGTTCCACAAAGCAAAATGTTAAATAAAAGCACAACACCCTCATTCCAACCACAAATCTTTATTAAAAATAATAAAACCCCAAGAAATACAGTAAACACCCTCATGTACACCATAGATTTTTATTGAAAAAAACAAAAAACAAAATACTCACCATGGACGAAATACTCAGTTTTATGATGCTTTACCTACACACACTAATTTACGCAAAGTCCCAAAAATTATTTTGTACCTTCGAAGAAATGTCCGGCTTGCCCACTGTCCCACAAATATTTGTACCTTACAAATGTCCATGCTTGGCCAGTGTTCAAGAAATGTTTGTAAATTTCAAAAAATTTACCTCCTTGTAAAATCTTTAATTCTGCTGTACAGGGGGGGCCATTGTTGCTTGCAGTGCTGGGGCCCTTGTTCATTGCAGTGTAGGGGCCCAATCTCCTTTGCAGTGCTGGGGCCCTTCTTCATTGCAGTCTGGGGGCCCAATCTCCTTTGCAGTGCTGGGGCCCTTCTTCATTGCAGTGTGGGGGCCCATTCTATTGTGCAGTGCTGGGGCCCTTCTTGATTGCAGTGTAGGGGCTCAATCTCCTTTGCAGTGCTGGGGCCATTCTTGATTGCATTAATTTACCTTTATTTTTTTATAGTAAAATGAGTGCCTTAACCATTTCAAACTCGCTAGAACCAATAATAGAGCGCGAGGGGGTGCATGCAAAAAAACAATTGAATTGAGGGTTTTTTATTTTTAAATGCGCGCTCGAACAGGAAAAAACTAGCGCGTTTTTTTTTCGAGCGCGAAATTTTAACGCATCTCGCTAACAATTGAATACCCCCCATAGAAGTAGACAATGGTAATCTTCAGTAACCTGCCCCCAGCATTTACCAACATGTTTTAAAATGATCTAATTTGTCGTGAACATAGAGAGCTTGCAGTTGTTTATAAGGGATAAATCATAACTGCAGTGTAAATAGGTTATATCAAATGAATCCATTGATAGGTTTGAAGTGTAAAATGTGTCTGAAGTCAGAGAGTCTGATGTAAATATATTTGATAGCTTTGCACATCCCAGTGTGAGAAGATAGAAGTGTCACCTGGGGGCAGCTTCAAAGAGCTCCCGGGGTTGACATATAGCCTAGTTGTGACACCTGAATAGACCTTTAGGTACCGCTTAGCATGTGGTCTGGCACAAAGAGGCCATGTGCTGACATAGTCTATATGTTATATAGACAGAAAGAATTCCATTTTAAAATATGCTACTTAAAAATCAATAAAAGTAGTGATCAACCACATATTCCTCAGTAGCATGATAAAGGGCAGTTCATATGTTAAATTAAGAATCCTGCCCCACAGAGAAATGAAGGAAATGAGTAAGCTCTGCGAATACACTGTAGTTAGGCTTGTTTGATATCAAAAGATGGATAGAGTCAAAGGGGATTTATTAATGATAAAATTGGATCGATGTAACACTCTACAGAAAAAATATATCACATAGTAGAATTGGTTAGTAAATCAGGCAACATGTAAATGGTGATTGAAAAAGTGTCACAGGCCACAACCCCCGATTAGCATTAAACGTTGCCCCTGTGAAGACCATCCCATTTAATTTTGCTTAGAAACCTATGTTTTGAAGGGACAAACGGTCAGAGTCTTGGGGAATCAATCTAATTGAAGGACTGTCCATCTCTTCTGCCTACCCCCAGGCATACAGATTATGATAAGTAAGTTATGCTCTGTACTTTTATCTCTTTTATTTTAAACTGTTTTACTTTTTATGTCAATTAATTGTTTATTCATTATTTTTCTTTATATCCGAATGTCCTGTATTTTTGTATATTAAATCTATAATTTAATAAGTTGCGTCCTTGATACTCTAACAAATCCATTAGCCTGCTAGAAGAGAAAGCTCAACAAAGTAACCCTTGGAATGCAGGTGTGTGATTTGTTGATACATTTGATTAACAAGCTGTGTGTGCTTGCATTTACATTTGTGTAACAGTCTGGAGGTGTGAAGAGGTAATCCTTTGTGTGCTGGTCTGGGTCTTGCTAGTCTGTGAATAGCTAGAAGCCTGCGTGCCAGTGTGGGACAGTATATTGGGGTCCTATTGCCCGTATTCAATAGGTGCTGGCAAACCTGAAGTGTCTGGGGGTGTGAGAGTACTTTTTTGGGGGCGATTCCGAAGGTTTATAACCTGTGTGATAGGTAGAGAGAGACTGCGTGCTGAAATTGTGTGTGACCTCAAACGTCGAACACCCCAAAGTTACGGCAGCTGGGAGCGTGTTCGTGACATAATTGATTTCAGGCATTGTGATTCTCTTTTTCTCTTTCTCTTACTCTTGGAGGCACGGAGTCTAATGCGTCCCTGGTGTGCACCATGGACCTCTGTAAGGAGGGATTTTCTTTGCTGCAAGGGACGCACAGGTCGCGGTTCTCCAAGACACAAGTGAAGCACAGGTGAAAAGAAAGGAGAGCAATCATACGCTCCAGGATCAATACCAGGTAGAGAAGTACCAATCGGAATCCAAGGGGCAGTCAGACAAGCCAAGGATCAATAACCAGAAGGCTGCCAAGTAGCAGACTCAGAGTCCAGGTAAATAAGGTGAAATATTATCTGGGTCAGAACAAAGTAAAGCAGCCTATGTAGCAAACTGGAGAAACGCTGGAGTAGGAGGGTGACCTCATACTCTGGCACCATTAGGGTGCCAGAGTCCGCTTTAAATAGAGATAAAAAAGGTAATATCTCTCATCATATATATATATATATACCTTTTCTGGGGAGGATGTCTCCTGAGAGAAACTGCAATTTGGCCTAAGGACGTCAGTGAGGATCAACAATAAGAACTACAGATAACCCCATTCTATTTGAATTTTGGTATGCCTATTAACATGAGGAGTGTGATGTGTAGTGGTAGGATCCACATCAGTTTGAATACATTATTTTAATTACTACACCATATGCAATCTTTTTTCATGTTTTCTTGAGATGGTTTACATGCATTTGAGAAGTATGTTGGAGCAGACCAGCATTACAGATCTGTTGATTTGCGCATGTTTCTATCTACATCTGGTACAATTATTTTTATCGCATATAAAAATAATTGTGTTCTTGCTGACGTACATTTTTAGGCGCCTATTCCTACCCGTTTTTTGCTTATAACACTACCTCTGGACTTACCATCCGTTATTGGGAATAAGGCAGCCACCTGTACATGAGGAGTGAATCTGTGTTATATTTACGCATGTTATATATCAATCGGATTATTAAGAAGAGTGCCAAGTGAATTTGGATTTATAGCCATATATATATATATATATATATATATATATATATATATATATATATATATATATATATATATCAGTGTATGTGAATATAGACAGATCTATAACAGAGACAATAAATTAAGTAAAGTAAATACCGTATATACTCATGTATAAGCCGAGTTTTTCAGCATACTTTTGTATGCTGAAAAAGGGCACTCGGCTTATACACGGGTGAACTTACCTGGTGTCCGGTCCCTGGCTGTCAACTTCTGCATATGCGTTCCAACAACAGGAAGTTCGGCATTTGGAACGCAAACTTGCGTTCCAAATGCCGAACTTCCTGTTGTTGGAACGCATATGCGTTCCACTGCCGGGTAGGTAACAAAAAATCTCACCCTATGTCCGCTTCCACCTGTAGTCAGGAATAACGGCATAGCGGCATCTTTTGGACACTGCCTTCTCCATTCATCTGTCTTGATCTCAGCAGCGGCAGCTCACTATACTGATGTTCCCTCCCGGCGGCTGACAGGTAAGCAGACATAGGTTTGGAGACACTAGATATTGCTATCATAGAACAACTGTATGCTGCTAAGATATTCTATAAAAACGCATCATATGCACAGTATGCATTGAAAGCCTCTCTCTCTCTCTCTCTCTCTCTCTCTCTCTCTCTCTCTCTCTCTCTCTCTCTCTCTCTCTCTCTCTCTCTCTCTCTCTCTCTCTCTCTCTCTCTCTCTCCCCCCCCCCCCCCCTTTATTTAAGTTAGTTTGTACCCAATTATTTCATAATCATTTATGAATGTTCCTTGTCATCTAGCTAGAAATGATTTCATAGATTGAACCTATCATTTTCATTTAGGTTTTTAATTTAGCGCTCTTTTCCACCCTAGGCTTATACTCGAGTCAATAAGTTTTCCCAGTTTTATGTAGTAAAATTAGGTGCCTCGGCTTATATTCGGGTCGACTTATACTCGAGTATATACGGTAATCTTATATAAAACCGCAAATCAACAACTTTTTTTAATAGTGATTGCTGCTCTTTTTGTGGAAACGCTGTGTGTCAATTCTCATAAAAGCTAAAAAAACAAATTAAAACAAGATAAAAGAGAGCATACCGCTTAAAACAAATAAAAATAAAATAAAAATACCAGCATGAATAAATCTTAAATCAAAATAACATTTTAGTGAAAACATATAATACTTAACAATAATAGTCTAAATATTCCAACAACAAAGTCATGAATAAACCAATGCCCAAATGGATTAGCAATTTAAAGGACTCAGTAAGGAATCTCTATTTGGTAGTTATATCAACCCTATTGTGCACTTATAGGGGAAATCATCCATATATGTTTCCTGGATTTAGGCTCCAATGAATATCTTGAAAAAGCACATCAGGTGAAGAAACATCAAGCAGTTAAAAGTCATTATTATGATCCATCACCGAACTCAACGTTGTTGTATTAGAACAGCTAGAATGCTAGTGGGACATATAGTCCCAGAGTCTGTTTCACAGGGGAGCAATTTTTACATGGGACATAATAGTCTGTGTCTGCAGTCTCTCACTCTGCCGTCTACAGTGGTCCCCCTACACATGCTGCAATAGCAATGTCGGGTGCCCAATAACTGACCACCGACAGCTGAGCAGAGCAACGAGACACTCCAGGCTGCAACAGACAGCTGGTCATACCCGAGCAGGAAGAGAATTGTGAGGACGGCGCCTGACAGTGTTTAGATCACAAAACAAAATGCCACCACTAGAAAAACTCACACTTTGGTTGTTTTTTTTTTAGTATAACAGCATATCCACAAACATAGAAAAAGACTTAACCCAAACAGTCACACCCTTATATCATCTTAAGGCAGAACGCAGCTGTTGAAATAAAATACAAAATGTGGTGTTCCTAGGTGCTCACATTAGTGAGAAGCTGCCTTACTAGAAATAAGGAACCACCTTCTCTACATGAATAACAAAATAAATAATCAAATCTAGCAATGGCGCTAAACACTACAGGAAAAAATATATTATTAAAACACAAGTGACATTGGAAATTTAAAAACAAACATATATATATATTCCACAATAAAGTGCAAACTTGTTTCCAATCCGGTATTATCAAGTAGACCTTGAATAGATAAATCTCAGAAAAAAGGAAAACAGTTGTATATAGTGAAGATCTGTATTACAATTAAATACATATGGTATCACACTCACATTGTATGAATGAAAAACAGGCTTCTCATAGGTATCTAGTGATGGAATTCCTTGCAAATCTCAGTAGATCTTCTATAGATGAAATCGCATCCCTGCTTGTCCATATTTCTCCAGATGTCAGATTATGAAAGTAATGAAGTACTATCAACATATGAGAAATATTCACCATGCACATTAAATGGAAAATGAAGGCAGACTGGAGAAAATCTATTAAAACATATATCCCCGAAGAGAACAATGGGACTCGTACCAGAACAAGCTGCCAAAAAAAAGCTTTGTAAGGTCTCTATAAGATGCAAATACCTGGGTCATAAAGTCCATTAACTGATGTCAACTGGTTCATACGGTACAGGGTCCTTTGTTCACAACCAACCAATGCGTTTCCACTTTTTTAGTGGCTTTGTGAACGAGATCCCCTTGACAAAGACACCAAAAAGTCAAAACGCATCTCAGTTTTGAGAATCTGTTTGTACCCAGACTGGGTTGTGTCCCTGAACTGGTGACTACGTAGGCAAAGCTGGGTGGCCTGACAATGCTCCTCTGCATGTAGGGAATGGACTGGTGCAGATGGTGATTACACTAGCAGGGAAGAGCAAACAGGAACTGGATTGCTGGACTAGACTGTAAACAGAATGCTGAAAAAGGATTGCTGTAACCGAAACCAGAGTGGATTGCTGGAATCGGACTGGAGCCAGAATGCAGACTGCACTGTCAGAGCTGGATAAGTAGCAAGACTGTAGCGAGATAGATAGCAAGGCTGCAAACCGCTGGGAACCAGGTTGGTGTCTGAAATACAAAGTTGCACTGGCAACAGGTAAGGGCTCCAGGAAGTCCTTTTATAGTTGTTGTTGATTCCTGATTGCAGACTGCAATCAGCTGGGCAGAAGCAGCACTCTGAGTTGCTGAGATGGATCAGGTGACTGTATCCAAGATGGCAGCTCCCATGGACTGGTTTTGGAGGGAATCTGAAATGGAGGCTGTTATCACCTGATTGGCTGAGAGGAAATATGTGACTGAATCCAAGAGGGTTGCGCCCATACTCTGATTTTGGAGAGATCTTTGGAGTGGAGACAGACTGGACAGCATCTTACAGAGGACTGAAACCATCAGAGCCTGAGGATTACAAGGTCAACTTGGAAAGGCAGTGAAGAGGTAAGTGACAGAACCTGAGAGCCTGATGTGTGACAAATCACACCGAAATTTCAAGTTAGGTACACTTTGCGCCCTTCCTCTTGAAGAATGTATTTTTGGAGCCTTAGAATACCTGCTTGAGCGCATGGCATTATGTGACTTTAAAGCCCTTGTGGTGTCGGCAATCACATTGGGCACCTTGCTATTCGCAGTGGTGGACTAAGACAATCTGGGACTCCGGGCTGTATGTACACCATGGTCCCCAACCCCACAGACTATTCTTGACTACATGTCAAACATACATCATAAGTCTCATCCCTATACTTATAATAGAAATAATTTTCTACCTTCTTGTTGCATTTACACAGAAAAGAAAATTTTTAGACTCACTTTGATCAATATAATGAAAAGCTTCAAACACATCAAAAGGACATATAATAAAAGAAACCCCACTATACACGCATTCATATGATTCATTTAAGCCATAAATTAGTTTAAATAAATGGGTATTTTAGGATAACACTTGAAATTATTGAAGGGTGTGGTCTTAAAGTGGTTGGACTTTGATGTGATATTTTTACTGCTTCCGTCAAGCATCGTTTCTGGAGCATCCACCAACCTACAAAGGTAGACATAGATTAAATTTACACGGGACTGTAGGGAGATGTACTTTGAAGTGTGTTTTGTGGTCAAATAGGCACACTTGTGCACATAAGGAAAAAATAAAAAAATTCAGATCAGCAGAATTTGCTGTTTGGAAATGACCCTTAAGAGCAGATTCAGCTCAGCACAAGGTGCCGCTAAAATTCGCCTCAATGTTCAGATACACATATTGCCAGCTATTACGGTGAGAAATCTCCACTCCCCTTTGGAGCATGTGGAAAAATTAGCATAGATTTCTGTAAAATCTCAGATGCAATGTGTCTCAGCAGACTGTTCCAGAAGAAGCATTGCAACACTTTGCACCTAATAGAATTTGCCCATTAGAGTCTCATAGATGTAAAACATGTCTGTCAGATGAAAAAATGTAATGTATATTTCTTGTAACACATTAGTGTTTATACTATTGATCACAGAACTTACAATTCGATATCTAAATATTGCCCTTTGGGTGTTCTAAAGCAATAACCATTTTCTCTCCACGTTTTGTATGAGGAATTTTGATCTTAAAACTGAAACTTATATTAAGAGTAAGAAGTTACTTTGCAGACTTTGTGGCTCTAGAACAGGGTTTGGCAACCTTTTTGCTATCAGAGTGCCGGCTATTATATAATCAAGCACAGGTGTGCCAGTTGGGTGTGTGTATATGTATATATCTATATATATCTATCTATATCTATCTATATATATATATATATATATATATATATACAGGGCTGCCTAGAGAAATTCAGTGCCCCGATACAGCAACTTCATGCCCCCCCCCCCCATAGTTGTGCATGGTAAAAAAGTGCGAGTAGTCGTACAATTGGGGGCATGGCGGTGCATCAGTGGGGGCGTGTCTAGCAGGTGAAAAGCACTAGGCCACTCTCTTACAGAAAAATGCATTACTTACACATGACCCTTCTGCCCAGCAGCTTTGCTCACATACGTCCCCTCTGCCCACATGCTTTAATCACACGTGCCTCCCTCTGTCCACATGTTTTAATCACACTTGCCACCTCTCTGCCCAGTAGCTATAGTCACACATGTCCCCTCTCTGCCCAGCACCTTTAATCACACATGCCCCCTCTCCAGCACCTTTAGTCACAAATGCTCCCTCTCCAGCACACGTTCTTCTTACTTAATTCTCCACTGCATAGCACACAGGATGGGAAGATATCCAGCAGCCCGCCCGCACTGAATACCATGTGATCGCAGCAGTCACATGATCTGGCTTCTGAAGGTACCTGAGCTGAAGGGAATTTAGCCACTACCGATCCCCCATGCACTCATGGGTACCCACGAGCAAAAAAAAACAAAAACTTTTAAGCTAAATTTGGGTAATTTCTAGCCGCCTCCCCTCTCGGTGGCCCTGTATATGTATATGTGTGTATATATATATATATATATATATATATATATATATATATATATATATATATATATATTCAACTGCCTTGAAAATATTTTTGCCTGACCATTTTTGTTCTAGACCAGGGGTCGGCAACCCATGGCACGTGTGTCAGACGTTTGATGAGGCTGATATCATATTAACAGTAACGGGACCAGCAAAAAACCATTATGCCACACAGTAGTGCCCCAGTTCACATCTTACCTCATAATTGTGCCCCCAATTCATCTTATGCCCCATAGTTCAGCCCACAATTCATATCATGTCACATAGTTGTGCCCTCAATTCATATTATGCCTCGTAGTTGTGCCCCCAATTCATAGTATGCCACAGTTGCCCCCAGAAATTCATAGTATGCCACAGTTGCCCCCAGAAATTTATAGTATGCCTCTGTTGCCCCAGAAAGTCATACTATACCAAGTACATGTGCCACTCAATTTGCTGCTCTTACTTACCTTTGGAGACTAGTCTTTCTCCAGAAACCCAGGAGCTGCTTCAATAAAACAGCTGGTGATGGGCAAAACGGAGCTTCTGTGCATGCGCAGAAGCATCGCTTCAGCCTTCATTGGCTGCTTTACTGAAGCAGCCTCAGTGCCGGCATGCCAGACAAAAGTAGTCAGTGTGCCACGTCTGACACACGTGTCATGGGTTGCCGACCCCTGCTCTAGAACAACAATGGTCAGCAACCTTCCTTTATCGGTGAGCAGGCAAAAATATTTTCAAGCAGTTGTGTGTGTATATATATATATATATATATATATATATTATTTTTATATATATATCTATATAATATAAATGCTTAGTGGCGTGTGTTAGTCTGTCTGTGTGTGTGTGTGTGTGTGTGTGTGTGTGGAAAAAATAAAACCAAGCTGCAGCGCCACCTGCTGGGCGGAGTTCTACACTGACCTACTAAATTCTTAGTGTGTGTGGGGAAAAAAATTCAGAAAGGGCTGAAATTTGGTATACTAAGATGATTTTAATTTGTTAATTTAATTTGTTAATTGTTAAAAGTGTTTATAAAGATTTAAAAAAAATATATATATATTTCTTGAAGGAGAAGTGACAGTTGGGAGTGGTTGGTGGTTGCCGGGGTGACAGAGTGAGAGGAGTGTGATACTCAGGAATGCTGAGAGAGATCCCTGTGTCTGGATAGACATCTGGATAGATGTGGCGATGAAAATGAAGGATGAGGTGATGGAGAAGAATGATGAGGTGGTGACATGTGGACAAAACCACGTTAAAAAAGGGCGCTTACGTCGGGAAGTAACGCTCTTCCCCTGAGGAGGCCTGGGCTATGGCCCAAATGCATGACAAGAACCTTTTTAACACCTTAAGTAGCTTGATTTGACTAGAATGCATGAGTATCATGCACGGGTTAACTTGTATATGTATATGTATACATATATGGACAAGAGTATTCGGATACTTGAGGTCAGGGCTCCATGCGGGCCAGTCAAGTTCTTCCCACCGAACTCATCAAACCATGTCTTTGCAGTCCATGCTTTGTGCACTGGGGCACAGTCATGTTGGAATAAAAAGGGCCTTCCCCCAACTGTTGCCACAAAGTCGGTAGCATTGTCCAAAATGACTTGGTATGGTGAAGAAATTAAGATTGCCCTTCACTGGAGATAAGGGATCTAACCCAAACCCTAACAAAACAGCCCCATACCTTTATCCCTCCTCCACGAGACTTCACAGTTCACATAATGCAGTCAGGCACAGCCTCGGACTGGCCTGCCGGCCATCCGGGCTATAGACCGGTAGGCCCGGCCGGGGTTAAGCCCCGCCCCCTCTTAATGCAATGTGATAAACAGTCTGAATAACATTAACAGTCTGCCTGTCAGCTATCGTACGGAACACATTGTATCAAGAGGCTATGCAAATTAAGGATCCACAGTAGTTTGTTTTGAATTCAGTCACTATTTAGAAGCAACCTCTCCGTTCCTTATATGTTTCAATAGCAGCTAACAAGCAGATCGCTAACCTTATCTTTTCTGCTAATTATGTTGACTTAAGAGGTTCGATACGGAAGAATTCTTAGCTTTTTAGAGTTAATTATCAGTGGGAGTTAGTCCCCCGTGCCTTACATAAATCAGCAGCCGACAATGATAGCTGACAGGCAGATTGTCAGTGTCTTTTAGGCTGCATATCACACTGAGCTAATAGGCTATAGACCTAATACAGTATTGCATTCTCAAGTTAGCCACCATTAAGAATTAACCCCTCTGAGCCTATAACAATAGTTGACAAGCAGATTGCCAGCGTTATTTAGACTGGTAATTATACTAAACTAACAGACTGCAAACGGAGACACCTCTATATCATATTACATAACGAATTACTACTGAGAGTTAATCTCTATATGCTGTGTATGTCTGAATAAATAACTGATAAACGGATTATTAGTATTATCTAAAACCGCCAAGGATATCAAATTAATAAGCCATAAAAGGAGAAATATACAATTAGCCTCTCCGTGTTTTATATGTTTAAATAAAATCAGACAGGCATATAAACAATGCCAATTGGACCAAGAGTCATATTGTACTAATAGGTTAAAAAGCAAGGGATTAATTTCCTTAAAATAATAGTGGATAGATATCTCATCACTATAGACTAGGTTGCATATTATAATACATCTGATATGATATAGAGGATGGGTAGCTCCTTATTTTGATATGTAAAATCATTTAGTTGACGTGTTATCATTATATACTATACAATGAAGATCCACTGTCCTATATAAAGTATAATAGATTTTGGACAGGATCACAGAGCTATTGCAGTTGAACTGCAATTTTAATTCACTTTATATGTTTTTGGATTTTATTATTGCGCTAGCCTTTCGGAATTAAGAGGAGTACACATGTTTTACATATAACAATAAAAGTTATATTTTATTCAATTATCCAATTAATCATCTATAGATTCTGAGTGTCCCTTTTTTCATGTCCTTCCTGTCTTTTTCAATAGTGTCACAGGTTAGCCAACCCTGATCTAGTGGGACAATCCTGATTTTTGGTGACTGTTCTGCCCAATCTAAGGGGCAGGTCAACACTGTGTATTCTTTATACACACATTGCATTCTTTATATACTACACTAAGGTGCTAGCTGTCCTTCGTGGACTGACCACTCCCCCTCTAGTGTCTGGTCCCGCCTCTATGATGACTGACCACACCCCCTCTGGTGGGCCCCTAGTGTTGCAGTCCCCCGGTGGGCCCTTCATGCCCCAGTCCGACACTGGTCAGGCATGTAACGTTCTCCCGGCATCCGCTAAACCCATCTGACTGCAAAACAGAGACAATTACTATTTTTACAGTCAATGAAGCAGTGAAACTTCAGACTCAGCTCTTTCCACCTTATTGTGCTTGCAATTGTTGTTTAATGAATTTGTTACATTACAACTTACTTTTATAAATAATCCAAAAAGTGCTTTGCTTTTATATATCTGTTTATACTGGTAGGAAATGCAAAAGCCTCCATCATTGCAAAAGTTGGGTGCTCATGTGTGTTTCACTCCAGAGGGTACCCTTGAAGACCAACAGATTAGCAATGTCTTTGCCAACTAATAATCTCCCTTGAAGAGTGATGTAAATCATAAACACAGTGGATATAACTTTGATCAAATACTTTGTGGACTGTGTGTTTTTTTTTAAGTTGTCTGGCATAAACATATCCAGCTCACTTCTGATCTTCAGATACCAGACAAAGAAATGTATTTGCCAGTCCAGGAACTTTAAACAATTTATTAAATCTTTAGCTGAAAGCAGTACAGTTTAGGGTTGCCAACTTATCCCTCTATTATGAATTACTTTACACAGGTTCTATAGCTGTCTGATTGGTCCCCATCAGCCAGCCATATAAGCCAGATAAATGATGTCCCTTATTGAAGGAATGCATTGGCAAGCCTACTACAGTTGCTTATCCAGTTGTGAGATGTAAGAAAAATTGATTTAATTTTGCATTCAATAGTTGAAATCAATTTCAGCTTGACATGGGGGGTGACTAATGAATAGATTAGCTCCAAAAATTTGAACCAGTTCAAAATTTGATTGTATTTCACTAATATGAAAGCTCTCTATGTGTTTGCAGTACAATTGCAAATAGACCCTAACTGCAACAGGAGGTTTGTTATTTGCTGCTAACGTTCATCATTGCATTCGAGGTTTGCTATTCACGTTTGAGGTTAGTGTTTTTTATTTTTTTTAAAACACTATTTAAATAATATTTTTTTATTAATTAAAAAGTATATTACTTTTTTTTAAATTGAACAGCGAATACTTATTGTGAAGTTCAGGTTCAAGTTTCGACATTTACAATAAAAAAGGCAAAATATTTAAAATTTTACTTGAACGTGTATGAAGATACCAGGTTTTCTAGCCCAATTCTATCCACTTCACTCTGGCTGGCCACCCACAGGTGCCTTCCTAGGCCACAGAAGCCTACCCAGTACCTTCTAATGTTCTTATTAGATACTCAGGCAAATGCAGTTAGAAAGGAAAACAATACATTTATTTTAATAAAAACAATCACTAGATTATTATGTACACACAGAAAATAAATACCAGGCAGCTTTACCACATGATCTGTCCCTTATCCTACTAGCTTAAGGAACTACAGTCACCTGGATGTTCTTACTTAAAGACCCATGGATTTCTTCTCTTAGCTGCAGCTGTAGTCCATTGGTCGAGAATGAAAATTCAAAACCAGCTACACTGCACCTTCCATGAATCAAATCTCAGAATGAATATCTCCTCTCCCCTGGAGTGGCTCCTTATATCTAGGGTCTAATTTCTACAGTGTTTTCCCCTCCCTGGGCAAACCCATGGGTCTATCCTTCTTAACCATTGGTGGGTGCTGTATCAGGGGGTTGGAGGGGAGAGTGGAGATGAGCTGTACTTCTACAGAAGGTCCCCTGCTGGGCTCTAGACAAAATGTCTTCTTAAGTAGTCATGTTGAGAACAGTGGATACTAATTAGCCTTCCCCGTCACCTGTATCTTGCAACCTGATCCCAACCCATAATGCCCCTGGCTTCACTTTAAGGACAATAAATAATACCTCACTACCACATCATCAATATACAATACACAGTATACATATTTACAATGAGCTACAATGTCCCCTTATCCACATATAATTAGACACTGCATTGAAACTCTGTTGGGCTGGGGAACAAAAGCAAGTACATGCTATAATATACATTTTGTGAGAAACAAGGGACAGACTGGTTAGGGCAATATTAACACCTCGTTTCACCACAATGTGTTCAATTTAATTTTGCTATTGTATAATTTGAGAAACTCTTGCAAATGTTTTAATTTTAGATCTGTGTCCGGTTCTAACGTCTTTACAAATAAAATTTGAGCTTTGTGGTGATGTGAATGAGGCAGAGACAGTGTTCTTTTTTATTACAATTCTGCAAGTTGCTAAAGACTTAATCTATATAAGGAAAAGTTCAATTTTTACTCCCCATAAAATCCCTTTCTCTTACTCCATTGGGAGACACTGTGAGGCATAAAGATATAGTAGATGATTCAGGAGTGTATATCACTTTATACATAACTGATTTGAACATACGGTTCTCCCCTAATATGCCTCTCAGACTCTGTGAAAAGACTCACTTTTTCTATAACCAAGGTCAGAACAAAGGTATATCCAGATTTAACAAGAACAGAAAAATTTAACATCAAACTACAACATTAACATCAGATCAAAGGGAAGGTGCACATTGTTCCCCAATGGAGTCAAAGAAATGTATTTTACAGTGAGTAAAAAATCCTCTTTTCTCTTTCCTGCCATTAGGGGACACTGCGAGACATTGGGGACATACCAAAGCTGCCCCTAAGGGAGCGATTGCTCTTGAACAGCAACCTGCAACACCTTGTAAAAAAAACTAGCATTTCGAAATGTAAAGCCCTGCAATTTATAGAATGTTGTGAAAGTGTGGACAGGCCACCACGTTGCAGCCCTGGACAACTGCTCGGCCGAAGCCCAATGACACGCCACCCACGATGCAACAATGGCACTTGTGGAATGGGCCTTTATACCAGACAGAACCTCTCCTCGGGACCGAAAGCCCTCCAGTGAACCAAGAAATCTTGGCGACCATGCAGTGTGCGAGAATCTAAGATCCGACTAATCTCATACTCCTCACCTGAGGAAGACTGGATGGGTGCAGGGCGAGATGAAGGCTGGAAGAATCCGTTGAACACCAATCGTAGTAACAAAAAGATGTGAAAAGTGTTGTGTTACTTGAGAGAATGAGGTAATCTCAACCTGTAACAGACAGGATTGGTAACCTGTGAAATGGGGTAAGGTTCAATAAATAAGGTGCCAGTTCATAGAGGGTACTTTGAGTTTCATATTTCTGGTGGATAGCCACACCTGGTCCCCTACAGAAAGGATTGGCATGGGTCTACGGCGACGATCAGCAAATGCCTTATGATGAGGAATGGCTTTAAGCAATTTTGTGCTCGTTCGAGACCAAATGAGGGATAACTTTTGAAGGAGAGAGTCAACAGCGGGAACAGAAGAACCAGAGGAAACAAAAGGATTCGGATAAATAGGATGGGTCCCATACACAATGAAGAAGGGAGAAGATCCCGTAGACTCATGGACATGCTGGTTATGAGAAAATTCGGCCCACGGAAGGAGCTGAGACCAGTTGTTCTGATTCTCAGAAGAAAAGCACAAAAGGAAAGTTTCTAGGTCCTGATTGATTTGCTCTGTTTGGCCGTTAGTTTGGGGGTGATACCCAGATGAGAAGTCCATGCCTAGGTTTTTACAAAATGCTCTCCAAAAACGAGAAGTGAACTGGACCCCACGATGGTATTATATCTAGCGCTAGAAGGAAGGTCTGTAATGAAATCCATGGAGATACTCTCCCAGGGGGAGTTAGGAATAAGTAGACGGTAAAGCAAACCGACAGAACTCTTCTGGAAGTCTTATGTTGGGCACACATAGTACAGGCAGCAATATATTTGTGAATGTCTGAGTGAATAGAGGGCCACCAGAACCGATGACAAAGTAATGCAGTAGTCTTCTTTACTCCCGCATAACCAGCAATGTGAGAACAGTGGGCCCAACGGAAAGCTTTGAGTCTTAAATGGGCTTCCAAAAAGGATCGACCAGAAGGAGGAGTACAGGTCTTAGCTCTGGTAAGTGCTATAATACTGGAGGGGTCGATGATAGGTTGAGGCTCAAAAGGTGTCAGACAGTCAGAATCGTCAAAAGAACATGATGGTGCGTCAGCTCGACTGTTCCTGACCCCAGGACAGAAAGTAAGGACCAGGTTGAACCATGCAAAGAAGGATGCTCAACGAGCCTGTCTAGGGTTAAGACAGCAGGCCTCACGGATGAATACAAGATTTCTATGATCTATGAAAATTGTGACTGGATGAAGAGCGCCCTCCAATAGCGCAGATTTAACAACTAGGAGCTCTTTGTCCCCGATCCTGTAGTTGCTTTCACTAGGAAGAACCTGCCTAGAGAAAAATTCACAAGGAGTGTTGATGCCGGTAGAGGATTTTAGAAAGAGTACGGCTTTAATACCAATAGATGACGCATCTACTTCAACGAAAAAAGGTCAATCCTGGTCAGGTTCAGCAAGAACAGGAGCAGAAGAGAAGGCCTTCTTTAAGGTAACAAAAGCTGTTACTGCCTCATATGACCAGACTTTAGGATTAGTAGATTTCCTGGTTAATGCCGTGATGGGTGCGATGATAGTCGAGAAGTCCTGAATAAATTGTCAGTAATATTTGAAAAAAACGATAAATCTCTGAATCGCCTTAAGAACCTGGGGCTGAGGTTAATCCAAAATAGCGGAGACTTTATCAGGATCCATCTGTAACCCCATGCCAGATACAATAAATCCAAGGAAGGGAACTTGAGACACTTTGAACACGCATTTCTCTAGTTTACAGTAGAGACAATGTTTGCGTAATCTGGATAGATCTTCTTTGACAAGAGCACAATGAGAGTAGAGATCTCTGAAAAACACCAGAATATCATCCAGTTAGACCACTACAGAGGTGTACAGTAAATCTTGGAAAATTTTATTGACGAAGGTATTCAAAATGCCCATCTCTATTGCTCTTCCATTCGTCTCCTTTCCTTATTAGAATCAAATTGTAAGCTCCTCGAAGGTCAAGTTTAGTAAAAACCTGGGATCTGCTGATTATATTGAACAAATCAGAGATAAGGGGCAATGGATAACGGTTCTTAACCGTAATATGATTGAGTGGACGATAGTCGATACAGGGACGTAAAGAACTGTCCTTCTTCTTGACAAAGAAAAATCCTGGTCCGGCCGGGGAGGAGGATTTTCTGATGAATCCACATAGTACATTTTCGGCTATATACTGGGAAAGAGAGTGGGTAAACCCGACCTTTAGGAATTTGTTTGCCAGGAATTAACTCGATAGGAAAATCTCAGGGACGATGAGGAGTAAGGGACTCAGCTTCAGTCTTACTAAAGACATCTCGAAAGGAAGTGTATGCAGAAGGAAGCATAGAGTCTGCGGAAATGAAGTGGCAGACGACCCGAGCAGCTGCAGGAGAAACCAATGGCAAAAATCGAAGGGGACACTCGGGACACCAGGCAGTGACCTGGGCATGACCCCAGTCAAATTGTGGGGAATACATCCGAAGCCACGGCAAACCTAATATAAGTGTATTAATGGACTTGGGCAGCACCAAAAACTGGATCATCTCTCTATGTAAAGCTCCTACCGTCAGCCCAATAGGTGAAGTAACGTAGAAGATGGTACCATTGCTGACACGATTGCCATCTACTGCCGTAAAATAGAGCGGCTGAGGCAACGATTGCAGAGGAATCTGGAGCCCAGTAGCAAGAGCCTCCAAGATGAAGTTTCCGGAGGAGCCGGAATCCACAAAAGCCGTGGTAGGATGAGATCCTTTGGGGGTATTCAGAGTGACAGCCATAAGAAGCTTGGAAGTCTCCTTGGAATAGGCAGCAGATGCAGAATCTTCTAAGACGGCCTCCCCTCTACCATCTAGGAGGAGGAGTTTCCCGGCCTCTTAGGACAGGACTTGAGAAGATGACCAGGATCAGCACAATAAAGACAGAGCAGCTGCTTGATTCGTCTCTCCCATTCCCCATTGGACAAACTGGAACATCCGATTTGTATGGGTTCTTCTGGGGGTGTTACCGGATTCTGGAGCTGAGGTGCCAGTCGCGGAACAAAACGTCTGGAAGAAGATCGTTCCTGTGTTCTTTCTCGATAGCGCAAGTCCATTCTAACACACAGTGATATGAGAGTGTCTAGGTCCGAAGGAAGTTCCCTGAAGACAAGCTTATTCTTGATTTAGTCTGCCAATCCTTGCCAGAAGGTTGCTACCAAGGCCTCATTGTTCCACTATAACTCTGATGCCAGCATACAGAATTGCACTGCGCGATTTTCCTACAGTGAGATTACCCTGGAGGAGACTTAATAGACCAGAAGCTGCTGAAGACACTCTACCAGGTTCATCAAAAACTTTCCTGAAGGATTAAATAAAGGATGCAGAATTTCCAAGCAGAGGATCATTAGGCTCCCCGAGTGGAGAGGCCCAGGCAAGAGCTTGACCACTACCCTTATCCGCTCTGAAGGGAATGCCCCAGGATAGCATTCAAATTGTATGGCACATTGATTCAAACAACCTCTGCACTTTTTAAGATCTCCATCAAACTCTTCCGGAGGTGGAATACACAGACATGAGGAGGAGAAAGTAGAGAGTTTGGCCACGCTAGGTGATGCAGCAGTGGTAGAAACTACTGCAGTCGTGACTGTCAGAGAACTTTGTAAGGCATCAAGACAAGTTTGATCTGTCTCTTGCTGCTCTACTCGTTGAGCTAGGTGAAGAAGTAGATCACAGGCAGACAGTTCACTTGTACCCTCTGTAGTCATGGCCAGAATATACTGTCACAATTCTGATACGAGGGGCACCTGTTAACATTGGCGCAGCTCAAGTAGAGGGTGCGGAGTCTAACGTGTTCCCTGGTCTTCTCCAGGAACCCCCGCAAGGAGGTATGGGTTTCACTGCAGAAGAGTCGTAGGTCTCAGTCCCTTACTGAACCATATAAAGAAGTGCAAGAAAGAGTAGTCAGATGAGCCAGTTCGGTAATGTGCTAGCAACAGAGGTACACAGGGAGGAATCCAATAGAATGGTCAGGCAAGCTGGGTCGGTAGCTTCCAGAGGATAGGTTGTCAGGCAACCATACGTGGTGGGGAAACTGACAGGCGGCTGTCCCGAAGGAGCGGAGGGACGGCGCCTGACACTTGCAGTTTCAAAGAGGAAAGATGCAAACTCTTCTTCAACCCCTGCTATAAGAATGAGAGAAGCCAGAACAGTTTAAAATGAAAAGTATTGAAACCTACATTTTCACACCAAAGAATATAAGTCTTACAAATCCAGTAATAACCTTCAGAGGAAGAAGACTTCCTTGCTTTGATCATAGTCTTTATTACATCCTATGAGAACCCTTTAACGCAAAGAATTAGGGTCTCAGCAGCCATGCTGTCAAAGCTAGTCGAGACAAATAGTGGCAGTGAAGAAGATCTTGAACCAGAAGGTCTGATGAAGTGGTAATCGGAACGATGGACCTATTGCCATGCCGAGATCTTTTGAGTGCCATATTCTGCGTTGCCAATTTGGGGGCATCAGAATTTCTGGAACCATTTCTACTTTTAACTGTTTAAATACCCACTAGAGCATTGAAAATGGAGGAAAAAGGTATACTAGATGAAAATGACACAGAAGTAACATGGCATCTGTGATTCCCACCTTTGGATACCTGGACATCTAGCAGAAGAGGAAAATATTGTTCAGCCAGGAGGCCATGAGGTCTATCTCCGGCGCACCCCAACGCTGAATTAGAAAAATAAAGACATCTTCATGAAGTGACCATCCCCCAGGCTGGACTTTGTTGCGGCTGAGATAGTCAGCCTCCTTGTTGTCCACACCTGGGATGAAGATGGCTGAGATAACTGGAACATGTCTCTCCGCCAAGGACATGATTCGAGCCATTTCTCGCATAACTCTGGAACTGCGTGTTCCACCTGATGGTTCAGGTAGGCCGCTGCCATAGCGTTGTCCGACTCAATGCTCAGGAGCTTCCCTGTGAGAATCCCCTGACATTGAAACAATGCATTGTAAATCACTCTGAGTTCCATGATGTTGATTGGTAATAAGAGACCATAGGCCTTGGAATTGGAGCAAATCGATCATTGCTCCCCAAACTGACAGACTGGGATCTGTGGTGATCAGAGTCCAGTCCCAAGGCTGGGGTAGATAGTCACGTGGTTTTCAACAGTGCCAAGATCTGTTTTTCCAGATGGAGAGTGGATCCTGACCATTTTCAGAGCATTTCTATCTGAAGTGGTCGAGAATGAAACTGTATCACCTCGAACACCAGGAACATGGATCCCAAAAGTTTCATACAGTGGAGGATTTAAATTTAGCATTTTAGCAGAAGAGACTTGATATTTTTTCTGAAGAGAATAAATCTTGTCTTCAGGAAGAAACACTTTTTGGCAAATCATATCGAAATCTAGATCAAAAACCTCATCTTCCTTGAAGATTTTACAAATATTCAAATCTTCAAGGAAGATTTGTAAAAATTTAGGATTCAAGCGAAAAAATCTCGTAAGAGGATCATTACATGAATGTGCATCCTCAGAATGTCTGTGGATGGTGCCTTCAAAACAGGTCGACTAGATAGGGCACTATTATGGTTCCCTGAGAATGAAGAATACTTGCCATGACCGCCATTATCTTGGTGAATTACCTTCGGAGTGGAAGCGAGTCCAAAGGGTAAAACTCTGAATTGATAGTGGTTGTTCTGGATTGCAAAACGAAGAATACATTGATGCCATTCCCATATTGGAACATATAGGTATTAATTTTTTATGTCGAGTGATGCCAGAAATTCCCCATGGTCCATACATGCTGCAACGATTATGAATTATTTCTATTTTCCCTTAATATTCAGGTATGACAATGTATATTGTATGTAACCTTATAATGTTAACTACACGTGTGCTTTGCTAGATGACATGAGTCTGAACTTATGCAAGTGTCAATAATTTTTTTAAACTAGCCAGGCCTGGGATGGATAAGATCTTGGAGGAGTTTGAAGCCCCAAAGTTGTAAACCATCTAGCCACTGAAGCAGAGCAGAGGTGAGAGATTCTCTGAGGTACCCAAACATATATCTTAGTGATAGATCATTTACTTTGAAAAGTCTCCATTCCCCTGAGAAGTTCCCTGTCTCCAATACCATAATTCTTCTCCGCAGTGGATAATCTTCGGAAGAAGAAGCCACATGGAGAAAGTTTCCCTGAGGAGTTCCTCAGAGATAATATAGCTCCAACACCGATAGAGGAAGCATCTACTTCAAGGGAAAAAGGGAGAGTGGGATCAGGCTATTATAGGATAGGAGTGGAAGTAAGCTCTTTTTAAAAAGAAGTAAAGGCTTCCACTGCCTCAGGAGGCCAAAGTTTAGTATTGGCAGACTTTATAGTTAATACGGTAATGGCTGCCAACAAGGAAGAGAACCCCTTGATGAACTGTCCCACCAGCTGAGGCCACACCAAAACCTTAAGCTTCTCAGGGTCCATTTGAAGCTCAGAGCCTCAAATCACGTATCCCAAGAAGGGAAGATGATCATTTCTGAAGACACACTTCACTTCCTCTGTAGTCAATACAGGGACGGAGACACCGTTTTTTTTTTTAACAAAGAAGAAGCCGGCTCTGGCAGGAGAGGTAGATTTCCTAATGAAGCCCCGCTTAAGATTATCTTTACTATAAGTGGACATGGACTGTGATTCAGGTAAAGACAGCGGTTAGACTCGTCCTCGAGGTGGCATCTTATCCAGCAAGAGTTCAATGCAGCAGTCCCAGGGTCTGTGGGCAGGTAATTTGGAAGCCTCATTTTCACAGGATACATCAGAGAATGAACTGTATTGCAGAGGAATATTAGAGGATACTTTGGGTACAGAAGAGGTAGCCCCTAAGGACCTTCCTACTTTTGGAAGACATTGAGAGTGACAAACAAAACACCAAGCAAGTACTTCGACTGTATACCAATCCAAAGTGGGCAAATGAAGTCTGAGCCAAGAAAGGCCTAGTACCAATGGATTAATAGCCTTAGGAATGACCAGGAATGAAATGATCTCCTTATGCAATGCTCTCATCTGAAGGGACAGTGTTATGATTCCTAGCGAATTCAGAAAGCGGCAAGCGGCAACAGGAACCAAGTATCTTTATTTTGGCAAAATATGCAAACAAGGATTCAGTTTGTGGAATATTCAGATTTCAGGTAGCAGAATAAACAGGTATACTCCAGTACACAAATATAAACAGGTGTGATGAATGGCAGGAATAGTCCACAGAAGCAACAGGTCCAAGCAATGACAAATACAGTTTAAATGCAGGAACATGTATATTGAGTTACCCAATTGCCAGAAGGCAGGAGGCTCCAAACTAAGGAAGCAGGGATCAGGATTCCAGATTTCCAGAGGCATGAGGCAGTCCAGGGAAGCAGACAGACTAGCTGAGTCCAGTGATCAGGCATAGGTCAGGACAACAAGAGTTCAAGCAAAATCCAATAGGCAGGCAGAGGTCAGGGTCACAAGCAAACAAACATAATCCAGTAATCAGGCAGAGGTCAGGGCAAAAGGCAAACAAGCAGGGTCTGGGAATCAGGCAGAGGGTCACAACAGGAGATAAGACAGCAGCAAAGCAAGACTGGAACAGGGATAAACAAGAGACAAGCAGCAGCCATGTATAAACGATGAACTGCACCGAACACAGATTGAGGCAGGTACATGAAGGTGTGAGACAGGTCCTGGTACTAATCAGGTAAGGAGATTAACTCCTACAGGCAAGATATAAAGTTCAGGGGCAAAACAGCAGCACCTCTGGTGGAATTGAGGTACTGCAGCCACATACAAAATACAGGCAGAGTCCTAACAGACAGGTTTATAGTACGTCTTCTAATGGATCCTCCTACTAGGTGACTTCCATCAATGGCAGTAATAGCAATAGGATGATCCAGGGGAAGTGTAGGTAAGAATAATTTGGTGACAGTAGCTGCACTTGTGAAATTCCCTGCCACCCGGGAATCAATGAGAGCAGGAAGACATAGGCGACTGTCAGCATATAGAAATAGGGCCTGAATAGAAAAACTGGAATCTGATGGAGAAGAAACGAAAATACCTAACCTGACCAATTCGGATTCAGTTAGGCCTTGTCGCTTCCCGTCCATTTGGAACAATTACTCAGAAGATGAACTGGTTCCCTGCAGTATAAACACAAATGATTCTTGAATAGTCCGTCTCTCCTCCAGAGAGAGAAGAGCTCTCCCCAATTGCATGGGTTCATCTAAAGGTATCACAGGACTCTGAATGCGAGGAGCCAAACGAAACACAGAACAGTGGGACATCTCTTTTTCCTGAGTGCGCTCCCGTAAACGTAAACCTATCTGGTTACACAGTAAAATTAACGCATCCAAGGAGGAAGGGAGTATGCGACCAGCCAATTCATCTTTGATGCGGTCTGAGAGTCTTTGCCAAAAAGTGGCCACAAGAGCTTAATTGTTCCAGTGAAGTTCGGCCTCCAAGGTACGGAATTGGACAGCATATTGTCCTAGCAAGAGGGTGCCTTGGTGAAGGCGCAGAATACCTGAGGCTGTGCTGGATACTTGTCCAGGTTCTTCAAAAATACGCCTGAAGGTTTCCAAATAAGTGGTGAACAATGGAATCATTGTGTTTCCAAAGGGGGGATGCCCAGGCTAAAGCTTGTCCCAATAGTAAAGAAATAATATAGGCCTCCTTGTTTTTTCAGTAGGAAAATTCCCTGGCTGTAATTCGAATTGAATGGCACATTGGTTTAGAAAGCCACAGCAAGCTCTTGGGTCCCCGTCAAATTTAGGGGGATTGGGAATCTGAAGCTTTGAGGTCCTATACTGGACCTAGTAATAACAAATAATGCAGATGTAATATCAAATATTCAAGTAAGGGAACACTTAGGAAATAGTGATCATAATATGGTCTCATTTGAAATTAGTTTCCAGAAGCAACAATATAAGGGATCAACTATGACTTTACACTTTTAAAAGGCACATTTTAAGTCCTATGGAAAATAAATGTAAAAGAATTAAGTCTAAACCAATGTGGCTAAATAAAAAGGCAAGGAAAGAAATGCAAAGTAAGAAGAGTGCTTTTAAATTGTTTAAGTCTGAAGGGTCAGAGGAGTCCTTCCGTAGGTACAAGGAATGTAATAAAACATGCAAAAATGAAATAAGATTGGCTAAATAATAAAATAAAAAAAGATAATATAGGACCCCTAAGAAGTGAGATGGCTGAATTGATAAATGATACTAAGGAAAAAGCAGAGGTATTAAACACTTTCTTTTCTTCAGTATATAATAGAGAGGAACAAATTGTAGGAATAATACATAAAAATGGAAATGAAACAGTGCCATTAATTAATATTTTTTTGACAAAGGTAGAAGTCCAAAGGCAACTGAAGAATATTAAGATCAATAAAGCTCCAGGTCCAGATGGCATATACCCAAGGGTTCTTATGGATCTAAACTCAGAAATAGGTAGACTGCTATTCTTAATTTTCATAGATTTAATCTCATCAGGCTCAGTACCAAGGGATTGTCGAATAGCAGATGTGGTGCCATTGTTTAAAAATGGGACGAGATCACAACCAGAGAATTATAGACCTGTAAGCCTGACATCAATAGTGGGGAAACTACTGGAAGGTATTTTAAGGGATAGTATTCAGGATTAGTTGGTGCGCAATAAGATTATTAGTGGCAATCAGCATGGGTTTGTGAGGGTAGGTCATGTCAAACTAATCTAATTAGTTTATATGAGGAAGTTAGTGGGAACCAGGGCAGCACAGTAGATGTGATCTACTTAGATTTTTCAAAGGCCTTTGATACAGTGCCATACAAGAGGTTGGTTTACAAAATAAGGGAACTGGGTCTAGGAAACAACATTTGTACTTGGATCAAAAGCTGGTTAGAGAATAAGGAGCAGAGAGTTGTGATAAATTGTACATTTTCTAATTGGTCAAAAGTTTTAAGTGGAGTACCTCAAGCTTCTGTGCTGGGGCCACTCCTTTTGAATATATTTATTAATGACCTTGGTGATGGTTTAGAGAGTAAAGATTCTATTTTTGCAGATGACACTAAACTCTGTAGGGTAATAAAATTAGAGCAAGATGTAGCTTTTCTACAGAGGGACTTAAATAAACTGGAGGATTGGGCAGCCAAATGGAGTATGAGGTTTAACATAGATAAATGTAAGGTTATTCATTTAGGGATCAAAAACAAGAATGTAATCTATAAATTAAATGGAATTAATTTAGGATAATCTATAATGGAAAAGGAGTTGGGAGTGCTCGTAGACAGTAGACTTAGCAATAGTGCTTAATGTTAAGCAGTAGCTGCAAGGGCAAACAAAGTATTGGCATGCATAAAAAGGGGCATAGATGCAAGGGAAGACAGTGTAATTTTGCCACTGTATAAATTGTTGGTAAGACCTCATCTTGAATATGCAGTACAGTTCTGGGCACCACTCTATAGAAAAGATAATTTGGAACTAGAAAGGGTTCAGAGAAGGACGACAAAATTGATAAAGGGTATGGAGTCATTAAGTTATGAGGAAATGTTAGCCAGTTTAGGCATGTTTACTTTAGAAAAGAGGCATATAAGAGGAGATATGATTACTATGTACAAATACATTAAGGGTCAATACAGAGAACTTTCATGGGAACTTTTTACCCCAAGGACTATACACAGGACACGCGGTGACCCCCTAAGGATCGAGGGTGAAAACAATCCAATGGATTGAGGGATTGCAGGTACTGGACTATGATAATGAAAAATAACTCCCTAGGTGCAGTGCGTGTGGTGTATATAGATGATGTCAACAAGAATTGTATAAAAATTGTATAAAATAGAGCAAACGTTTATTTACAATCGAAATACTGAAAAGTTCTGGCCAGATCGGTAATAAGCAATCAAATATAATTAAGTAAAACTCATATGGGTTAGTATTCACAATGAGGCATCCTCATAGAATACAACGAAAAGGAACAAACACACTTATAGAAATTGTTCTTTTTTTCATCTCCATTTTCTCGGGGAGTGCAGAATCCCTTCCCCCATCCGTCTCCCTGCATGGCTGCATATTTGAGGGAGTGCAGTTGACCTATTTCTTTCAAATACTGGATTATGATAAGCTAAAGGATCTTATTCTCCAGGAGCAGTTCCTCACACTGTGCCCAGCTGAGGTTAGAGAATGGGCTGTGTATCATGACCCTAAGACATCGCAAGAGGCTGTTAGCCTGGCCAACAAATACATAGTTACCAGGGCTCCTGTAACGAAGAAGAGTTGGGGAGAGTCAGGGCAAACAAGTGGAAAGAGAAGCAACTTGGAGGATCACCCCTGAGTTCCCCGTCAACCAAACAAGCTGTTGCTGCACCTTTTGTGGGGGGGAAAACTTCTTTGTTTTGACAACTGGCCGCAGGTGTTTTACATGTGATGAAGTGGGAACAACAAAGTCGATTGCCCCAAAAAGAATAAAACAACTCCTTCTCCTGTGGGGGTCCCCTGGCAGGGAAGCCAGTGCCAGCTGTCCTGTGTGTGGGAGGACCCCAAGAACGCCCCAGAGACATTCTGCAAGTGGATAAGGTAGGACACCAAGTCGCACTTGACTCTGGCACAGACCTGTCTCTTGTACGTTAAGCTCTAGTAAGCCCAGAGAACATTATTCCCGGGAAGACTAATGCTGTGTGAGGAGTGTGGGACCTACATTCTACAGTTCCCCTAGACAGAGTGTACCTAGATTCGGGATCTGACAGAGGAATACGAGGCAGTGGGGTACTAGACAATCTGCCTGCCATGGTACTGTTTTGAACTGATTTGGGAAGGATGCATGCTGCTTATATAAATGAAATGATATAATTTCTAATGCACTGGTGCAAACTAACCCTATTATTTCCCAAATAGATTCTGCTGACCAGCATAACATAAGTGCAAAAATATGTAATGAAATTTCATGTGCTGTTGAGAATACTCATGCAGATTTGCAGGTACCTGCGATGCAGAGGGAGGGCTTATATGCCTATATGTTTGATGATACTGCTCTTGTTGGAGAAACTAACACATTAAATCCCCTGGATTGTGAATTTGATTAGGGCAAAATGTGTGAAATTGTGCCTAAATGTGATACCATGTCTGCTAATGTTTTAGGTAAGCAGGTCAATTTACATGTACCCAATTCTGAAGGTGACCCAAAGTGTAAAAATGTATCAACTGTATTAGCAGTAGTGACTCAGAGAGCAACACAGAGGAGCTGTGCATTAACCCCTGAAAGTGTGGAGGGAAGATCTATAGACACTAATCCCCCTCCACCCCCCTCCTTAACTGTAGAAGCTGAAAATTCAGGCAGTGATTTGAATGAGCGACCTCATGTTGTGTGCAACACTGATAAGCTCAGAAGTGACACTTTCAAAGCAGAACAAAACACTGATCCCAGTTTATCAACAGTGAGGGGGAGGGTCAGGCAATCCTGTCTTGAAGGTAAAGATAGAATTTTTGGGGAAAATAGCCTTTTGTACAGAGAGAAAAATGTTATGAGTATGCATCCAGATGTAATTGCTGACAGGCAACTAGTTGTACCTCAAACCTATAGGGAAGGGTTGCTGAAAGTGGCCCATGAGATACCACTTGCAGGACATTTAGGTGTTGCCAGAACTAAAGCTGGTTTGGTAAATAACTTTTACTGGCCTGGCATGCTGACTGACATAGCCAAGTACTGTTGCTCATGCCATGTGTGCCAGGTTGTTGGCAAGTCTGGTGATGTGGGGAGGGCCCCTCTCATTCCCCTGCCCTTAATATCAAAACCCTTTGAACTGGTTGCTGTGGATATTGTGGGTCCCCTAGCCATTCCCAGTATCTCAGGGAAAGAGTACATTCTGATTTTAGAGGATAATGCTACTAGGTACCCAGAAGCAGTAGCTCAGACAAGGTAGCAGATGCCCTTATAACTATTTTCTTCAGGGTGGGGTTCCCAAAAGAAATGTTATTTGATCAAGGTACCCAGTTCATTTCTAACCTCAATCAGAGTCTTTGTAAAAAGATGCAGGTGAATCATTTAATTACTTTCCCGTATCACCCACAGGTCAATGGGCTGTGCGAATGCCTTAAAAAACACCCTAAAACAAATTCCTAGGACTTTTATGGAGTCGCAGGGAAGAGACTGGGAGAGGTTCCTGACACAACTCCTCTTTGCATACCGCAAGCTACCGCAGGAACACACTGGCTTCTCACCCTTTAAACACCTGTACCGGCAGGTGTGCAGGCCGGTACAGGTGTGTGTGATTAGGGAAGAGTGGGAAGGGAAATGAATCATCCCCTGCAAACGTCAATAATACACTATGTAGTGCAATTCAGGGAAAAATATCAGTCCTTAATGGTGATGGCACAGAACAACCTGAAAGCTGCGCAGGCAAAACAACAGCTGTGATATGACCGCAATGTGAGAGAATGAATATTTGAGATTGGTTCTGGTTCTGATCCCTATGCGGCAGAACAAGTTGCAGGCTGCCTGGGAGGGCCCCTACACTATAGTACAGCACATTATTGATGTCAATTATGTAGTGGCAAAGGATGAGGGTCAAAAGAGGCAGAAGGTATATCACATCAACATGCTCGAAGCTTATCATGACAAAGAAGCTTGTGTGTTAGCTGTGTGTAGCTTGTTTGAGAGTGATCAGGAGCCTGACTCTTTGGTATATTTAGCAGTTGCTGACAAAGAGGCAGGGTCCCTAGAAGATACCTACTGCAATGAAGAGTTGATTGACTCTCAGGTAGAACAGCTAGATGACATGCTACATCCCTATCAGTCCCATTTTACAGGGAAACCTGGAAAAACACACATGGTCACACATCATGTAAAAACACAGGTAACCAGAACCCCCTCAGACAGCCAGCATATCGTACTTCCCTAGAAGTGCTAGAAGCAATGAAAATGGAAATAGACGAGATATTGCAGCTAGGGGTAATTAAAAAGTCTCACAGTTCTTGGGCTGCCCCAGTGGTACTGGTCCCAAAGAAAAGTGTGGGCACCCAGCTGTGTAGACTATAGGAGGTTGAATGATGCCACAGTGTTTGATGTTTATCCTATGCCTAGTATAGATGAACTACTAGATCTTTTGTCCAGGCATGCTACATCAGCATCATGGGTCTCAGTAGAGAGTACTGGCAAATTCCATTGTCACCCGAGGCACGTAAGCGCTCCACATTTATCACCGCATTTGGTCTGTTTGAGTTTTTGGGCATGCCCTTTGGAATGAAAAATGGCCCTGCGTCCTTCCAGTACCTGGTCAATGACCTGCTAGAGGGCCAGGAGGGACATGCAGTTGCCTACCTGAATGACATGGCGGTGTGCAACCAGACCTGGGAGGAGCACCTGATCCATCTGAATAGCGTGTTAGGCTGAATTACTGAGGCAGGTCTGACTATCAAGCCAGAGAAGTACCAGCTTGGCATGCATAAAGTGCAGTATTTGGGGCACCGTGTAGGGGGAAGTACCCTCCGCCCAGATCCGGGCAAGGTAGAGGCTATCACTGTGTGGCCGCCCCCTACCACGAAAAAGCAGGTCATGTCTTTCTTGGGTACAACTGGGCATTATTGAAAGTTTGTACCCCATTAAAGCACCCTAGCCAAACCTCTGACTGACTTAACAAACAAAAAAATTACCAAAGGTGGTTGTTTGGACAAAGGATTGTGAGAATGCATTTACAGCTCTGAAATCTGCTCTGGCCCATTCCCCTGTTCTACAGGCCCCAGATTTCAAATGGAGGTTTATATTGCAGACTGACGCGTCTAACTATGGACTAGGAGCTGTCCTTTGCCAGGTGACAGCGCAGGGGGAGGTGTACCCTATAATTTTCCTACGTAGAAAACTACTCCAACGGGAGGTGGCTTATGCTACCATTGAACGAGAGTGCCTAGCGATCGTAGTGGTGAATGGGCAGGAGAGACAGTGACAGGTCAAAGTTCTCCCTGCCCTAGGTTTAGTGAGGTGTCTAGGGGGTGACGATTATGTGTTTTTGTTATTTTCCTTTAATATTCTGGTATGAAAATGTATATTGTATGTAGCCTTGTAATGCAATCTCAACGTGTGCTTTACTAGATGACATGAGTCTGAACCTATGCAAGTGTCAATAATCTTTTAAAAACTAGCCTGGCCTGTGATAGATAAGACTCTCTGAGGAGTTTGAAGCCCCAAAGTTGTAAACCATCTACCCACTCAAGGAGAGCAGAGGTGAGAGATTATCTGTGGTGCTCAAACATATATCTTAGTGATAGATAATTTACTTTGGAAAGCTCTGTATAATTTTGGGAATCAATCTGACTTAATTGAAAATGTAATTCCTATGGCGGGGGTGAAGAGACTGTAAGAAGGGTTTAAAATCTTCTGCTTTAGACATTACATTGTGCATTTTCAAGACTGAAATGTCCCATTTTCTCAATTTCTCAATTCCTCACATACACCAAGTCTTAATTAGTAAGTAGTGACTCTGGTTTTATTTCCTATTTTATTTTATGAAACTTATTTGTGCAACTTATTGTATGTATTGACATTAACTTTTTGTAACTAAGCCTTGGAAACATTTAATCTAGCGTATTATACGTGATTCTTTGTGAACTTACGAAGTCCAGGGAGACTCATGCTACATCTGTGTGTGATTTAAGTGTGAAAGATTAATAAGTGGTTTTGGTTAATGTAAAAACACCATACGAAATTCTTTGTGGTGGCATCGCTAAGTGACTAAGGTGACACCAGTCCCGGGCAGCTGTTCAGATTGCTGTATCTGGGACAGACTATGCGTTTGTGACACCTGCAATCATCTAACACAATGATTTCATCCTGAACCCCACAACCTGAAGTATTTTGTTGAGAGTTTTGTGGTTCAGGATTGGACAAAAAGAACCATCTGGTTTGGGGCTAGGAAAAGTTTGGAGTAAAACCGCATTCCATGTTCCTGAAATAGAACTGGAACAATTACTCCTGAGGCCAATAGCTGTTGAATAACATAATGCTAAACTGAGCACAAATCAGAAGACGTATGGTGAAGGATCTCTTTGGAGGGAACATTAGTAGATCAGTAGCATAACCTAGAGACACCGTCCCCTGTACCCAGCGATCCAAAGTCGAGGCCCACCACTGGTCCTGAAAAAAACAGTAGAAGGGCCCCCACCAGTTGATCGTGGTGGACTATCCCGCCATGCCGCTGGTTGTGCCGAGGTTTGGGAGCTCAACGTTGGCCGGAGCCCCGATTTCTGTGAGAACTTCTCCTTAACTGGCTTCTAGAGGGTGCCCCTCTGGGCTTACCAAAGGTACGAAAAGATGGTAAACGGGTATGTTTCGGTTTTGCAGTGCTGATAGGTAAAAAGGTACTTTTTCCACCAGTGGCTACCTAGATTATCTGTTCAAGTTGACAGGTGAACAAAGTCACCCCATCAAATGGCAAAGATCCTAGGATATGCTTGGAATCTGCATACACTGACCAAGAACACAACCGCAACAATCGTTATAATTAGAATTGCTTAGCTGCTCTCTGGTGCTTTCCTCATCTTCCTGACCATTAGAGATGATTTTCTGTACAAATAAGTAACGTTGCACGGTCATTTTTCTCTCTCCTGCTCATAGTTTCCACTCTGAGGAGCTGCTTGTTGCTAAGAAAATGATGGCCATCTGTGCAGCTGAGAGGAGCAGCTCACAGCTTCACTCTCATGAGATGCAGCATGTATGTCAATAAACACCACACTATTTACCCAGCAGCTGACATTGCATCAGGGATGAGGGAAGTCCAGAGGCTTTACACTCCCTGCAGGGACCCAGAGTGAAGGCAGCCTCAAGGCTATTCACTCTTCTAGGTAAAAATTAAGGGTCCTTGCAAAGGTAAATAAAAATGAAAATAAAATGAAAATAAAAATATAAAAATATAGACGTATAAAAATATCAAAAACAATAAAAAAAAAAACAGGTAAGATCTCACAATCAAATAAAAAATGCTCTAACTCCTGAGCACTTTATCTAAAACAGTCTTTTCACAGAGTGGGAGGGGCATAGTAGGGAGCGAGCATATTATCAAAGCAGTTATGTATAAAGTACTGTACACTCCTGAACCATCTACTCTACCCTAATGTCTTGCAGTGTCCCGCAATGGTAGGAACGAAAAAATGGAATTAAACATTGAAAAGGGTGACTGGTCAATGGAAGCTGACACATACCACTTTCCCAGAGGCAGGGCCTTCTTTTCTGGATACCTTCCTTTATTTAAGTAATAGCTGAAATCATTAATTATCATACAACCATTGAGAGTTGTGTACTAGTCAGATACTGTCATTTCTAGCTAATTGGGAGCAGTGATATTTGCAACCCCTTTTACCCCTTGCCTACTTCAATGTCAATAATTAGGCATGCTCAATAATTAGACATGCTGTTTGCCATAGGTGTTTTTCTTTTTTGAAAATAAAATCTTGGCTCAAGAATCTACCCTTTCAAAGTAGCTACTATTATCTCATTATGTCTCTGCAGGATAATTAGAAAATGTTTGACTTGGTTAGAACAAGAGGAAGGATACAGTCAAAAAGGTAAACAACGCAGCAGGACAAATGCATTATGTAAAAGCAAATAAATCCTTTGTTTAATCATTGACAGAACACTCTGGTGAATTAGGAATACTTATGTTTCCAGAAAATGTAAGACAGTACTTTTTGCTCTGTTGAAAAAAAGTAAGTCTTAAATCTCTAAAAACAAGTAGTAAATATCATAGTCTGCGATTTTAAAACAATAATTAAAACACTCTTTATAGAGGGTTAAAATTGGTTAAATGTTGTCCAAATATTTTTTTCAGCAGAGCACATACTGGTTTTCTGAATTTAATGTTTATTTTATAGAAATTCCTATACATTTAAAGGACCAAGAAAGGAAGTGTACCTACATTTTTCACTCAATAATAATCCTTTAAAAACTCCTCAACGATGAAATGTTGGTTGTTGCATCATGAAACACTTTCAAAATGAGCAACATGACATAAGATGGGCAGATCTGGTTTCTTTAGTGCAAACAGACAAAATCAAGAATATGGAATAGTGGAGACTTGCCTTTGGTAAACACAACTAAAGACATTTTGTGGGCCATATGACTGTGTTACATGGTAGTCTATGACATTGTCCATAATTATACCTTAACCGAATGCCTGAAGAAACAAACCAAAGAAAAATGTCAAATTCCATCATTCTTCAAAAAGACTGTTGGTGGGACTTCCTAATGTAATCATAGTGAAAGATGGTTCTATTGTAAATATTTTTCAATTGCAACCAGAACATTTTCATTTTGCTACAGTGTTATCAATTGAATACCATGGCAATCAGAGCAATAATATATTAAATGACTTAAAATAGCAGCTTAAAAATATGAGAGTACAATATCACAATTTCCTAAATGATGCATTACACAATACAACAGAGCCAGGGGAATAGTTTGTAGTCAGATTGATGACTGAAGAAAGACATACTACCTTCAGCATTCAAAACCTGGCAAATGTAATCTGTTTACAGTCATGCTACTATTTAATTAGATGATGATTGCAAAATCCAGTCCTTATGGTTGTAATGTGCTAAGCTTTGGTTGCTACAGCAAAGATATGTTGTCAAGACAGATAATTTATACTGCCCTAGGGGTCTACACAACCTTTGTTTATGTATATTAAACCAGGACAAGTAGATAGTATAATTTTAAATACAATATTAAATACAACATTATGGTTTAGATTGGATTGATGATAAGATGGATTGATAGTTGATTGTCAGATATGTGGATTTATTAGGGGGTTGTGCAACATTTAGTAGGTCTAGAGCTAAAAATTATGGTGTCTATTATCTGTGCACCGTGTCAAAATATTTACATTACTTGCAGGGCCATCTTTTCCATTTGGCACGATTGGCAGCTGCCCGGGGGCCCCACGGGCAACGGGGCACCATAGGCACGGCTCTTAATGAGAATAAATAATCCTGCAATAGAAAAAAACCTGCAAAAAATACCTTCAAGGGTCAATGAGCAAGTACATCTATCTATCTCTATTTCTATATATCTATATCTATATCTGTATCTATATACATCTATATATCTATATCTATATCTAGGGGCCCCGGTGCACTGCTTTGCCCGGGGGCCCATAATGTTGTTAAGATGGCCCTGATTACTTGTCTGGGGACATACTCGTACACAGCAATGAGTTGCAATTTCAAAAAGTTATAATCAAATACAATGCTGTCTTTCAGACCAATATGCAGACAGGGTGGTTTGTAAGTTACTAATTATAACTTAGATGACATTTCTTCCCCATTCTGGGGGTAAATGTATGAATTTTCGGATTCTTCATCTCCGGCGTGTTCAGCCTCTTCAGCGCTTAAATTTAAAGCGGCGCTGCATTGTAAAGGGAAGTTTCCCTTTACAATGCAGCGCCGCTTTAAATTTAAGCGCTGAAGAGGCTGAACACGCCGGAGATGAAGAATCCGGAGATTCATACATTTACCCCCTGATGTTTAGTGTGAACTACAACCTATTGACCAAGTCTGCATGCTTTTATGCATTAACTTGCTGCCACATGATAGACTGATTAGATTTTTGCATTAATGAGCAGAGGTACAGGTATATCTAATGAAGTGGCCACTGAGTATATAACACAGATCTGCTAAAAAGTAGAACAGAACTAACCTCCACCATTTCTCAAGTGGAAGAAGATTTCACATAGGGAAAACAGAAGAGATTGGTGCAACAAGTCGATTAATATCATTACCTATGCCTCTCTGTCTGTCCAAAAGCAAATATGGAGAAAATGCACAGCTTTTTCTTCTACATTTGTACTTCTAACCTAATGTATTTCACTGAGGACATGAGAAGACATAAAATCACAAAATATATCTTTGTTCCTCTAAGGGTTATATGTTGATGATAACTCACATGCCTGGAAAAAAAGAGAAATTTTTTACTCAGTGTATCCTGTTTGTAGCTTATGTTATGTTTTATCATTACTATGTACTCATCTCTATTTATGATTTCTGACGTTTGATAGTTCTGATTTACAATATTTTTTGCATAACTAAGTCCCTGTGTTTAAACATTTACATTTGTTCTCCAATAACTAAAGTGCACATAGCAAGCATTGTTAGCTATTGTATTCATTGTTGTTCCATTTACTAAATATCCATGTTGATCTATTTTCCAGAATATTTTTAGAGTGAGTCTTGAACAAAGCAAATTTGTTAATCTAAGCCGGTGAATCTTATGACAAACAACACATGTTCTCAAAAGTACAACCAGTGTTTAAAAGAAATAAAACGTTTTTGGAAACTCAAGCAAAAGCATTGCACAAGTCAGAGAGCTGCCAGAAGTCATTTATTTTTAAGCAACCCCCAAAACTGAAGAAACAAGGTAACTTAAGAGGAAAATAGGAAAATGTTTCAACATCTATATTAAAGAGAAATTAAATGTCATGATAAAGGGGATGTGCATAAAAATTTAATTTCTCACAGTTCCCGGCCAAGATGCTATAAGTGTATGGAACATATTCCGGTTTGCTGAATCAGAGGAAGATGGTTTTAGTGCACTCACTAAAACAAATTTAAAGTTACTGTGTTCCCAGACAAAACACAATTTAAGAGAGAAATTTTGGAAATATGAAGTACAGAAAGAGCATTAAACAATTAATGAATATGTGATGTAAAAGGTAGTTTTGTGATGTAAAAGGTAGTAGGGGGCGTGGCCTGGATGAGCATGGAGTAGCAAGCACAGTTACAAGCTCTCCATCCCAGATATCCTGTTGATTTACGTTATAGTGGAATAAAGAAACTTTTGGACTCAAAACTGTGCACCCGAATAGTTGCTGTACATAGTGTACCTGTTTTGATAGTGCTCTTGTCCTCCAGAGAGAGAGAGAGGAGTTCCGTGTGATCGGCGGGGCCTGACTGGTGCGGAGGTGAGCACCGAGGGAGGCTGTATCGGCAGAGAGGTGAATAGCTGGTGCTCTCGGTTCCTGTCTGGCTGGTGCGGAGGTGATCCTTTAGTGGCTGTTGTTCTCCCCGATGGTCTCCTGCGGGGTATAGTCTCCATTTTACCGCCAATCTGCTCCGACGCCATTTTACCCAGGACTGGGAGAGAAAGTGCTGAGTCTCTGGGTGGAGGAATACTGCAGGCAGTTTGTGGCAGTTGATGACTGCTGGGACATAGCGCCTCTGCAATACCACATACTGGCCTGTGTACAGGTAAACACAGCCTGTGATAGCCATCTGATACAGGAAGGGCTGGATTAAGGGAATGGAGGCCCCTGGGCTAAGGGGGCCTCCATTCCCCCGTGAGGGTCCCCCCCACGTGATCCGAGCTGCCCGCGCCCCCCCCACCGTGATCCAAGCTGCCAGTGCCTCCCCCCCAGCACTTACCTCCTTCTCCGGCGTGCTGTACACTCTTTACTGAGGAGATATCGTGAGAGTGAGACTCATGAGATCTCCTCAGTAAGGAGACTACAGCGCGCCGGAGAAGGACCGCAGTGAAAGTGCTCATCAGCACTGATCGCACTGGGGCGCCCCCGCCCCCGACCGATCAATACTGCTGCTGAGCACTTTCAAGGGCCCCCTGGATGCCATAGGCCCCTGGGCTGTAGCCCAGTTAGCCCTATGGTTAATCCGGCCCTGGATACAGGTACATTTATATCCTTGTACAAGTGAGGAGTAACTGAATTGGGCTCTGGACTTATTTGATTATTATTATCAGTGTTGTTGGAGGAGATATACCTTTCTCTGTGAAGATAACTGGCTGTACTGCACTGCTAGCAGTACAATCTGAGCTGTACACCTATATGTAATTAAAGCTATACAGGCTACAGGGTTGCATACAAGCTTATAGGATAAATATCATCCCATCTTTCCTGTGAAATTATGGGCAAACATAACCAGTCCACTGCAGTGGGAAAATTGGACAGCTTTGCGCGCTCCTCCACTGCGGCCTCTGGTTCAGGATATGCATCACATCCCGTTACCCCCCCTTTGTCGGCTCCACTGGCGGACCCTGAAGTTACATTACAGCAGGTCCTGCAGGCCATTGGGGCATCTGAAAAGCGTGTTATGGATAAAATAGGAGAGGTGCAGGTGGACCTCTCTCTTCTCCGGCAAGACGTGCAAAAAATCAGGGAGAGAGTGGGTGAAGTGGAGACCCATGTGTCTACATTGGAGGACACTTCTGCACCAGTTGCGGGCCGGTTGGAGAGTCTGGAGTCGCAAGCCTCCCTGTTTAAACAAAAGCTTATGGATATGGAGGGGCGTTGGCATCGCAGCAACATTCGGTTGGTTGGATTGCCCGAGAAGGCAGAAGGTGTCTCCCTAGAATCCTTCCTGGAAAAGTGGTTAATTCAACTGTTTGGTACAGATTCATTTACAGCCCAATTCGCGGTGGAGCGGGTCCACCGTATTCCTACTCAAGCACCCCCTCCTGGAGCCCCCCCACGCACCTTCACAGCCAAATTGTTGCACTATCGTGACCGAGATACCATTCTACGCTTGGCTAGGCAGAAAGGTTCAGTGGAATACAATGGTCAGCGAGTAGCAATGTATCCTGACTTCGCTCTGGATGTACAAAAGAACAGGGCTCAATTCATTCTGGTGAAAAGAAGATTGAGAGATTTACAGATCCCGTACGCCATGATCTTCCCTGCCCGGTTGAGGGTGGTTTCGGAGGGCCATACATCCTTGTTTGATACTCCCCGAGAGGCTGCAATTTGGTTGGACCGCCTAGCTGCTACTGGACGCTGATGCTGGATGAGTACTTTTCTATGTCTCTCCTCATAGTCCTTTGGACATTGCTGATTTGTCATTGATATTATGCATGGTATTTGCTATACATAATCCAATTTCTCTTCTGTGGTACAAAAAAAAAAAAAATGTATTTCGCTCAGGTGGGGTCTGTGATTTTCAATCTAATGTTGAAAGGTCCACTGTAAAAAAAAAAAAAAAATGTAATGGGCTGGAGAGCCCATGGCTTTAAGGCCGTTCTTTTCCTCTCTTGTCTCAATTCGCCACTTTTCCTTCCTTCCTTTTACTTCCTCTATCTTCTGGTATTTTGTGGGTTGGCGGGTGACCTCTTTTGGTAGTGTGCTGGCCTGCTGAATATCTTAAGGTAACTTTAGTTAGGGTTTAAGGTATACTTAAGTTGGGTGGAGTATACAGGATGGGGGTGTGGGTTTAGTATTAAAGTTATTTATGTTGTGGGTAGTTTTAATGTTATCGCAAATATATAGACAAGGATTATATGTGCTTATAAGTATATCAATGTATGCTCTGCAGGGGTGTGGGATGCAGGGTAGTGGGATAAGAGGGACTACTATTATATGTATTCTGGTACATCTGATAAGGAGCTGAAAATTCTCTCCTGGAATGTGCGGGGCCTAAATAATGCTGTGAAACGTTCTCTTGTACTAAGACAAATTAGAAAAAATGATCCTGATATTGTTTGTCTATTGGAGACTCACTTACACGGTGATAGAATACTCCCCCTTAAAAAAGCATGGGTAGGTAGGGCATACCACTCTACGTACACGACTAATTCTCGAGGGGTCTCTATATTGGTACATAAACGTCTCTGCTTCTCCTTGGAAAAAATTCAAGTGGATGCAGGGGGAAGGTTTGTACTGATGAAGGTTGTCATTAATTGGGTTCCGGTGATTCTGTTAGCTGTATATATACCCCCACCGTATAATGGTGAGGTGTTAAGGAAATGTGGAGAATTCATGGCATTGTTCCCAGAGGTTCCATCCATTTTTAAAGGGGATTTTATTAATGTGATAAATGGAGAGGTGGACAGATGGCGAGAGAAAAATGCTGTAGTTGGCAACTCTAAGTCGGCTTTTTCTGCTCTGGTTGAGGAAATGGGGTTAGTAGATGTAAGGCATTTGAGGCACTCAGAAGATGTCCAATTCTCCTGCTTTTCTACATCACATAATGCATTTTCAAGAATTGATCTGGCTCTGCTGTCACACTCTCTGGTACCGCTGGTTAGGAGCATGGAATATAGGGCTAGGGGAATTTCTGACCACTCGCCCCTCTGCCTATCTATTGATTTTGCAATTGATAGAGGCCAGTCCTTTTGGAAATTAAATCCCTTCTGGCTCTCCTTGATGGGTACAGGAGCGACATTGGTGACACAGTGGGAAGGCTACTTTGTAGATAATCTGGTAACAGCAAGGCCACCTATAGTTTGGGACACTTTTAAGGCTTTTCTAAGAGGGACATTAATTGCTAGCATAGCTGAAATTAAAAAGTCGCCCAGACAAAAAGAACAGATATTAGAGAAAAAGTGTAAATCCTTAGAAACATAATACATTGCGGACAAAACTGAGGTTGCAAGGGGAACATGGCAGTTGGCCCTGAGAGAGTGGGTAGAGTATGTATTTGAGAAATCCAAACGTAAATTTCTGTTTTCTAAGTATGTACGATATGCAGAGGGCGATAGAAATGGTAGCTTCCTGGCTTATCTGACAAGGGCGGAGAGGGCGGATGCAGCAGTACCGGTTATCTGTGATGACAGTGGGGTTAAGAGGTATCTGATGCCTGATATTGTTGAGGTATTTCATAAGTATTACACTAATACATATAAGTCACAGGTCAGATATGACATGGATACATTACAGCGGTATTTGAATGGTTTCTCCCTTCCTGTCCTCTCCGATGATAGTAGGGAGTTTTTGGACTCACCCTTTACTCTTGAAGAGATTGATATAGCTATTATGTCATTCCCTAATGGTAAAGCCCCTGGAGTAGATGGAATCCCAATTGAATTATATAAAAAACACCGGCCCTTTTTTGTGTCTAGGTTGTTGGATACATTCAGCGAGCTGGGTGAGACTGGCGCTCTTTCCCCTTCAATGGCAGAGGCAATAGTGGTGGTGCTACCTAAGTCAGGGAAAGATTTGTTGTACCCTGAGTCCTACTGCCCGATTTCACTTTTGTCAAATGATGTTAGGATTCTGGCAAAATTACTGGCTTTGAGGTTAAGTAGAGTGGTGCTGGAATTAATTCATCCGGATCAGACGGGATTTATGCCGGGCAAGTCCACGTCTGGCAATCTTAGAAGGCTGTATACTCTCCTGCAGGTGCGGTCACCCTCTTCTGAGAGCGAAGTTGTGGTGTCCTTGGACGCAGCCAAGGCGTTTGACTCGGTGGAATGGCCATACCTGTGGGAGGTACTGTCCCGATTTGGAGTGGGCCCGGAATTTATAAAATGGGTTAAACTTTTGTATTCACATCCAGTGGCGTGGGTCTGTGTCAATGGGCATCTTTCTCAACAATTTCAATTAGAGCGGGGTACTAGACAGGGATGCCCGTTGTCTCCGGCCCTATTTGCATTAGCAATAGAGCCGCTGGCCTGTAAGATCCGGCATGATAGAGAAATTGTGGGACTTAGATCAGAGCACAGAGAGGATAAGGTGGCATTATATGCAGATGATATGCTGCTGTTCCTTTCAGATCACGACACTTCCCTAAAACATTTGCTGCGGGTGGTTGATGGATTTGGTTTTTTTCCGGCCTAAAAATTAATTGGGATAAATCTAGCGTGTTCCCTCTGGGATGGGAGTGTCCCGTGACAATGCTAGAAGGCTTGCAGTTAAAATGGGCATCGAAATTCAAATACTTGGGAATATGGATCTCTAATACCCCCGCTGAATATGTAGAACTTAATTTGCGGCCCCAGATCAAATACATTAAAGAAAAAACTCATGTATGGAAGAAGCTCCCACTTTCTGTCTCCAGTAGGATAAATTTAATTATTGTATAAGTTTTTGTATATACTCCAGCAGTCACCTCTATATATTCCACCCTCCATTTTCCCATGCATTGATAGCTATTTGATTTCATTGGTTTGGTGAGGGGGAAGGGCTAAAGTCAAGCTCAGCTCGCTGTATAGATCCAGATCTTCTGGTGGATTTGCACTTCCTAACTTGAAACTATATTATTTTGCCTCTCAGTTGGTCCACCTTAGGGCATGGGTTTCGGACCCCGATTACCATGAGCTACATTGGGTGTTGGTACACCAATTTAATTCTAATCACACTCCCTTACAGTCACTGCTGGTGGGGCGGCTTGGTATGCGGGCTCCTCCGCTCCTGATTCAGGCAGTTAAGATTTGGACAATCTGTAAGAAAATAATGAAACAAACTGACATTGATCCATGTACTCCTATCTGGGGGGCAAAGAAATTTGAGAAGTTGAATACAGTGAAGAGGGCCAGGGAGTGATCTCGGTTGGGTGTGGTGTCGGTAGGTCAACTTTATGACACAAATGTACTTAAATCCTTCGAACAGTTGGTTGGGGAATTCTCTGTACCCAGAACAATGTTTTATTCTTACCTTCAATTACGACAAGCCCTAAACACACAATTTAAAGGGGAGACATTGGTGTTTGGGGTGGATCCACTGAGGAAACAATTACAGGCCTTGGGTTATAGAGGTCTGATCTCTCGAATATATTCATGTCTTCTGTATGAATCCACTGTAGATGATTTGGATGGTTTAAGGAATCAGTGGGAAATAGATATTGGCCCTTTATCAGACAAGGAGTGGGGAATGGTTACAAACAGTACTAAAGGTTATACTTCATCATTAAAATTTCAACAAATACAGGTGTTTATCTTACACAGGGCCTACTTTACCCCTATTAGATTGGCAAAATTTCGCCCGGATGTTACCCCTAACTGTCCGAAAATGCAATTCGATCTATGCTAACTTTTGGCACCTCCTATGGGAGTGTTCATGTATAAGAATTTTCTGGCGAAGGATCAGGAGATGTATTTAGGTTACTGGAATTGAAGTGTCTCTTAGTTCACCGGCCACTTGTCTCTTTGGGCTCCGATTGAAGGGGAAAGTTAATAAACTGACAAAAATGTACATTTCACAGTTATTGATGTTGGCTAAGGTCTTTATAGCGAGGCTGTGGTTGGCCCCGACGAGTCCCACGGTTAAAAATTGGAAGGCGCTGGTTAATACCACCATAAGGCACGAGAGATTTGTTTATACTAGCAGACAGGCTCTGAAGAAATTTGAGAATATATGGTACAGATGGTTAGAGTCTCCATTCTATCCTGTGTCATCTAGTACAGATGCTCTATTTACTTAAATGTATGGCTCCCGCAGTTCTTATAATAAGTATCTGTAATAAACCATGTAATAAACCCTGCATGTGTAACATACTTATGTATAAGCATTTACGATGTATGATCCTGAATGAATATAGCACATTTATTATTATTATGCTTTATTGTAATCTTGTAAATTCCGTCATTTAATTCTGATATGTATGCGATTGTTTTTCTTTTCTTTTTGTTGTTTGGTATGTTTATATCTTAAAAAATTTCAATAAAAATACTGGATTTAAAAAAAAAAAAAAAGGTAGTTTTGTGATTTTGGTATGCTGACTGAATCTACTGTATATATTTGTGAAATGTAACAAGTGAGTAATGCTAACATAGTACTGAATGCTAACAAAACGAAGTCCATGAAGATTAGGAGACAAATCTAGGCAGTGACTAAAACATTGCATTACATTCAACACAGGGGCCGTTAGGCCCATTGCCCATGCAGACAGCATCTGGGGTCCAACACAGAAATATCTGGTCTAGAAGGCAACAATACTGTAGCCACATAACTAACCACTATTACTCCATCACATGCAGCTCAGACCAGTGACAGATATAAAGTACCATCAACGTCAGGTGGCTCTCAAGCAATGGGCACAAAATACAAAACCTTTTCATTAGAACACACATTAAGCCTGTGTTTAGTATGTGTTTAATATATACGGCAACTGTCTTACTCCAATTATTTTGCAATACACAGAAATTGTAATGCCACAAGTGCATGTGGCAATATACAAATACCTTATTTAGTCTTTTCACAAGGTTATATTATAGCACTGTGTTTAAATACAGAAGGCTTAGGGTCTCTTGGAGGTATGTGCAATGGACTTTCACCTCAAACGCCTCAATAATGAACTGTCACTGATTCATACATCTTTCCTCACCAACCTGCTGTGGCTTTCATCTCACGCAATTTAGCTGGCAGTAGTATAAATGTAATGGGGTTGGTTTAGGTTGCTAGCATTAGGTTCTGTGCACAGTGACCTATGCAATGTTACTAATAATCAGGTATATGCATGGCTAGCAATTACGTTTGTGCAATGGGACTAGCAACAGAGTATGTGCTGAGTAGGACAGGCTTTTGTCTAGCAGTAGGTGTCTGCACAAAATCACCTACGTATTATGGCTTGAATCATCTGTACAGTGATACTGACAAATGAGTGCTTAGCAATAATGTCTGATTATTTTGCTGCCAGTGAGGTCAGTAGTTCTATGTGAATGGAAATTAAGCATTTGCATATGTATTGATTTTTTTAGCTGACAAATAGGTTTCTTCTTTTACAAAACCAACTAAAAAGGAGAGAAAATAACACTTTTTAATCTTGTTGATGTTTAGTTGAATTGTTTGCGGCCTGTGATGAAATCATTATCTACCCAGCACTCCAGGAAGCTACCATGACTCAGGATGTAATGGCAGAAGCTACCAAAATTGTGGCTTTGGCATCAGAAGAATGGAAAGACAAGGAGAAATGAGGAAGAATTGTAGAGAACGAGGTTGGTGCAGCAATTGTCTGGTCGACTGCCATACCCTAAGTAGCCATTAAAAAACAGAAACTAGTTCCTGCACAACTATTGAGCCTTCTGAAATGGAGAAATTACACATTGAGTGTGAGTAATGTGTGCCTGAGAGTCCTAGAGGCAGACAGAGGAGCAGAGAGTTTGCATAACACTTAGAAACAGCAGGAGATGAGAAAGGATTAACATCTTTTAGACAGAGTTACAAGTCTCACAGAGCAAGCTGCAATTCTGATAGACAGAGCAGCACTATTTACAGACAAGGCTGCCAGATTAGTCACCAAAGCTTCTAGTCAATCAGAGAAAGCTACAAGACGACTAGAGCTAGCTATTAGACTACCGGAGGGAGTTGCTAGTATCAGAGAGAAGTCTCTCACAGCCAGAGATTAAGATACTATGGGTCCTGCACAAGCTAACAGAGAAGCAGAAGGAGTCCAGGTCCTGCCTAAAGGAAAATAGGGAATCCTATACCAGCCCAGAGGAGGCTGAGTCCTATCCAAGTGGAGCATAAAGAGTCCTGACCCAGCCCAGTGAGAATCCAGGAGTATTTCAGTTGTCTTCTGCTTGTCCTGTCTCTTTGTGATTGTTCCAGGTCCCTGCTGCTGCTATAGCTGCTGCCCTATGTACATTGCCTTATTGTGAGGAGAGTCTCTGGAAGTCCTTCCAAGCCTTGTTTTGTGTTCAAATGATTTTCCAGGTTTCCAGGACTGGATGTTTGCATAACTGGCCTTAACAGTGCAGTGCACCACACGCAGAAACATTATCCCTTGTGAAAGTCTGCTTGAGACAGAGGTACAGCCTTGCATTGCCCTACACTGCTGGGTCTACTCCTCCCTTCATCCATTTTCATTATCTAAATAATAGTACCTGTTAAATCTAAAATTCTGACCCAAGTCAGCCTGTGGTGTCAAGTATATCTGGAAGCGCTTCAATCAGCTGGAGAGAATTGACACAGACCAAGTTCTGTATGCAAGGAATATTCTCTAGTTTATTGATACAAAGATACAGGTTTTTATAGGCTACTGAATAAATGAATCCTACGTCATATGCATACAATAGTTTATACCACTAGTTTATGAGAAGCGCTACTGATTAACTTTCTCACGTATTCTTGAGGTGTTTACTTTTCTCCCCCTTCTAAGGACAGATGAGCCTATTATTTCTTATCTCAAGGGGAGTTGGAGATATGCTATGTGCAACACCATGGATATAGCTCCCATACTACCAGCTGGATATGAAGCTCATTATTGTTTTCATAACTGGTTACATTCTTCAGGTGTTCTCTATTAGTTCAACTTCAAGGCCATAGGCTCACATATTGCAAAACTGCAAGTTAACAGAAAAATGAATAATCTCTTCTAGCAAATAATATTTCTATACAAGTTACAATAAAATGGCTGAACAAAGGCCTTATGAGGCCTTAACAAAAAATCATATTTAACATTTCCCATCTTTTATTCAATTTTCGACCCTTTCTCCTCCTACCTACCTAATCCTATCTATAGAACCACATTCTTAATAAGCAGGTACTTATACACATGTAGGAGGCCACATGCATAGAGTTGGTCCCCTTAGGAATCTGTCAACTCATCCCCCACTAATAAGCCTGTGATCCTCCCTGTCCTAACTTGATTTGTGAGGAGATGCATTTTGGCAAATGTCCATGTCTAGAAAAGATGGTTTCTTAGAAGATGGTTTCTTAAAAGATGGTTTCTTAAAAGATAGTTAATGAGTCTATAGTAGTTCTGCAGGCCTTGCATGTCCTTTGTTCAATCTTTAGTAGTTTCTTGTTGCAAACTCTGCAGTTCTTTGGCTTTGCTAGTCCAAATAATTCATGACACTCATAGTCTGGTCAGGTTTCAGAAGTAATTTCTGTGATCATCAGAGGTTCGGGATTTTCAGTGGTTCCCTTTTTGGAGAGACAACAATCAAGTGTCAGTAACTTCTTAATCAGCCATAAATTTAGTTTCATTATCACCTATACGATCAACAGGATTGCTAAACCATTTGCTACTAATGCCAATATTTCCAATATCCAACATGAATCATTACTGACAACTTTACCAATGAGGTTATGCATCTGCACAAAGACATTTTCAGAGTTTACTCTACTATGAGTGCAAATTGTTGAGCACTCCTTCCCATATGTTTCTCACAGTGGCATAGGCAATATGTCACTTAACTGTCTGTTTCATACTGGGTTAGGGAGGCCTTAATCCCTACTTCAGTCACAATTATTCTGGCAAGACATATCAATACAATGAGACAGTCATTTCTATTTATCAGAACAAGACTCCCCTGATTTGAAGACTTTGCAGTGTTATGCGTGAATCCAGGTGTCTCTTTCCTGTACTTTCACTGCCATGGGAGTCGTCAACAGGACTTGATAAGGACCCTTGTATCTGGGTTCAAGACTTCTCCTGATGTGCTTTCTCACGACCACCCAGCCCCCCAGGGTGCAGTTTATGGGTACCTGTATCAAAATTAGGGTTTGCAATGGAGGAGAATATTTGACCATGTATTTCAGTTAGTTGTTTCTATAATAAGGCAACATAATTCAACAAATCACTATATACATGGTGTAGTTGCTATGGAAAATAACAGCCTGTTCTGTTTGCTGTGCCAAACAATATCTCATATGGTGTTAAACCTGTGTCTTTCCTAGCAGTATTTTTTACTGAGTGCAGGTAAACATGAGATCCATGGCAGACCTGTTTCAGCCATTATTTTCTGCATTTTCAATTTCAGTGTACCATTAAGGCGCTCCATACATCCTGAACTTTGGGATCTGTAGGGGGTGTGATAGTTTCTGGAATCCTTGCCCCGTAAAGTGTATCCCTCTGTCACTTACAATGACCTCTGGTACACCATATCATCAGATTACCTCATTCGCAATTTTCTTGGCTAATGCTTTAACATTTGCTTTTCTATACAGCCATGTCTCCAGCCAGTGACTAAAGAAGTTGACACAGACAAGCACATTCTCAAAGCCCGAGCATTTGGGAAGTTATAAAGTCTATCTGTATCCTCTTATAGGGATATTATGTCTGGGGTGTGCTTTTCCATAGGACAGACTTACTCGGGTTACTTTGTGCACAGACTAGGCATTCTGCCACTAACGACTGTGCTGCTTGGGCGAACCCTGGTACTATCCATAAGCTGCTAGTGAGTACAACCATAGCATCTTTTCCCAGATGCACTTTCTCGTGTGCTATATTGGCCATAATGGGATAAACTACTTTTGGCAGACACAAACGCTGACCTTTACACCACTCCTTGCACTTCTAGTGCTCCATGTATTGCCCAAGTCTTTTTCTTATTTTCTGTTGCTTGTCTTTCCATAAGTTGGAGTGTGCTCTGGTCAAACAGGGGTCAGGGGGTCACCATGTAAATAGACTCCCCTTGGGGTACTGGGGCTATGGCGGCTTCTCGTGCGGCCTGGTCTATTTCACTTAGCTTCGGGGGTAGTATCTCTGTGTGTGTCTTCATCTTCATCACTGTTTGGAGGACAGCTGGAATGCAGTGAACAATGCCCTGGTATGTTCATCATATTGACTGGTTTGCTTGCTGAACCCATAAGGTCCCTACTTTTCCATACAGGGCCATAATCATGCGCAATTACAAATGCATAACTTGAATCAGTGTAAATATTTACTCTTTGTCCTTTTGCATATATGCATGCAAGTGTCAGGGCCTTTAGTTCAGCTTCTTGTGCTGACATGTGACTCGGTAGAGTCTGTTGAATCACTATTTCTGTGTGTGTGGTTACAGCACACCCTGTATCCGGGACAGGATCTATGTGATAGTGTGAACCATCTACAAAAAGAGTGATGTCTGCATCTGGTAATGGTTTATCTTTAATGTGAGATAAAACCAGAGATTCTTGTTTCATTAGTTCTATGCAATCATGTTCAGAAAAATTTTGTTTGCATTTTTTTTTTTTTCCTTTCTTTCTGTTCAAGCTGGAATGGAATTCCCCCAAATCCCTAGGGTAACCCCAATATATACAGGTACTTCTCCCATCTTTTGAAACTTGCTGCAATAAGGCAGCAGGATTCAACATTGTGCACTGCTTAAGTGTAACGTTACTGGGAGTAAGCAGTGCTACTTCATTAGGATAGGCTTCAGTAAGGAGCATGTGGAATCCAAGGAAAAGGTTCTTGGTTTCTGAGTTCCACAAAGTTTACACTCATTAGATGGAGTGTACAGTACAACGGTTAAGACAGATGTGGTAACTTTAATTCTTCTGGAAGAGAAACACTTAGCTTAAATAACCTGTTAATAAGCCACATCATCAGTTCTATTAGTGTATATAATAATGTGTTGGGCCACAATACTCACAAACACATTCCTGCATTGGGTGTAAACCCCTGTAGTCATGGGTTGCTCTTTTCTTTATTTGGTTGGGTTAAACTTTCATATTAGAATTTTCTAATTATGTATAATGATCTATACATTACTATGGGCCTGAGTCTGGTTCTTCCAAACTTGGCTTTCCTTTCTAGTCTAGTACACATCTACAGCGCACAGCAAAGGAAAATAACGTGCAATCTATATTCCTCCTGCTAATATCAATGAACTCCCCTCTCTGGTCTCCCTTGGACCTTTAAAAAACTTAAAATACAGTTTACTCAGATTCCCCTTGTCTGAAGGTCTTAACATATATCTGTGAACATGAGAGGCTCTGGGGCCTCTTGTGCTTCCTTTTTTTTTTTTTTTTTTTTTTTTTCTTCTAATAAAAAAGGAAAGGGAGGAACAAAATACACAGTGCGCTCGGCAAGTGTTATATGTCACTCATTTCACAATAGGAGGGAATGTCCTTTGTGCTGTATATCTTCATACTTAGTAAATCTGGCCGGTAACAAATGTTTTGCTTGTGCTTGGTTTCTGTCACAACGTACGATACCGTTAAGGTAACTGGGTGTCCTAGCACAATATCTATACTCTTTTCAAGCACTAAAGCAGAGTAGTATGCAAGTGACCTTAGCTTGCGACCATGTATTTGTGTCAGTACTCCTTGTACATGTGCACTGACTTCATAACAAAATAATGTGAAAGGCTTGTCATAATCTGGCAAAGCCAGTGCTGGCGCTGAAGTTATTTCAGCTTAAAATTGGTTAAACATTTGGTTCTGCTCAGAGGAGAGTATAAATGGCTTGCTATGATCCAGAAGTGCTAATGCAGGAGCACATACAATTGCTCTTAAAGTCTTAAATCTTTTTCATTTCTGTAAAAATATAGAATTCCCATCAATGCATTACCATACCCACAATAAAAAGAATTATTTACAGTATATGACAATTATAGCACAGTAAATAAGGGCAGTAAATGTCTTTACAAACACTGATTTACTCAAAACTGTAATGAGGATACAAATAAAAACCTTTTGCTTTCTGCACATACAGAAAAACCACCTAGTTCATGCATTTGCTATGTGAATAGCACATAAACTCTAATATCTCTTCCAAAACAAGGTAATCATTACTCAGAAGAGTTTACGTTATTTAAATCCTTCATTAGTTTATACTTATGTTTGTTGTGGTGCAAAGATGGTGCATTGGAAGTTAAATCAATGCAATCTGGATTGCCTAATGGGTCTTTGCAGCTGGAGACCTGTGAATAAAAAAACTTTTGCATAGAGATTAACATTTATTTACTAGGAATTACTGTAACTGTAACATGCGTGTATACTGTTATCAGGTAACCAGTGAACAGCTGCTAAAAGCTTAACTGTGACGCTATGCGTTCCATGCCTTGATTTCCTCAAAGGGGCAGTCCCTAATTTCACAAATAGAGAATGTCAAAGTGACGAGACCTGGGCGAGTGTTCAAAGCCACTCCTTTCTTATCATCTCTTAGTACAGCCCTTTTAAATGACACTAATTAAATTTCCGGGTTTAGAAACATTCAATCTGGAATCTTGGTTCCAAGTATTCAACCATTTTAAAAGCAGCACTGTCTCATAAATCAGAGTACTCTCATTAGACACAATACATTGTGTCTGTAAATCATTCAACATTTTCTCAACAAAATCTCTCTCCCGTGACCAGATATTCACACATATTTCTAGATTCTGTGATTTTCGTGTTCAAAGTAAAAATATATTCACTTAAGTCTCGCTCACAGACGACATTTTATCTCGTAACATTTCTTTAAAGGCATAACAAACCCTCCTGATTTCTGAGAACATTCATCAGCGCCATTTTAACACAGATAAAAACAGCATGTAAGCTCACTCCCACAATTCTCAACTTCATTAAAGAGAAAGCTATATTTCTGAACTTCAGAAACAAAATTATTTTGTTCAAATACAGAAACGGCTTGTTGGATCCCAGCCAGCTTTGTTCTGACACTAGTACTTATAGTGATAATGTACATTATTTACAATCTTGTCCGTGCAATCGGACCAAACATTTTAAAACTTCTTTTGTATCTTTTTAAAAGCTTATCATTAAGCAATGAATGTACAACTTTTTCAACCTTGAAACATGTCTCTTGTAAAAAACGGACAAGACAGACAAACATTGTGATTTAAAGTAAATCAAACATCTCCCTTATAGAGCACTAAGACAGAGAACAAACAATGTGAATTATCACGGATCTCTCTCACACGCAGTAAGACGGAGACAAAACTCACATACAGAGAAAGAAAACTTAACTGACATCTTCCAGCCTACTGCTGTGGAACTACAAGTCCCAGCATTACACTAAATACAAGTTAGCTTCAACATGTTATCATTAATCAGCACTCCGGACACATTTTTTTAATTTTACATACATTGTCAAAAAACAAAAAAAAAAAAAAAACAGTGTGCTTCTTATCTCAACACACTGAAATCATTTACACAGAATAAGGGAGGGGCACATTTCACTTATTCAGCTGCACAGGATCAAACATACATTTATAATATACAACCTACTTGATTCATTATTCAGCTTCCGATGCATTTAGCATATCCACATATATTTCGACTTTTCAGATCTCTTAACTTTCCTCTGCCACCTCAAACAATCTCTTGGGGTTTGATCTCAATACCCCTTTGTTCTTGTCACATTACCACTTGCAACACCTTTGTTTCTCCATCCACACATATCTTTGGCTATCCCCGCTTTCTTGAAAAATTCCCTGCAGACCTTCTACTCCCCCATTTCCTTTAGTCTTTGTGCATCATATCTATGAGGGAGCTGCTGTCATTTGTTTACTATCTATATTACTCGTATTGACAGTATTCTGTTGAGTCCAAATCGGGACTCTTATCTAGTTTCTGTGGGTTGTCCTTGCACTGGACGTCCCGTTCTGTGGACTCCTTGTACTGGATGTCCGTGCTAAATAGCTTCTTTGACAGTATCTGGGACGAAGGTCTTTTGGAAATCTCTCTTACACAATTTGGGCAGATTACAGAATCTCCCTTCTTTATTATACCTCTGGGGATGGTGTCTAAAATGTTCACTCAATGTTCAAAACAATAACTCTCTAAATCCCTCTATTCCATTACATGCTTCTTTGATCAATGTCTTATGTGACTTTTATGCTTTATACATCATACATAGGTACAAACACATGCACTCAAAATTCAATCATCTTTCAAAAATCTAATCAACAATACAATTACAGTAAACAAATTGGGTTAATACTGTATTATATTAATCAGATGATACTTGAGACTCACAAATTCGCGTGTCAGGTGCCTCAGACAGACATGAGGTGACCCAGACTAGGAAGACCAACGAGTAGAAATCTACTGACCGCGGATGTTGGGGTTCAATGTGCTGGGAAACCTCCGTTGTCTGTCTTGTAGCCTGCTGGACAGCGAATCTCTGTGGCGACCTCCAAGTTGTTAAATCTAAAATTCTGACCCAAGTCAGCCTGTGGTGTCAAGTATATCTGGAAGCGCTTCAATCAGCTGGAGAGAATTGACACAGACCAAGTTCTGTATGCAAGGAATATTCTCTAGTTTATTGATACAAAGATACAGGTTTTTATAGGCTACTGAATAAATGAATCCTACGTCATATGCATACAATAGTTTATACCACTAGTTTATGAGAAGCGCTACTGATTAACTTTCTCACGTATTCTTGAGGTGTTTACTTTTCTCCCCCTTCTAAGGACAGATGAGCCTATTATTTCTTATCTCAAGGGGAGTTGGAGATATGCTATGTGCAACACCATGGATATAGCTCCCATACTACCAGCTGGATATGAAGCTCATTATTGTTTTCATAACTGGTTACATTCTTCAGGTGTTCTCTATTAGTTCAACTTCAAGGCCATAGGCTCACATATTGCAAAACTGCAAGTTAACAGAAAAATGAATAATCTCTTCTAGCAAATAATATTTCTATACAAGTTACAATAAAATGGCTGAACAAAGGCCTTATGAGGCCTTAACAAAAAATCATATTTAACATACCCAAGGGAGTACTTCATCCCTTTTCCATTACACTATTTGAAACTTGTTCAAAGGCCAGTATATCTTTGTTGTCGATTAATCTCCAGCTGTCCTAGAACCGGGCGTGTTACCTGTCATATGGCACTCCTCATTATGACACCAATATTAGGACTACAACTCCCATTATCTTTGTCTTCTTTTTACTTTCTTAGTTAATTCTAATTGCATTACCATTTCTCAGAACTGCTACTATTTATATTGATATCATTAAGCCCACTAATAGTCTAGAACATATAAGCCGTTTGTGTTAACTTCTCCATTTTGTTCATGTCCCTGTATTCAATTTCTTGATTTTATTGTGCACATATAGAATTTGAGAGTGGAACTACTCTTTACAGCCACACTAGTTCTTAATCCTTGGAAAGAGTATTAGGGTGACATGATATTGATATACAGCCTCATTCTTTTGTTCCTGAACCAAAATATTACTCTGAACAGTAATTTAATGTCTTCATATAATTGCTGTCATTCTTCTATTGCATTGAAAGTACTATTATCATTTGCATTTAGATTCCTGCTGTCATGATTTTTCTGCTCTTTTCTGTGGAAGAAAAAGAAACACTAATGGACAAAACCAGTGCAACTACACACAGCAACCTGGAGACAAGTGACAATGTCTGTTATTTCATTTGTTTAATTTAAATCAGACAGTGATGGACAACAGGTATGAGGGTGCCATGGGAGAGTGGAAGATATTCTCCTATAATCACAAAGAATCTTGATGGGTTTTTTTCTGTATTAGTAACAAACAACACTTTCAAACTGCAACGAACAAAGTTAAAAATAAGAACATCTAAGACAAAAAAAGAATTACATATGAGTCTGTCACTTAGTTGATACAATGTGGTGTAAATCTCAATAGTTTTTATTCTATATGTATGGATAGTGCCACAGTGATATTTGGGTGCTATAGCATGTTAAAAGGGAGTGTTGCATAATGAAAATATATAATAAATACATTTTTGTGCTACCATGCTTGCTATGCCGTACAGAACCCTCTCCCTTTACTTTTAAGATGTTGGAAGGGGATATCATTTCAAAATTCCTTTTATTGGGCATAAATGTACTTAGTTATGCCTGTAAACTCCTGGCTGTAATTGGTGCATTTAGAGCATTGACAACAAGAAATAATGGCAAATAGAGAAAATCTAGGTCTGGTTTTTGGCAGTGAAAAAAAAATCTATAAATATCTGTGGATCCACAAGTATAAAGCTTAGACTGAATATAAAACATTTATCACTGTTCAAGTGGCAAAGTTAAACAATTGGATGAAGATGGTATTCGATATTTTCTGTACACTACAATCAGCTGCAATGCGATTAGTATACAATATAAATTTGATTATAAAATTTATATATGTTTAATTTTTACAAACACTTCATATAAAATATAATGTGGTGAAAAAGCTAAAAAATATTTCCGACATCTGAAACACATTGAGTTTAGTATCAATCGGCTTGCCATTTTATGAGAACGTTTCCGGTGTTATTTGTGTAGCATCCGCATCTTGAGAATGCAAGTTATAAACAATATCACTTTTTTATACACCAAATAGCTAGTACACAGGGGTTATAAAATACCAGTTATACAGGTCTAAAGGCGGGAGCCTGAGGAAAGGACAGTTGGCAGTTTCAAGAACAATAGTTCATGACCAGAGGAATCCACCAATACCACGTCGAGTACCTGAGAGTGCAAGAACCTTCAACCAATGAATGAAGACCTTACAAATGTAACTGTATATCTCTGTGATGTAACTACTTTTACAACTATGTATAAATTGTTGAGTTCTGTGTTTTGGACCGCAGAGAGTTCTCATAGAAGCTTGTGTCAGTGCTGGCAGGCGCATGCCTATGTATACCAAACTTTGCTGTTTAATATACTTTGTGAATAAAACCTATGTGCTTTGGAACCACAACGAACGATCGCAGCGGACAATATTTATTTTAAACGATAGTTACAGACATAACAAAAGGGAAGTCGGAGAGAACCCATCTAAAATTTAGATGTTCCCACTATATGTTATGCATTTTCATTATGTCCCAGAAGAGGATGGTGTTCTGATTAGAAGCTCTTAAATAGCCCCACCTACATTGGCTCTGTTGATTTTCATAAAGGGGCTTGAAGATTATGTATATATTAAAATAGCCACTGTCAAACAGTCTATACTGTAGGAAAATGCAACTCACTTGTGATAGAATGTCTTCTACCCTGTGTACATCATTTTAGATATGTAGTCATGATTATTGTTCATTGATATGATTAGCGATTAGGGAGTGAATGAATAAATCAATGTCCTGATCAACATTCTAGTGGTAGAAGTACAAGGATTTAGCATTGACTCAGTCAAAGTTAAAGCTCTTATTTATTGGTAGCGTCCTACCAATCTCAAGTCTGTTCAGAGATTCATGGGATTTGTGAATGCATTCCTGCATTTTCCTGTATTGTGACAGCCATTACTGACTTGACTAAGAAGAGGGAGGGCAGGTCCAGCTGATTGATCATCCTTAGCTGTATAGGCATTTGAGACATTAAAAAGAGCATTTGTTTCTGCACCAGTCCTCTGGCACCCAAAGCCACAGGTCCTATTTATTGAAGATGTTGATGCCTCCGATGTAGGAGCAGGAAATCACTTTTGATTACAGCAATGTCAAGTTTCTGTGCAACCTGAAGCTCCTTGGGGATTGTTGTTTGTTGCCAAATCCTATAGACAGAAAGTACTGTCTAAACTAAATGATCACAGATTAGCTCTTCACCCAGGTATTAGGAAGATGCTGTCTGTGGTATCTAGGTTGGTTTAGGGGCCAACCTGGAGATGGGATGTTCGTGACTTTTTTCTGTCCTACACCATTTGTTTCAAGAATATGGTGCCCATGATATCCTGTATGGTCTGAGGCAAATCATCATTATCATCATCATCATCATTTATTTATATAGCGCCAACATATTCAAAGGATAGGTGTGAGTCAAGGATTACACCTAGGCAGCGAGCTTGCGGGGTGGGATTTATGGTCATGTTATCACCAGAGATAGAAATGTCAGGTATACTCTAGTTGGTGGGTGGGAATATTATTAACTCTGTTTTGGAAAGATCAAGTTTGAGTTGGCGAGAGGACATCCAAGATGATATGGCAGAAAGACAGTCAGTTACACGGGACAACACAGATGTCAAGAGATCAGGAGAGGATAGATAAATTTGGGTATCATCCACATAAAGATGATACTGAAATCCAAAGGAACTTATCAGATTTCCAAGAGAAGCGGTATAGATAGAGAACAGCAGAGGACCTAGCACTGAGCCTTGCGGTACTCCAACTGATAAAGTAAGCGGAGCAGAAGTGGCCCCAGAGAAATTAACAGTAAAAGAGCGATTAGAAAGGTAGGATGAGAACCAGGACATAACAGTGTCTTGAAGACCTAGGGATTGCAGCGTTTGTATGAGAAGAGAGTGGTCAACGGTGTCAAATGCAGCTGAGAGATCCAGGAGAATTAGGATAGAGTAATGGCGTTTAGTTTGAGCAGTGATCAGATCATTGACAACCCTAGTCAACGCAGTCTCTGTGGAGTGTTGAGAACGAAAGCCAGACTGAAGAGGATCCAACAGTTTGTTTTCAGAAAGGAAGCGTGTGAGGCTTCTTTCACTACTCTTGTTCTAATTGTGACATAAATTAAAACACGAGCCTGTTTTCAAAGAATCATTGGCCAAAATAATAATATTTCTCTAACTGTTGGGAGCAGTACGGTTACTGCCCGTTATATTTGATTTTAACCTAGATGATCTGTTTGTATATTGGATCTCTTGATACATGCCGGCCGGCTATACAAACTTTTATATTGTGTTATATAGAATCTATGTTTTATTGTACTATCTGAGATTAAATATATACTCTTTTGATGTCTTCAAATATTTTCTATGGTTCTTGATGGACTCTCCAGGTAGAATTATTGAGTTATATTAATAGTGATCTCCGCAGCGCAATCTGTCTTGTTTGTTTTGGTTGATACACACATATGTGTGATAGTGGTTGTTGTGCAATAGACCACGACAGTGCAGCAGCTGAGATCCGTATTATCCCCTCTCTGTATATTTATATCAACACATAATATTTATGCACTAACTTTTAAGATATTTATCTTGTGCTTATTCCTCCACCTATAGAGTGTGCGCCATTAACCCCTTGTAGGATTTTTCTAATGCTTACATTCTCGCCACCTGAGGGAAATGTTCTAAGATAAGAATGTTACAATGTACACTGTCCAAACTATTTTAAAAAGACTTGTGGAGATACATATAGATAGAAATGTATTGGGCCTAAAGGTTACATATTAATAACAGAAAGCTACCCAGTGCTAATACTTATTTTGAAGAATTAAAAAGGTGTCAAAGTAGGAATGATAAAGTTATTAAAGATATTTTTCTACCATACTTTGGACAATGTTTTTCTGTTTTGTCAAATTTTCAAACAACTATACTAGGTATGCAAAGCACAATATAATAATTTTGATATAAAATAAATAAATGCTGACTGTTTCTTGACCTCAGCCACCGATCCTATAAGTAGAGCCATGTCATTGACATGCACAGTTATATCTTCCCAGATCCGCAGTTTAACTGGGACAGAGAGCTGTACCAACACTTCCACCTCCCTCGCTGAAGCATTGCCTAGAAGCAGAGTCAGATGATATTGAGCATTGGTTTGCGCAAGGTTGCTGTGACCCATTCTAAACAGGGAAAATTTACTAAAAACCATTCGATGGTAAATATACTGTCCCAGATTTGTCCTTGTACTCACCAATAGAACAGAGTGAAGAGCACACTCAAATAATTGATTGATGAGAAACTGGAACAGGAACTGCAGGATTTTAAACAGCGAAAAAAGGAAGTAGTTACTAAAAGGCATTTCATGGTCTATACACTACTCACCAATAGAAGAGAATGGAGGGCACACAGAATTTAGATGAAGCATGTATCACAACACATCACAAAGTAGCTGAAGCTGTAGGTTGTGATCACAAATTGGCAGTGCTGAATGATTGCCTCTCCAACTATTATATAGTGTATGTAGGGATGTACTCTCCTGTGATTGCTTGTGTGTGAACGGCTAGGCATTGTTTGGGTACGGCTGTTTTTTGAGATTGATTGGCAAATGAAAGTCAGTCATTTTAAATATGGTATAGAAGGGTTCCTTGACTGATGTGCCTACACCCACACATGGCCTGAGAGCCAATCAGTGAGGGGAATGTTGAAAAGACTCATTCACTTGCAAACATGCAGGCTAAGACTTTCACAAGGCTTGAGCTCCATGCTGTAAAGAAATGCAGCCTATATGACTGCCAAAGTTTGCCTACATCGTATATATGGCAGCAGGCGAACAATTGTTCAACTGCAGCAGTTCCCTGTCGAATTGAGGACAGGTATCAGAAGGCGTAAGTTCACAATTTTTTTTTTTTTTCATGATAAGATTACTGTTATATCTGGCCCATTGCAAAGCAATATAGCTTGTAATAACCTTTATTAGGCAAAGTATTTGCTATGTAAAAGTGATGTTTCAAACTCAGTATGTGATAAACCTCTCAGGTGAAGTCCATATGAAAGTGGTGTAGAGGAGTGTTTATTTGGCCAGTGATGGTCCATGTGTGGTATTCGATATTTCACATTGCAACCTAACATTATCTCTATGTATCTATGCGGCAGAGATAACATTTATAAATAAATTAATGTGTCATATTTATTCCAACAGTATGCTTCCACTGCTGCCGCCTACACCACTAACATAAAGGGGGCTATGGAGAAGGCCCAGGAGGATGCTCTATAGTAGGGTCATGAGGAGACCCTAGAGGAGGCCCTGAAGAAGGATCAGGATGAGGGACACAAAATTTCATTTTCCCCACTTTCCTTTTCTCCATCCCTGAGGATTTCCTTTCCCCAATCTACCACTACTCCCATTCCCAGGCCCTTGAGGAACCCCAAATGGAAGAGGCTCAGGAGGCTGAAGTGGAGGAGATCCAAGTAGAGGAGGCAGGGAGCCAATCCCAGGCCACTGCAGAAGAATGTAAGTATCTTGATGTTATAATATAGTCTAATATTAATTATTTTGTTTTGCAGGATATAGCTGTAGGCCTCAGAAAGCCTTTCTTTCCTAAATGTGACTTTCCCTAGATCTATGCAAAGTTTGCTGTTACACAGATGTCTGACATCATGGGCCTAATAAGTGTTTCTTTGCAAGCTATCCTTCCCTTACCCAACCACCAATATATCTGCATGTGCCTCCAAAATGCAGATCTCTGGCTAGTACTTTGTTCAGCATAACATGTACTGTTACAGAGAGTTTCACTTAATGTGCCACCTCTGAACTCTGCTGAGCTTGGAAAATGTCTGAACAAAGTACAACCGTAGAGCTAAGACATGTTTTCAAAATGTCATAAGATTGCAATTGTAAAAGGTTTTTTTCTTTTTCTTTTTTTTTCCAGCTGGTGAACAAATGGCACCCCGCACATCTCTTGATAAAGAAAATCTGGATATACAAAAAAATAATATATATATTATTATTTTCATTCTGAATTAAATTTTGTTATTTACATGTTATATAAAAATGAGATTTAAAAAAAGTTAACAGTATTATAGGCCCCCAGACAAAGCAGTGCATTAGGGTCCTACCTGCACAACTAATCACAGGAATAAAAATGTAAATTATCAATAAATTTAAGATTATATTTATTGGTACTCCAACAAAATCAATGTTTAAACATTAAAAAAAAATCGCACAACAGAGATTAGTTCACACAAATGTTTCTACAATATAACATCAAAATGGTACTCAATTGGTAGCAGATGAAGATGGCACAGTACAAAATTACTATGAACAGGTGCAGGGGGGTTCCAGTTGCTTGAAACCCCCCCTCCATGACCCGAATCTTCATCTTAATATTCAACAACCAGTACTACATCGGGCACAGTACTGACTTTCAGAAAAGCAGAGAAGCTGTTTCTCTTCTTATTCATTCGGATCCAGGGGCGGATAGGGGGCATTGCCCCCCCCCCCCCCAGCACAGTGTCTCGCTCCCTGTACTCTCCTCCCTCCTTCCTCCTCCTCACTGACCATCGGGTGTGATGTCATCATCATGTCCCAACACTGTCAGTGAGGAGTGCTGAGAGGAGACGAGGGTAAGTAAAGAATTGTGCTACGAGGGGCATATTGTATAATGAGGGGCATATTGTGTGATGAGAGATATATTGTGTAATGAGGGATATATTATGTGATGAGGAGCATATTGTGTAATGAGGGGAATATAGTGTGATGAGGTGCATATTGTGTGAGTAATGAGGGTAATGATGGGATTATTGTATAATGAGGGGGGCAATGTAACGAGGGGCATATTATTCAATGAGAAAGGACTGTGTGCTTAGGAGCATATTGTGTGATGAGGAGCATATTGTGTGATGAGAGGGACCATGTAATGAAGGGCAGATTGTGTAATGAAGGGCATATTGTGTAATGAAGGGCACAGTGTGATGATGGGACACAATGTACTAAGAGGCAGAGTGTACTGAGGGGCACAGTGTGATGAAGGACACAATGAACTGAGGGGGACAGTGTCCTGAGAGGGACAGTTTGATGAGGGGCACAGTGTGATGAGGGCGAAACAGTGTGAGGAGGACAGTGTGATGAGGGGGACAGTGTGATGAGGGGGACAGTGTGATGAATGGGCACAATGAACTATACTGGACCTAGTAATAACAAACAATGTAGACGTAATATCAAATATTCAAGTAAAGGAGTACTTGGGAAACAGTGATCATAATATGGTCTCATTTGAAATTAGTTTCCAGAAGCAATGGTATAAGGGATCAACTAGGACTTTAAACTTTAGAAAGGCAAATTTTAATATGCTAAAGGAGTCTATAAAGAGCATATACTGGGACAAAGCCTTTGAAGGAAAAAATACGGAAGAAAAGTGGGCTGTCTTTAAAATGTTGTTGGAAACATACACGTATAAGTTCATTCCTATGGGAAATAAATGTAAAAGAATTAAGTCTAAACCAATGTGGCTAAATAAAAAGGTAAGGGAAGAAATGCAAAGGAAGAAGCGTGCATTTAAATTGTTTAAGTCTGAAGGGTCAGAGGAGTCCTTCCGTAGGTATAAGGAATGTAATAAAACATGCAAAAAGGAAATTAGATTGGCTAAATTAGAAAATGAAAGCCACGTTGCAAAAGAAAGTAAGACAAACCCCAAAAAGTTTTTTAAGTATATAAATGGCAAAGGGATTAAAAAAGATAATATAGGCCCTCAAGAAGTGAGATGGGTGAATTGATAAATGATACTAAGGAAAAAGCAGAGGTATTAAACACTTTCTTTTCATCAGTATTTACCAGAGAGGAACAAATGGCAGGAGTAATACATAAAAATGGAAATGAAACCATGCCATTAATTAATACTTGGTTGTCAGAGGAAGAAGTCCAAAGGCGACTGAAGAATATTAAGATAAATAAAGCTCCAGGTCCAGATGGCATGAATTGAATCTCCCCCATAGTTTTGTAGGGCACAGGGTCTACTGGAGTCGGGACTGGAGAGGGGGAGGAGTTGGGATATTTGATAAACATCCCTCCACCCACCTAAAGAAAAGTCTAAATCCGCCCCTGTGTGGCTGCTATAGGCAAAAAGATGACTAAAACAAAGCTGCATGCCAAACTGCAGCAACTCCTCCCATGATCCCAGGTCAGACTTACTGTACAGAATCCAGAGGTGAGTTGCACTTTGGACACTAGGTTTTATTAATATATGTATATTTAATCTCCTTTAGACTCAAATACTTGTGCATACACACATGCACACACACAAACACATTATTCTACTTACACACACACACTATATATATATATATATATATATATATATATATATATATATATAATATAAATGTCTAGTGGCGTGTGTTAGATTGTCTGTCTGTGTGTGTGTGTGGAAAAAATAAAACCAAGCTGCAGCGCCACCTGCTGGGCGGAGTTATACACTGACCTACTAAATTCTTAGTGTGTGTGGAAAAAAAATTCAGAAAGGGCTGAAATTTGGTATACTAAGATGTTTTTAATTTGTTAATTTAATTTGTTAATTGTTAAAAGTGTTTATAAAGATTTTAAAAAAATATATATATATATTTCTTGAAGGAGAAGTGACAGTTGGGAGTGGTTGGTGGTTGCCGGGGGTGACAGTGGGGAGTGGTTGGTGGTTGAGGCCTGGGCTATGGCCCAAATGCATGACAAGAACCCTTTTAACACCTTAAGTAGCTTGATTTGACTAGAATGCATGAGTATCATGCACGGGTTAACTTGTATATATATATATATATATACATACACAAATTGTACATAACCAAGATAAAATTAACAAACATATTTTGTGAAGCCGGTAAGCTATAATAAATTTCTTCTAATATTGTGACGAAAACAATGTACACGTACTAATTGTACAGTACAATTTGTACGTGTATGTTGTTTTTGTCAAGGTCAAGATATGCATTCTCAACAGCAAGATCACATGTACAGATAGCAGCTGAACATTAGATGATTAGTCCACCTAAAAGTTTTAATAAAGAAGGTTGGAAGGTTGTGAATAAATCTCCCAGAATATTATACTGAAAAGTTGGAAAACCTCTGGAGCCCCTATGCTCATGGAGCCCCCGAGCAACTGCCAAGCGTTCCCATGCGTTAAGACAGCTCTGTTCAGGTATGTTGCATATGTTTTTTCCATATTAGGCAATATCATACAAACAGCATATCATACAAACAGCATACATACTAAATAATACCAAGGTATTAGGTATTAGGTATGTTGTATATTCTTTTTTCATATGAGGTATACAAACAGCATACATACTGCATGATTAATAAGCAGGGTTAGTATGAAATTATTATAGTAACTATGATAATAAAACATGAGTGTAAGGAAGAATTGCATGGCAGTGCGTTCCTCTGTCAATTGGCAAACCAAATGTATGTTGCACACAAACGCACGTCTGCTGGTGAATTAGATAGAGGGGCAAATAAAAACACACTGCTATGTGCACCAGTTCTTATGTCACGTAAGTGAATTAGAACAGTATTCGTTAAGGAACGTATTGCCTATATACACTTGAATATGCATTTAACTAATGACATGTGTGTATGCCCAATGTATGTACATTTAAAAAATACACATTACATTCACTTTGCGTTCCTTTATGTTTCAGTGACATAATGATGCTTTATGTAATTTTCTCTCCTCTCTGTCCTTATTGCTGTTCATGGATGGCAGCGTAAATATTAACTTAGTCCAATTTATATTTTATAAGGCATTTTTTTCACAAACATGTACTCATGTACTCACTCAGGCCCAGAGAATTTAAACAAGCATGTGTGCAGATCAACCAACTTTGTGTGATATACTTTTTCACTCACACTAAAAGCAAAAATCTGATTTTCTATAGATTACTGCAATAAGACAACAATTTAAAAACTGTGTTAGTTTCACGTTAAGTTTTTGGCTTAAATCAGCCATCTGCTGTGAATTATGAGTTTTATCCATTCTGTTTTCTAGTAAATACAAAGACTTTGCAGGAAGAGAAACCCACAACTATTTCAATAAAAAGTGTACCCCAGACTGAATGAATAACTGGAAATTTGTTTGTTCCATTATTTTATATTGCAGACATGTGTTAGTTGATGGGTATACCACAGGTTCCTGATTATAAGAAATAGGGAAATACTATCTGCTAACCTGATTTCTAAAGTTTCCCACCTCAATGTGTGCAGTAGTGTATTCTGGTTAGAATTCATTTTTTTTTTCTGCAGATTAGTATTTGAGCACACACACACACACACATGAACAGACACACACACGAACACTACAGGCTTCATTTAAAGTTGAACATATGGCAATTGTAGATCTGGGGCCTGATTCATTAAGGACCTTAACTTAAGAAACTTCTTATTTCAGTCTCCTGGACAAAACCATGTTACAATGCAAGGGGTGCAAATTAGTATTCAGTTTTGCACATAAGTTAAATACTGACTGTTTTTTCATATAGCACACAAATATCAACTTTAAATTTCAGTGTACAAATAAGATATCAAGTATTTGTGTGCTACATGAAAAAACAGTCAGTCAGGAGGAACTTGACGAGGAGGATGCTGATGTGGTTATCAGAAATGAGCCACCAGGGGGGGAAACAGTTGTTGTCCATGGGATGAAAAAGCCCATTGTCATGCCTGGTCAGAAGACCAAAAAATCCACCTCTTCTGTCTGGAGTTATTTTTATCCGAATCCGGACAACAAATGTATGGCCATATGTAGCTTATGTAAAGCTCAAATAAGCAGGGGTAAGGATCTTGGCCACCTAGGGACATCCTCACTTATACGTCACCTGAAGAACCTTCATAATTCAGTGTTTAGTTCAGGACCTGTGGCTAGGACCGTCAGCAGTCCAGGGACACCTAAATCCCGTTGTCCTCTTGGATACATACCACCAACACCCTTCTCGTCAACTTCCTCCACGATCTCCATCAGATTTAGTCCTGCAGGCCATGTCACCAGCCAGACTGAGTCCTCTTCAATACAGGATTAATCTGAGGAATCCTGCAGTGGTATGCCTACTACTGCCACTGCTGCTGTTGTTGCTGGTAATCGGTCATCTTCCCAGAGGGGAAGTCGTAAGACCGCTACGTCTTTCACAAAACAGTTGACCGTCCAACAGTCGTTTGCCCTGAGCACAAAGTACGACAGTAGTCACCCTATAGCAAAGCGGATAACTGCGGCGGTAACTTCTATGTTGGTGTTAGATGTGCGTCCGGTGTCCGCCATCAGTGGAGTGGGATTTAGACGGTTGAATGAGGTATTGTGTCCCCGGTACCAAATCCCGTCGAGATTCCACTTCACTAGGCAGGCGATACCAAAGATGTACAGAGAAGTACGAACAAGTGTCCTCAGTGCTCTGAAAAATGCGGTTGTACCCACTGTCCACTTAACCACGGACATGTGGACAAGTGGTTCAGTGCAAACTAAGGACTATATGACTGTGACAGCCCACTGGGTAGATGCATTGCCTTCCGCAGCAACAGCAGCAGCTGCATCAGTAGCAGCATCTCCACAACGGCTGCTCGTGCCAAGGCAGGCAACGTTGTGTATCACAGGTTTTAGTAAGAGGCACAACGCTGACAACCTCTTAGAAAAACTGAGGGAAATAATCTCGGAGTGGCTTACCCCACTTAGACTCTCCTGGGGATTTGTGGTGTCAGACAATGCCAGTAACATTGTGCGGGCATTACATATGGGCAATTTCCAGCATGTCCCATGTTTTGCCCACACCGTTAATTTGGTGGTGCAGCATTACCTCAAGAGTGACAGGGGTGTGCAGGAAATGCTTGCAGTGGCCCACAAAATTGCTGGACACTTTTGGCATTCTGCCAGTGCCTACCGAAGACTCGAGCAACATCAAAAAAGGCTGAACCTGCCCTGCCATCACCTCAAACAAGAGGTTGTGATGTGCTGGAACTCCACCCTGTATATGCTGCAGAGGATGTAGGAGCAGCAAAAGGCCATTCAAGCCTACACAGCCACCTACGACATAGGAAAAGGAGTGGGGATGTGCCTGAGTCAAGAGCACTGGAGACTGATTTCCGTGTTGTGCAAGGTTCTGCAGCCGTTTGAACTTGCCACACGAGAAGTCAGTTCCAACACTGCCAGCTTGAGTCAGGTCATTCCCCTGATCAGGCTGTTGCAGAAGCAGCTGGAGAAAGTGAGGGAGGAGCTGGTAAACCATTGCGATTCCACCAAGCATGTAGCTCTTGTGGATGAAGCCCTTCGTACACTTTGCCAGGATCCGAGGGTGGTCACTCTTTTAAAGTCAGAGGAATACATTCTGGTCACCGTGCTCGATCCTCGGTTTAAAGCGTATGTTGTGTCTCTGTTTCTGGCGGACACAAGTCTACAGAGGTGCAAAGACCCGCTGGTCAGGAAATTGTCCTCTGAAGAGGACCGTGACATGCCAACAGCTCCACCTTCATTTTCTTCCACACCTAAGGCTGCGAGGAAAAAGCTCAGTTTTCCTAAAAGACCCGCTAGCGGGGATGCAGACAACATCTGGTCTGGACTGAAGGACCTGCCAACCATTGCAGACATGTCTACTGTCGCTGCATTGGATGCTGTCACAATAGAAAAAATGGTGGAGGATTATTTTTCTGACACCATCCAAATAGACATGTCAGACAGTCCATATTGTTACTGGCAGGAAAAAAAGGCAGTTTGGAAGCCCCTGTACAAACTGGCTCTATTTAACCTGAGTTGTCCCCCATCCAGTGTGTACTCGGAAAGAGTTTTTAGTGCAGCAAGGAACCTGGTCAGTGAGCGGCGAAGGAGGTTGCTTCCGCAGAACGTTGAAAAAATGATGTTCATAAAAATGAAATATCAATTCCTCAAGCAAGTACAGCACTGGCCTCCAGATACTACAGAGGGACCTGTGGTTGTGGAGTCCAGCGGGGACGAATTGATAATGTGTGAGGATGAGGAAGTACACACTGAAGGGGGAGAGGAATCAGAGGATGAGGATGAGGTCGACATCTTGCCTCAGTAGAGCCAGTTTAGTTTGTACAGGGAGAGAAGAATAGCTATTTTTGTGTGGGGGCCCAAACAAACCAATCATTTCAGCCACAGTAGTTTGGTAGGCCCTGTCGCTGAATTGATTGGTTTGTAAAAGTGTGCATGTCCTATTTCAACAACATCAGGGTGGGTGGGAGGGCCCAAGGACAATTCCATCTTGCACCTTTTTTTTTTCTTTGCCAGTTTGTTTTGTGGGGGTCCAAACAAACCAATCATTTCAGCCACAGTTTGGTAGGCCCTTTCGCTGAAATGATTGGTTTGTTAAAGTGTGCATGTCCTATTTCAACAACATCAGGGTGGGTGGGAGGGCCCAAGGACAGTTCCATCTTGCAACTCTTTTTTTGGCATTATGTGCTCTTTGGGGCCTAGATCTATCTCCATCAGAGATATTCCTGCAGGCCATGTCACCGGCAGGCCAGGCACAGCTATGTTGGTTTTAGACGTGCGTCCGGTGTCCGCCATCTGGGCAGTGGAATTTAGACTAGTTGAAGGAGGTTGTCTTTGTTTCTGTAGTTCCAAAAAAGAGGAACTGCCATTTCTATTACTATGTTCTTTGTTTTTATAGTTCCAAAAAAGAGGAACTGCCATTTCTATTACTATGTTCTTTGTTTTTATAGTTCCATAAAAGAGGAACTGCCATTTCTATTACTACGTTATTTTTTTCTGTAGTTCCAAAAAAGGGGAACTGCCATTTCTATTACTATGTTCTTTGTTTTTATAGTTCCAAAAAAGAGGAACTGCCATTTCTATTACTATGTTCTTTGTTTTTATAGTTCCATAAAAGAGGAACTGCCATTTCTATTACTACGGTCTTTTTTTCTGTAGTTCCAAAAAAGGGGAACTGCCATTTCTATTACTATGTTCTTTGTTTTTATAGTTCCATAAAAGAGGAACTGCCATTTCTATTACTAGTTCTTTTTTTCTGTAGTTCCAAAAAAGGGGAACTGCCATTTCTATTACTATGTTCTTTGTTTTTATAATTCCAAAAAAGAGGAACTGCCATTTCTATTACTACGTTCTTTGTTTCTGTAGTTCCAAAAAAGGGGAATTGTCATTTTTAATACTATGTTCTTTGTTTTTATCTGTGCAGTGGAATTCAGACCAGTTGAGGGTGATATATTGTGGCCCCGGTACCAAATTGGGTACCGGGGCCACTCCACTACGCAGTCCAGATAGATGCGTATCAACTATATTCAGTGTTGGGTCCAAATACAAAATTAATGAAAATTACCTGTCATTGTCAAAAACAAGAGGTATTGACTTGCTCAAACTACACCCTGTATATGCTGCAGAGGATGTAGGAGCAGGCAGCTGTGCAGTGGAATTCAGAACAGTTGAGGGTGATATATTGTGGCCCCAGTACCAAATTGGGTACCGGGGCCACACCACTACGCAGTCCAGATAGATGCGTATCAACTACATTCATTGTTGGGTCCAAATACAAAATTAATGAAAATGACCTGTCATTGTCAAAAACAAGAGGCATTGACAGGCTCGAACTACACCCTGTAAATGCTGCAGAGGATGTAGGAGCAGGCAGCTGTGCAGTGGAATTCAGAACAGTTGAGGGTGATATATTGTGGTCCCGGTACCAAATTGGGTACCGGGGCCACTCCACTATGCAGTCCAGATAGATGCGGATCAGATATTAAACTACATTCAGTGTTGGGGCCAAATCCAAAATTAATGAAAATGACCTGTCATCGTCAAAAACAAGAGGTATTGACGCGCTCAAACTACACCCTGTATATGCTGCAGAGGATGTAGGAGCAGGCAGCTGTGCAGTGGAATTGAGACCATTTGAAGGCGGAGGTATTGTGGCCCCGGTACCAAATTGGGTAGCGGGCCCACTCCACTACGCAGTCCAGAAAGCTAACTCGGGGCAACGTTTTGGACTAAAAAGAATATTGTGAGGTGTGAGGTGTTCAGAATAGACTGGAAATTAGTGGAAATGATTGTTATTGAATGTTATTGAGGTTAATAATAGCGTAGGAGTGGAAAACAAGCAAAAAACAGGATTTTAGTGCTTTTTATGCTTTTTAAAAGATAAATCAGAACCCAAAACCCGAAATCAGAACCAAAACCTTTCGTCAGGTGTTTTGGCAAAACAAATCAGAACCCAAAACCTCAAGCTAATCAGAACCCAAAACACAAAACACTAAAAGTGCCCGGTGCACACCCCTACATGTAAGAGGCATATGGAGAGGTCTGATGGCATGTGGTGTGGTTTAATTGGCATGCTATGGGTATGTGGGGAGATCTGATGGGCTTGTAAGGGGCATGGCCATCTCTGCATCCACCAGGCCTGAAACAAAAGGGTTCGAAAAGCAGGGTGAGAAACTACCTGTTTCCTTTGTACTTGGCAGCCTTTGGCATAAGGCCACATAATATGACAAAGAATAAAAAAAGGATGTCAAATGGAAAGATATGAAATAGGCCTGAACTGAGGGACAGGACACAAAAAGTTACAGCAAACTCTTGCCTACCAGCAGGCCTTATGTACTCCTGGAGGTTGTTGGAAACGCATTACAGTTGTGCTCATTAGGGAAAGAAGACAGCTATATAATGTAGATACAATACAAACAACAAAAGAGCATGAAGTGAGTACAACCACAGTACTCACGGGCACTAAAATGCAAAAGTCCTTGGTTAAATCCCAGCATAGTCCTTCACCAGTTCATCAGTAAAATATACAAATCAGAAACATAAATTACTAAAAAAATACATTTTGTTACATAATGTAATGTATCCATTTGAGTGGCTGCTGTCATACTGACATGGGTTTTGCTGTTGGAAATGTGTTTGCTTCAACTAATAATTATTGACCACCTGGATACCTGCCCATTGTAGAAATGTTTACACATCAGTTGGGCTTATTTTGAAGTGGACACTTAGGCCTTTCGCATACATAGGAAAAGGGATGAGAAAGCATACTTGTGTCTCTATGTAGAATTAGATGCATCTCTAAAAAGAATAGTACACCTCCAAATCTTTAAATATCTGTAATGTTCAGAGACTTATGAGCTTAACTGGGACATCAGGAAATAGAGTTTCAATCAATCAATTAAAAGTTTAAAAAATCTAAATCAGGCAGTATTTTGACAGAAGTTAACATAAAAATAGTTAAAAAAAGACGGAAAAAAGACGGAAAAAAAAAAGTTGGTGTAATTAGATGACACTTAAAGACTTCCTTGTGTTAATAGTGGAATGTAAAAAGTGAAATAAAACAACTGTATGTAAACCACAGCTTGATTTAAATGATTATAGAACACTAAATAATAACAATAAAACTGTTGGGAAGCATGCAAGGCATGTGAATGGATGGCAGCGTAATCTGAGAGTTCACTCCTCCAAGCCTGCAGACAGTACTGAAATGTGGAAAGCAAGACAGAAGGGAGGAAATGTAATATTGAGCAAGTTTGTTTAGAAAACTGACATATAGGGACTACCCTAGTTTGTGCAGTGTGCTTTGCATGAGATTGCTCTACGCATTTCCAGAACACATTTGTGTCCATGCAGATTTCAGTGATTCGGCCTCTTATACCAGCCAGCGACTAGAGAAGCTGGACAGGGGTGTTCTAATACAGGCCTAGTACAGTAAAGGTGTGTTCATACAATTACAAATGGATGCAGTTCATGGAAAAAACAAATATAAGCCTTAGGAAGCTGTATTACTTTGTGGTTTATCAGGAGCAAATAGCAAATGATGATGATATCTGGCAGTAGTGAACCACTTGGGATTGGTTGATTACGATTGCACCACTGATGCTGATTTGAGCTTTTTTTCATCTCTCGTTCATATAATATGTTTTTTGTTTTTATATATCTTTATTTTCAGCTTTTTGTGCCAGTATACAAAATAAGAACAAATGAAAGGTTACAAGCATAGAGTTGCATGGTCAAAGTCATTTTCGGTAACCAATAGTGTTATGTACGTCTAGTCGCTATCCAATAACGATTGTCCACTTCCAGTGATGTGGTTCCAAAGCACAAAGTGATTTAATAGCCAAAAGTAGCAGAATAACAAGTCAGAATAAAATAAGTACATCCGTTACTTAGCAGGCACCCTGGATCCAGCATACAGTCATTCAGTCCTAAAGTCTGTGGTCAATGTGACTGAATACTGTCCCAAAGCTCCTGCTTATATACAGTCAGTGATACAGTGAAAACAATACAGATGATTTGGCATGTTTCCATAGGTTCAGACTTCAGGAAGGTTCAGTGTAATGCAGGTCATTGGCCAGTTCAAACGATGCCATCCAAGTGTGGGGGTCAGCTCTCCAGAAGATGCATACTTAATCTTCCCGCCAAGAACTAGTTTAAACTGGTCTATTAGCATTACACAGACAATATAATTCTAATCATTTAATCCCTAACATCACTAACTAGAGTATGCAATGTTCGATCTCTTCGGCGAATGAACCGGACAACTGCTGATGAATAGGGGATTAGAATGATACCAGACATGACACCTTTCCTATAACCTGAACCTTAAATAACACTAAAGTGTATATATAATCATAATATGTAAACTAATAATAAACTAGATACTATCTGCTCATAAATCACTGTATAACGGAACCAATTTGAATATGAATTATATAAATAACTAAATGTTGTAATGTGAGTGTGTGCGTGCGTATTTTACAGTGCGATCGTGTAGCGTGGCATACTGAGTGCAATCGCACAATAAAACAATATTAACCAATATGTCAATATACTTTCGTTCATCCAATTATACGACTTCGACAATAAGTATTTAAGTTCACAAGCCATGTGTATGAAGGAATGCTTGTTTCGGATTTCCATAGCAGTGTATCTTGGTGGTTTTACAAAAACAAAAATTGTGGCATAATATAGCGTTTGTATTATGTGATTATATTACCAGAGCTGGTAACCCTGAATATAAAAATATTTTCTCAGCAAGTAAGATGATACACAGGCAATTATCCTGTGGGGTCTGAAACATACGTTTTTCTACTATGAACATGTTGATATTGATCCATGTTAAGAGATCCCATATTCCTCGACTTAACATTGTGCAGTTCTTGATTTCAGACTTCAATGTTCTTGACCAGTGATGGATTGCAAACATCTATGTAGCATGAGTCATATATCTCATTAGAGGAAAGGATATTATGCTCCAATACAATGAGTAACAAATTTGCATAGTGCATTCAAGGAAGTTTCAGGTTCTTTTTATAAACACCAGTAGATTAAAAATATATATGTTATATAATTTAGGTAAAAAACAAAGGAATTGGGGCCATCAGGTCACAGACTAACTCAGTTGCATTACATGTACACATCGTGATAATATTTCTGTATATTTTAAATGTATGTTGCTCCAGGTACTGTAAACATATATTCGGCTTAACAAAGCAGTTAAGACAAACCTGTGAATTTATATTAGATTCAATAATTAACTAATTACTCTGAATTCTTATATGTGTAATAAAATCTTATATTTGGTTAACTAATTCAGGGCCTGATGCAGAATTGGCTACAAATTGGAAGTAATTTACCCTTAATGTCGGAAGTAAATAGATCGCATATATGTCCATATGCTGAGCTGTATGCATCTTAAAATCCGGGCACACTTGCATCAGTAGCTGATGTGCCCCGGTGTACACCAGGCACACGTCACAGACACTTATATTCCATTTGTGCCCATGTTTTTATCCATTTGTTTTATGTGCAACAAACACATGTGCTATTAGGCATCAAAATTACTTAAAAAAACCTCTCTCCTACTGCTGAAACAACAGTGTAAAAAATATTTGCTTAAACACACACAAAAAGCAAACTAAATGCCCGAGTGATGAAGGAAGCATTAGTGTGTGTGGTATAATCGCAAACAGTCAATCACAAGCAGTTCACTAGTACCAGAGACCATCATCATCCATTCTTTACACCTGTCCCTGACCCCCTGCAAATAATACAAGACCTAAGTTAAGGCTCACTGATTCTGAAACCCGTAATGTTAGTCTCTGTTAATCATTATTATATTGTACATCATTCATAGTGATGTACAAATAAGGAAAGAGTGAAGGTTGGGTTATCGCAGTGAATGAAAATAAAGACCTATTTATGTTTCTTGGTGTTGGTGTTGAACGACACTTTTAGGAAGGTATAGATATCTGGATGACATGCCAATATCTTGATCTATGCTGTAAAAGGAGGATCCTACTGCAAGAGTAAATGGTGATCAGTGTTTAAAGACAAAAAGAATAAATAGCAACCCAGGGGTCACCACTTTCTATATGGATACTAGCTGTTGCCCTACAAATCAGAGCCATACATTTTAGCACTAATAATAGGAATACTTTATTTATTATAGTGACTTTTTCCAAATAGGACATAAAGGGCTTTACATTTTTGCATATGGTCAGGTAGTCATCCTGGACATTGTAAGCTACTATTGTTTATGAATCTATCAAGTCAGTCTCTTCCCCACTGGTGTTTACAGCCTAAATTCCCAGCCCTTCCCCCCCACCCTTCACGCACCACAAAGTAATAGCAAGGACAGGAAACAAACAAATGAGCAGGAAAGGAGGGAAGGGAGAAAACAACTGGGGGAATGAATCACATGTTACTGTACAAGTACATCAGAGAACATGGATGGGTAACATTTGGCCAAAACAAAAACTCAATAGAATATTCACGTAGAAGCAAAGGAAAGTGGCGGGGCTAAGTGTTCCGTATAGTAAGTGCTTCAATCAAGCCGTTTAATTATCAGAGATGTAGCAGAAGACGTGTATTGGAAACCTATGGTCTCCATGTTATAACTTTTGAATTTTGGCAATAAATTCAGAAATAGAAGGAGGGGGTAGAGATTTCCAGTATTGGGCAATTGTAGCACTTGTAACAATAAGGATATGTCCCACAACACTGCTATTATGAGGTTGGAAACACGGATACACCGGTAATGGTGTAATAGAGCTACCTCTGGGGGGTCAATGTCACATTTACAACATGATTAATTAAAACAAAGGATTTGAATCTGTGGGCAGCTCCAGAATAGAATATATGAAGCAGTCTCCCAACCTCTCCACAATTCCTAGAACAAACTTTAGAAACAATAGGCAGACATTTATGTAAATTATTTGGGCATAAATGTATCAAGTTTAGAGTTTTCAGCAGGTTTGGAAAATGGAGATGTTGCTTATAACAACCAATCAGATTCAAGTTATTCTATATATTAGTACATTCTACAAAATTATAGCAAGAATCTGATTGGTTGCTATAGGCAACATCTCCACTTTTCAAACTCGCCGGAAACTTTCAGCTTGATACATTTACCTCCAGGTGCCAAAAACATTCTATGGATAAGTTTAACTAACTTTTCAGAGTGATTGATGCATTTGGGCATTTTAAAAACATATTGAAAAATGCAATCCCATTCTTTCTTCATCCAGGACAGTTGGAAATCAGTTTCCCACTGGAGTTGAGTAGCCAGTTTATGGGCGTCTTTAGAGGTTAGGGATACTTATATGCATTTTAATGGAGTGGCTGCTGAAGATCTCCACCCATATAAGATCGTCTTGAGGCAAAAAATGGATAATTGGATCTCAATAGTCACCCATAGCTTGGTTCGGTCAGGATCCAGTCATTTCCTAATCTGATCTAACAGACAGACTAGGATCCATTTTGTTGGAAGTCAATTCGTTTACCAGTATGGTTTTGGACTGTGTGAGAAGAAACCGGAGTACCTGGAGGAAATCTATGAACAAATGGGGATAATATACAAACTCCAGACAGATTGGGCCATGTTAATAATCAAAGCCATGAACCCATAGTTGTAAGGCAACAATGCTAAATACTCGTTACTGCCCACCAGTTACATTAATTAATATATGCAACATGATCTTATGCAATGGTTCCCCTCAATGTTATCCAAAGGGTGATGCTTTATTTCTTATATCTTTACCTGGCATATTCAATCACCCCCCCTGTTCTTCTTGAAATATTTGAGTTATTGATTATATCACTTTTTGGCTTGGAACCATATGAATATACGATACAGTCAATAAAATAGTTTTGAAATATATATAAATACAGTTATTGATATTCTTTTTCAATCTTGCTGATACAGTGGAATCATCCCTACCACTTAACTTTATTTAGCCTACGGAATATTGTAGCTGGTAACTTGAGTTGGACAAGGAAGGTGAGGTTAAGAGGCCCCAGGTATATAAATGTATGCTAAAAATAAAATAACTTCATATATAGTGGCCATTTTATTTATTATTTGAGTGTTAACTTGTCCTGCTTCTTATTATTATTTCTTTTATTGATACAAAAAACACAGTCTTCTTGCAAATTAAAATTTAAAATAATGGAGGAAAATCTATTCCTCTTTCATGGTTTGACCACACAGTGTGTGCAGGCATATTTAATTTGGCGTACCCTTTGCTGCTGGCGCATAGCCTTAAATAGTCTGTAGACCACATGGCATGAATATAAGTCACTTGGAGAAATTCTATAAAGTAAAAGAGGTTAAATGTGAAACTAAATAGCCAATCATATGTAAATTCCAAGTCAAAACATAATAAAACTGCAGAAATTGGTTTCTCTGTTCCTCAAAATTAAAGCAGGAAGCTTACATAACATTTATTTTTGCCATGAAAGCACTTTTCCCTGTGAAATAAATATTGCATATTCTGTAATCTGTATTATTTAATATCTGGCATGGTCTGGCATCTCACTATAGTTGAATAGACATGTCAGATTTATGTTGAAGTTCTTATATCTATATTTTGCTTTGCTTGTTTCTGAAGGGTTATTATACATGCTTTGGTTGGGTTTGCATTTTTATGAAAGGGGTTTGGTTCATGCACTTCAAACACTTATTTAATGCGGGGGTGCAGCTGGGATAGGACCATATACTGACATACCAAGATATGAAGTAACCTTTGGATATTTCTCACTGTAGCATGCCTATTATTATTAATCTTTATTTATATGGTGCCAAAAGGTTTCTGCAGTGCCGTACAAAATACAAAGTACAATACAAACAGTGGACCATCAAGGGTACAACAGTACAGAACAAGAGATGTAAATCCAAGGCTCCAATAGTTCCAAGCATAGCAAGTACAGTGGCAATGGAGAAGAAGAAATGGTATTGAGACAGAAGGGAAGAGGGTCCTGCTCATAAGAGCTTACATACTAAAGGGAGGGGAAACAGACAGCAGGCACTAGAAGAGTCAGTGGAGGTGTTAAAGAGCTCAAATAGGAAAGAGGGAGGAGGAGAAGAAGGATGGAGAAGGTTAGGTGGAAGGCTGATAGGCTTTGAGGAACAGATGTGTTTTGAGTGCCTGTTTGGAGGTGCTCAGATTAGAGGACAAACGGATGCTGCGAGGGAGGCTGTTCCAGTGGAGGGAGGCAGCAATGGAGAAATCCTTAATTATGCCATGGGATAAGGTGATAAGTGTGGAGGAGAGGTGATGGTCATTGGCCGAACGCAGAGCACAGGCGGGAGTGTGAATGGAGATGATGATGATATAGATATAAGGGGAAGTGGAGTGGGAAAGGGCCTTGTAGGTGAGGGTGAGGAGTTCAAAGAGGATTCTGTAGAGGAAGGGGAGCCAGTGTAAGGCAAGGCAGAGAGCGGCGGGAAAGGAAGTTAAGTTTTCAGAGCTGCATTCAGCATTGAGCGAAGGGGGATGAGTTGGGAGCAGGAGAGGCCGGTGAGGAGAAGTTTACAGTAATCAAGACGGGAAATGATGAGACCGTGGATAATGGTTTTGTTGGCATCCTCAGATAGGAAGGGCTGGATGCAAGCAATGATGCGTAGTTGGAAGTGACAGGATTGGGCAAGAGTTTGAATATGGGGCAAAAGAGAGGGAGGAGTCCAGGGTGACACCCAGGCAGAAGAAACAGAAGAGATAGTGTGTTATTAACAGTGATAGATAGATCAAGGTGTGATGAAGATTTGGAAGGAGGGAAAACAATGAGTTCAGATACATTTTAAGAAAACGTGAGGACATCCAAGAGGAGATTGTGGAAAGGAAGTCAAGAGACACGAGAATCATCAGCGTAAAGGTGATACTGGAGACCGAAGGACAAGAACAGATCTCCCAGGGTAGTAGTGTACAGTGAAAAGAGTAGAGGGCCAAGAACAGAGCCCTGAGGGACTCCAACATGGAGGACAGAGAGGGGAGAGGATGAGTCAGGGGTGGAAACAGAGAAGGAATATTGGCAAGGTAAGAGGTGAACCATGCAAGCACAGAGCCAGAGAGGCTGAGAGAAAGAAGGGTCTGCAACAGGAAGGGTTGCCCTCCTCTACAGGGATTATTAATTTAATATTTTGGCTTGTTTGCACAAATAAAACAAACATCCCTGATCTAGTCAGTCAGCAAACTAAACAAAATTTAAGACTGGTTATTGAGTGTGTAATTTTTAATTTGTTTTAATGGCGTGTCTTAAATTTTAAAAAAAAAATCCATAAATTTTTCCTAATTCTGGATATGCTGGATATGGCCCAAGACCCTGTCTCCTAACACTGCTATCCAGTTTTCTCAGTCATGCCGAATAATGGTACAACCATGACCACATAGCCTAACAGGGAGTAATTGAATGTACGTTTGGTATTCTGCAAAGTTGCTTGAAAAATTTGCTTGGATCATTCTGAAGGTGCTTTACTTTAACAATCTGCTGTTAAAATGTGCAACATATTCAGCATATATTGTATGTTGCACAACATCTGTATAGAGCATATCCTTCCTGATGTTTCAGATCCTAATATTCTGGAGGATCTAGGAGTTCTGTATGAATGTAAAGAAAATGATGGCTCAAAACAGTTACACCACGATGAAGATGAAAAAGCACAGGGAATCAGGCCATGTGTTACAAAAAGCTGTAAAGAGCACACAGATATATGTAAGCTTTTAAGACTTTGGTACAAAACACCAACATTTCCATTGTTAAATTACACTCTTTAACAGTATGTCCAGGTAAATCAACCATTACTATTTAGCAATAATATCATCTCATTAACAGTGAAAACATACATTTAACTTTATAGAAATACAATCTAATAGAAGTACTTTAATCATTTCTGTCTTTCAATAGCAATCTCCAGTAACAAGTTTTATGCAGTATATGCTAACACTTCATTGTTTAACAAAACAAAAACAATTTTCAATCACTCATCTTCCATCCTATGATATCTCATCATACTACTTCACATATGAAATACTTTTATCAGGAAAAACCTTACTTACACCATACCTCTGTTATTGTTTATCAGCTAATAGTGCAGCCTGTAGTGTTTCTCAGTGCCATAACTAGACATTTTAGTGCCCTGGGCGAGACAGGGCACCAGCGCCTCCCCATCTAAGTGGGAGTGACATTTGCCGAGTGGGTGTGGCCAACCTAATGTGGGGGTGTGGCTAGCACAAAGATTTCTGTTACACAAATTTGCAAACGCATGATATATATATCACACTTTGGAGTGTGGGAGAAAACGGGAGCACCCAGAGGAAACCCGCACCAATCCTCACCTTGTAAGAGCATTTTTGTTTGTTCTGTAATAAATAAAAACGCACAATCTATTGTAGATTTCTCTATTTTATTTCTATCGCTTTCCATTTACATATTGTCTTAAATCTGCTGGTGTGGCAGTGGCTGGAGGCTGTTGGGATTCTGCATGAGGTGCAGCCACTGCCTAGAATAAGGATACATTTAATCAGTGCTGACCATGCTCTTACGTATTGTGAGATATACTGTTCTGACTGTATGTAATACATCACCATTACTGCAGTAAAACTATCACCAATAATATAACCGCTAGTATACTAAAGAGTGAAGCCAGTAATGGGTATAAAGAAATAAATACATAAGCACTGCTCTATGAGACAATGTAGCGCAGAAAAATGTAACAATTGTTTATGCAGGATAATTGTATAAAATACAGCTATATAAAACTCCACTGCTTTGCTCAGCTTAAATAGATTGTAAGCTCTTGTGAGCAATTTTCTTGACATTTTGTACCATAGTGTATGTGATGCAGACACCGCTATGCAATTGCGCCTGTGACAGAGAGATTCTTCACCCCTTCAGTTCCGCAGTGGAACGTGCGTTCCACTGACAGGAAGTTCAGCATTTGGAACGCATACTTGCGTTCCTAATGCCAAACTTCCTGTCAGTGGAATGCACATGCGTTTCACTGCGGAACTGAAGGGGTGAAGGTAGAGAGGTAGTTAGCGGGCGGCTGCTGCGCCCCTTGGCCTTGCGCCCTGGGCACCGCCCACACCTGCCTCGTTACGGCTCTGGTGTTTCTATAACGTATTGGTGCCTGTACCTTTTCCTATTATGAGAAAGAAATGTCAAGAACATTCCACTATTGCTGTTCTGCTAATCACTGCAGCACTCTCTACTGAATCCTCCAGAACTGACAACAAATATTTAATAATATATTACCACATACAATTGTGGTAATAGGATACCTACACAATAATGTGTAAGGGGAGTGCTTTTTTACTACTACTTTTTAACATGCTATTTTCAAGCTGCTACATATGCAGCTATAATTTGATTGAAATACATGCATCTTAATTTTGGGATATTTGGGGATATTTAAAAAAGTACCGTATATACTCGAGTATAAGTCGACCCGAATATAAGCCGAGGCACCTAATTTTACCTCAAAAAACTGGGAAAACTTATTGACTCGAGTATAAGCCTAGGGTGGGAAATGCAGCAGCTACTGGTAATTTTTGTAGATTTATTCATTATTATGTTTTTTATTTACATCTGTATATGCATTTTTATTTTACACATTTTTATATCATGTGTGTTTTTGATTGATTAGCTACTGAATGATTCATGTATTTTTAATCTGACTGGTTCTTTGGACATATGCACCTTTCTTTCTTTAAAAATGAATCAGAGAATATTTCTTGGTACACAGAAGAAATTATTGAACTATTATTCCTGAAACACAGAGTTGATACTAAGCTAAATCTTTTTGGCATGCTGTCTGTCCCCTATCTTGCAGAAAGCAGGCATTAAAACAACCAGCTTCGGGAGCATATCTAGAAAAAGCAGGACTGATTTTGAACGTGGTCTTGTAGGTGTGACACCCAGCATCAATTTAAAAAAAAAATACACAGTTTGTTTGCCATTTTTTCACAACTGCTCCATAAATATGGCTTTATGGTCCTGATATAAGCTTGCCATTTTAGTGAAGCCCTGACACATTTCAAAATGGGGTGCAGGGGGACACTGTCAATAAATATCTTTATATATGTGTGCATTAATATTTCCACACCCCCTGATTTGTTACTCTACTTTATTGATTTAATTTGAAAAAACTGTTTTATAAATGAATCGTATAAATTAGAACCATCAATGTACGGTATCCTGAATAATAATGTATTATGAGACCCAGCAAATGCCATATCTGAAATTCACCCCCAAATTCACCCCCAAAGAATAGGGAAATCACGTTATGTTAATATTGGAGGGGGAGAGAGGGAGGGAGCGAGTGAGGGAGAGAGAACGAACTTACCTGGTCTCCGTTTCCTCAGCTCTTCAGTTCCGCAGTGGAACGCATGTGAGTTCCAATGACAGGAAGTTCGGCATTTGTGCCGAACTTCCTGTCGGTGGAACGCACATGCGTTCCACTGCGGAAATGAAGAGCTGAGGAAACGGAGACCAGGTAAGTTCACCCGTGTATAAGCCGAGGGGGGCTTTTTCAGCATAAAAAAATGTGCTGAAAAACTCGGCTTATACACGAGTATATATGGTAGTTCTTGACAGTGAAGAAACATTTTGCTCAGCTTTACTTTACTTACTGGCATCTGATGGGCATGAACATTGCCCCAATGTTACACAGAATATTTTTCATTTATTGTCTAGAATATACACCAAATACTTATATAAAGATATATATTAAGTATTTGTCATTATTATTAGTAAGTAAAATTTCAGTTGACATGTGTTCCCTTGATTGTTTGTTTGACAGTGTATCTAATATTAAGTTATAGGTTTTAGTTTTAATGTTTGTTGATTTCATGTTCTTATTCTATTTTACTATGTATTTTCATAATTAAAAACAATTCTCTGCTGTATGTGATATGTTGTAATTCTATCACTGCTGCACAACATAGGTATTTCTTTATTAGCTTCCAGCTATTTAATAATTACACTAGGTAACCTTTCTTCTAATCCTCTTACCGATGAATACCTGATGTCTCTGATTCCTGAAAAGCGCAAGGTACTGTATTGTTAACATTCCCACTTAACATAGAACATGTCATAAAAGGGCAGGTTTTGTTTGTTTCCGTTTAAGAAATTACTTTATAAGCAAATCAAATATGACCGCTCACAGCATTGCACAGAAATCACATTAGCATTGTTGGCTGAATTTCTGGACCATATGAGTAGCATTGAATAGCCTTTTTTGTAACCATTGCTGGTGTCAACTTAAACCATTTCATGCGGTAAACTGTACCCATATGTTTATTTTTGACATTCTACTAGTGCTTGAGTGCATTTCTATCTCTGCTCATTTACTATTTTTCCATTAGATGTTTTCATGTTATTGTGTCGTATTTAGTGGTTAAAGTGGGGGTGTATACGGTACTTCTCCTACTGCCTTCATTGTAATACTATAAAATTCCATTGACTTACATTCCTATTATATTTTTCATACCGCCACTTCTAAATTTTCACATCAACCACTGGTCCTATTTCTGTATTCTATTCACTAGGTCCTTCTGCAAAAGTATGCTTCAATTGATTCTCCAAGAATGTACACAAGCATATTTGGACGTATTCACCATGAACAAGCTCATCCGCCCAGAGCTCCATCAGGACATGTAAGCCAGCGTGGAAGGCCATGTTTACAATACTTATGTATTGAAGGTGTGTGTACACATAAATCACATTGTGCATTATGATAGTGCTTTTAGCACTATTGCATCAGGCCACAACATCAATAATAGGGATGGATTATTTTTTTACTCAATAACATTAAAATTCTATGTAAATGTAAGCTTAAGTATTCAGTATGTGACGTAACAGTTAAACATATTGAAGAATGTGGGAAGAATATGCTTTTAGGCCAGAGGTCCTGCAGTGTATGAAACCAAGCTTGAAAGGCAAAGAAAAATAATTACAATTCTTGAAGTGTACATTGCATTGACATTTAGTTGACATATAGTGCAGAATACACTCTCTTTGCTAACAACAAATCCCGTTTTGTTCACCAGGTATTTGTGTTCACCAGGTATTTGTAAGCCTCGTATGCATTTTTAGCTGTAATGAATACAAAAAAACCCAAATGGCACACAATATATAATACCAGAACAGTAGTGGTAGACTGATCCCACTGCTGTACAGAAAATCTAAGGACTTCCAAACAATTCATTAAAATAAAAACATTTTTCTTAGCGCTTTAGGTACCAATTACTGAATGTGAACAGAACCACTAGATCTCTTGCAATGAGGTTCATGGAACACAGGCAAAACATGCCACTTCTTAAGCCATCATGGAGGAGATCAGAGCTGTTTACAGACTTTTGGGATCGAGCACATTAAATTTACTCTCTATGGTGGTGATAGATTTAAGAAACTTTGTTCCTATGAACTTAATAAATATTTAGAGCGTAATGAGATTTCCTCATAACATTTTTTTCTTTGTCCACCTTTATTTCATTGTGATTGGTACTGAATTTGATGAATTTGATGTTATTAACTTTTCTTATACCTCTTTTTATCTATAAACGATGGATCATGAGACTAATGACCTCCATTGGCAATGTACACTTATGTGGGAGATTTGAGTTCAAGTTCTCATTGGTATTTATTTATTTATTTTTTTATAAATAATTATTATTGTTTTGCTTTTTCTTAATTATGTAATGGCTGGTGGCAGCATTATTATTTTTAATACTTTGAATCAGATATAGACATTCTGCATTACTTTATTTATAGGAGGAGCCACTTTCTAAGGGCATATTTATACTGTTGCAATGTGTCACAATGTGCCTTCTTCATCACACTGCTCCCTCCTTCATCACACTGTGCCCCCTCCTTCATCACACTGCAGTCTCCTTCCTCACACTACACCCTTCCTCATCACACTGTGCCTCCTTCATTGCACTGCCCCCTGCTTCATCACACTGTCCCCCTCCTTCATCACACTGTCCCCCTCCTTCATCACACTGCAGTGTCCTTCATCACACTACACCCTTCTTTATCACACTGTGCCTCTTTCATTGCACTGCCCCCTGCTTCATCACACTGTCCCCCTCCTTCATCACACTGTCCCCCTCCTTCATCACACTGTCCGCCTCTTTCATCAAACTTTTGCCCCTTCATCACTGTGACTCTCCTTAATCGCACTGTGCCAACTTCATCATACTGCACCCTCCTTAATCACACTGTGTCCCCTTCTTCATCACACTTTTGCCCCTTCATCACATGGTGCCACCTTCATTACACTACTGCCCCCTTCATCACACTATATCACCCTCGTTTCTTTAATTATCTTTCTATAATGTTCTTTTCTTCAGGTTTCTTTTTTCCTCTTCTTTTCTTCAGTCTTTTGGCTCCTCTCTGCACTGCTCCTCACTGAGAGTGTCGGAACATGATGATGTCACGCCCGACAATCAGTGAGAAGGGAGCAGCCAAACAGAGAGAAGGTGGCACTAAGTATGTATGTACTGGGCCGATAGACATGTGGGGAAGGCTGGCAGAGTGGAGAGCCTCTCACGCATGGTGCCTCTCCGCCTTGCTTACCCTGCTTTCTTCCACCCCTGGCTGCCTGTAAGGAAATTGGGCGAAGAAGTGCAACCCCATTTCGAGCACTGATCAACATTATATTAATATCACTGTGAAGATATGTGGTTCCCAAATCACTCAGACACGGTATAAGAGGAAAAAAAGCAGGATGATTTATTCTGCAGAATTGATTAAATACAGCACAGCCCCTTAATGATAGCAGGTCCAACAAGTGAGGAAATCAGTTCAAATAAATCCAGTGGGATAGATACAAGACAGTCCCCTTAACAATAGCAGATCCAACAAGTGAACAAATCAGTTCAAATATATCCAGTGGGATAAGTACCGCACAGGTCCCTTAACAGTAGCAGGTCCAACAAGTGAGGAAATCAATTCAAATAAATCCAAAAACAGCACATCGCTGGCAGAGCATCACCTCTTGGCCAAAGTCAGTCACATACGTGTCCAGCTTCCAGGGTAGCCTCTTTTATCACCTCATAATCCCACCTTGGGAACTTCCTGCCCATGGGAGTTGCAAAAGGTCTCGATTGGTGGCCTTCTCACACTATCCAGCACCCTCCCCTACCTCCCCAGGTGTTTTCCCTCAGGTAACCCCTGCTGGGTCCGGCTCCTTGCTGTCTTTATAGCTCACTAGTGAACAGCAAACGGAAATAACAATGGTAGTTTAATTCACTCAACTCCTGAGTGTTCCCTGTGGAGGTTGAATTTAACACCTGAAGTACTTTTCCAAGGAGATGTTATAGTTCCATCACTGGTGGCTGAAAAGTGCAGTTCGGGTATGGATTAGATTAAGGGGTTGTAACACTGGTTCCATACACCATACCCATTGCTTTGCAATCATGTCTGTTAAGTTCTTAATTGGGACTGTCTTAGTGATATATTTTCATTTTCTCTCATCATGTATATTTACTAGGATTGTTGATTTGTACACTGTTTATGATTGATATTTATTTGTGTCTTTGTTCTAGTGGAGATACATTTTGATATGTTTAAGAATTGTATCTTTTAAGAGAAATCATCAGCTGACAGCTGATAGTGTTTACTAAATAAACATGATAGGATTTAAATACGCTCTTTTTTGGGATGTTTGACTCATTATTGATTTGGACTCATTTATTCTGTTCTCTGAAATGCATTATTATTGTGACATTTAATGGATGTTTACAACTATATGAATTTAGGCATTTACTCATCAAAATGGTTACATGCAGTTACTTCTGTACTGGATGAGTGGCAATTGTCAGCGAGAAACAAGCTGCCTGATTTCTATTGTGGCCATTTCTGTGGCGGAACGCCTTATGGTCTCCACATATTTGAATCAAAGTGTTTTAAGGACACGGTGTAAGCTGCACATCTGATTCAGCTATGATTTGAAGAAATACTATCAAGAAAACAAGTATTCGCATTTAGCATTGGTGTGTCCTCCAACACAAAAGTGATTGTAACAATTGCTATCTATTCAAAATCCTTACTTGACTGTGTATCCACAATGGCATTTATTATTGAAGGACATTTTTTTTCACATCACACAACGGGGCATATGAAGGCATTGGCTGTCATCCTCTAACTAGTCCTCTTTTCTCCCTTGTGGAAGTTTCATTACAGTCATTCATCTAGTACCAGACGATAAGTCAAGAATTACATTTGAGTCACTGCTCAGTGTTGAGACGCTATTCATTAGGACAATCTGCATTTCATTATACACTTGCAGTTTTTTCCCAATATATGTAGGATTTTCTGCATAACCATAGGAAAATATTAGTTGTGCTTTTCACATGCCGGCATGTTGTAGATAATTTTTTCCTTGTTGACTTTATGTTGATCTAACCATTGTGGGTGGTTTATCGTTACCTTATGTGGTGGAGCACCAAAGAGCAACTGATTATGGTCAGTCAGTGTCGCTTCCTGGCATACTTACATCAGGCCTGCATTAGTATCTCTGCTGTCCTTCTGCAATATTTGTTACGCTGGGTCATCCTCTCCTACAACATCTGTTAAAAACTTTGCCCACTTACCATCTATCATATTTATATGCCCAAAAGCAATAACAATAATATTTACTTTTGTACCCTCCACTGCATACTCTGTAACACTTCATTACTGCATTGAATTTGCATGAGCAACCCCTCTAACGCCATTGTGTTTGCTGAAATAAGTACCCCACACTAAGGCTGAGTACACAGCGATATGCTTAATGATTTTACCAACGACTGAAAAAATAAAAAGTCCCGATAAGCATGCCGATTCATGTATACACATAAATCACATAGTACAAGATTTACCTTCAAATCTGTGCTCTTCATCTGTAATAACTATCTGCTGAAAAGACTGTGATTCTGCAAAACTCCATTGAGATCTATGTATACTGCAAGTCGTGAGTGCATACATACTGCAGAATTGGAACGTGATCATTGAACGAGATCTTTAGTCCAGTTTAAAAATCAAATCAAATGATATGACGTGTTTTTGAATGATAATCGTTCATCGTTGGAGTGTACACACTAATGCGATATCTGGTCAAACGTTCATTTATTGTATGATTGGCCTGTTATGAGCGTTTTGTCGCTATCCAATAACGATTGTCGAATCTCGATTTGTGTTTCCAACGCACAAAGATTTATTCTCAAAAAGTAGCAGAATATATTCAAGCAAAATAATAATAACTACAGCCGTTACTTATCGCAGGCGCTCTGGATCCAGTGAACAGTCATTCAGTCCTGAAGTCTGTGGACAAGATGTCTGAACACTAGATGAGGAGCTGCTGCTTATATGCACACAGAGATACATTAAACAATGCAGATGGTATAGCTTGCTTCTATTGGTCCAGGTTTCAGGAAGGATCAGGGGGTTGTCAATCATTGGCTAGTTCAACCTTAAGAATCCAAAGGTGGGGGTCATCTCTCCAGGGGATATGCTCCGATCTTCCCGCCAAGATTCATAGTCTTAATAGTCTATAATTCCCTAACATTAATAACTTATGTATGCACTCTGCGATCTCTTCGCAGAGTGAACCGGACAGTCGCAAAAGTAAAGGGGATTAATATGATACCACACATGACATGATTCCTTCAACCTGTACCATATGTCTTACTGATATGCATATAACTTATAATATTACACATAAACACTACTATTTTTCGACATAAAAAACTATGTGTTGCAACTACCATTAATGTGTACTATTTTACAAATGTGTGTGTTGGTGCGAATGTATGTAAAAACTTAAATACTGTTGTTGCCACGTGTTGCGACTGCGTACGCCCTTCCACGCTGTAGCGTGCCATACGCATCTTTTCAGACAAAGACAACCAAGTTTGCTCGATTTTAATTGAAATGACTTTATCCAATTTGCTGACTTCGACAGTTCCACCCTTTGATAGTGTAATAAACTATCAACTAATCACCGTTTCAAGTTCAGGGTTATACAACACTTCTTCACAGACTATGATCTCGGTATCTGGCACCACCCTTTCAGTCTCGTTCTCAGTGTTTCTCCTAGAAGACTGTTTTCCACACTTCAACACAGTAGGAACACCTTTGACACATAAACCAATTGCAAAGATGACACCTAGTATAAGGAGAAGGAGCTTACCTACACTAGCAACCATTTCCTGTACCCATTCCCCCAGACCAGAGAACCATTTCACAGGATTCAACCACGTGAACCATCCTGCCACCTTTTCCCCGATCTCATATAACGAAGAATTATGGTTCCTTCGAAATTCCCATTTCAGTTGCAGAATTTCATCCATCTTCCGGTCTATAACCTCCTTAGGGTCATCCGTATTATTGGTGATGTACGTGCAACATTTGACACCAAACTGGGTGGCCAATGTCACACAGTACCCACCAGTAATAGAGGTGAGATAATTTAGTACCAGTCTATGTTGCACCAACTCCTTCTTGTACGCTTGTAGCTCCCTTCCAGTATACCTGAAAGTGTCATCATACATCTCGGTGATATTGTCTATCAATTTAGCTAGGTCTTGTATATATTTAAAGTTTAATTTTCCCCGAGCGGTCCTGGTGAGATCTAGAGCAACCATAACTTCAAAACCAGCGGTTTCACTAATCAATTTTGTAGCTATGGGTTTCTTACCAGGAATCATATTTCTCTTGCCACTGTGTTCATACTGTGTGTGTATGTATGGTGGTGATGTAGTCTTGTGAATACCAACCATTTCTTCATGAGTAATAGTCATGATTTCAGGAACCAGTTTAGCTAAGAAACACAAGCCCTTGGAACTCGGAGTCATCCAGGAATAAGCTTTCCTCCCACACACAAAGTACACATCATCAGGGAGAACATAAGGAACAGTATGCCCATTAATTATATCACACAGGGTTTTGATAAAACTACCCATGCCTAGTGTCTCCATTTGCTCAAAACACGTGTCAGCATGGATGACATTCTTACAATTACCTATAGAGACTTTTCCAATGGATACTTTCTTATGTTTGGTTATACGCCCTAATTTGTGACTTGCATGAACATTCCTGCCTATTGGTGACCTTGTAAGTCTCCCTCCAAAATGAGCGTGGCGAGCCATTGTCTGATCTGATAGGTCAGCTTCCCAATTCTCCAGACGCTTTGCATGAGAGATATTTAGGCACAGCAAAGATCTGTCTACGGAGTATTGTCGAAGCATCAGACTAGGGGACCTAGTCTTATTGTACCTCCCTTCTATGGGCCTCCCACCCCTCAATTCGAGTACATCGGAGATGTTTAAAGGGAATGGCACTAGTCCTATGTTATACTGCCCCTGCGGCACGTGAGAGCACACCCAGCACTCGGTTTGGTTTAGAACCTTACCCACCAAGGAGTGATAATCCTCCAGAGGATGCCCGCCCATATTCAGATTACCGGTGGACTGGCATCGCTGGATGCATCTCTCTTCAACTAGGGAGTCACAGAACTTGCAGATACAATACTCATCAGACAATAGCCCCTCACACTGTCACCGAATTCCTGAGCTAGCAGACCTTTTCATAACCCCTGGACCAAGCTTGATAATGGGCTGCTCTGAGTACTCTAGTAATTTTTCATCGATCTCCATCTCATCCGTATCACTGCCAGAACCTTCCTCTGTCCTCCATCCTCCTTCACAAAAATAGAATGTCCTAGAAAAAGTAAAAACAAGGAAAATCCTGGAACAAAAGAAAATCAAAAACCGCCACTCCATCGCTGGAAAGATAGTTCTGATGCAACGTCTCTGGTTCAGGTGTCTTGACTGCAGGCTTTAGGTCTCCTGGAACAGATTTACGAGTGACAGATCTGTGTCGTCGGTCTCAATTTTATCTCGCACTTTCTCCGGGTTACTGACTCTCCTGCAGTGGGTGGAATGGACCCAAGTGACTCTCTCTGCAACCTTCAGTGATGTAGTAGTGGTCAGCAGCACTTGGTACAGGCCTTCCCAACGGTCTGTTAAACAACCTGAACGCAAGAAATTGCGGATCATAACATAGTCGCCAGGTTCAACATCATGACAGTTTGTTTCTGGCATACCAGGTGACAGCATTTTTAGTTTTTGTTGTTGTTGCTTTAGCTGTCTGCTCATTTTTATAAGATATTGTACAGTCACTTCATTATTACACTTCAAGTCTTCTTGTGGACTCACGATCAAATAAGGTTGTCGGCCAAACAGTATCTCAAAAGGGGGCAAGATTAAGAGGGGGTCTAGGAGTGGTTTGAATGCTATGGAGGACTAGTGGCAAAGCTTCAGGCCACGCCAACCCAGTTTCAGCCATTATTTTACCAAGCTTGTTCTTTATAGTACCATTTACTCTTTCCACCTTACCACTGGCTTGTGGTCGGTAAGGGGTGTGAAGTCTGCTACTGATTCCCATGAGCTTACACATATTTTGGAAGATATCACCAGTAAAGTGGGTACCCCTATCACTTTGAATGATTCTAGGGATATCGAACCTACACACAAACTCTTGTACAATTTTCTTTGCAGTGAACACAGCAGTATTAGTGGCTGCCGGATATGCTTCTACCCAACCGAAAAACACATCAATACATACTAACACATACTTTAGATTCCTGCACGGTGGTAATTGGATATAGTCAATTTGTATTACCTGAAAAGGTCCGTCTGTAGGAGGGATGTGGGATGGCTCAGTTGGAATAGTTTTCCCGGCATTTTTCCTCAAACAAGTAAGACATGACATTGCTTTCTTACCAGCCTGAGAGGAAAATCCAGGAGCACACCAGTATGCTCTCACCAGTTTGCACATACCTTCTTTACCCAGGTGAGTCAGACCATGTGCTGCTTCAGCCAGGCTTGGATAGTATGTTCGGGGAGCTACAGGCTTACCTTGTCCATCCCTCCAGAGTCCTGAGGACTCTTGACCACATCCCTTCGCCTTCCAGACCGCCTTTTCCTGCAGGGAACACAAATCTTGCATTTCAATTAATTTCTGCATGTCTAATGTCTGAAAAACCATCATAGTCTCGGTCGATACAGTCATAGGTTGCCCTGCTGCCCATTTAGCAGCTTCGTCGGCCCTATTATTGCCCAATGACACCGGGTCTTCTTCAGAGATATGGGCTTTGCACTTTATGTCGGCTACCGTCTTGGGTAACTGTATTGCTGTCTAAAGTCCTTTTATGTGTTGTGAGTGTGCCACTGGCGTACCTGCTGCTGTCGTAAAGTTTCTAAGACGCCAAAGGGCCCCAGAATTATGCACTACCCCGAAGGCGTACCTAGAGTCAGTATATATATTAGCTGATTTACCTTCTGCCAACTCACACGCTCTCCTTAATGCTACTAGTTCCGCCACTTGGGCTGAGTGAGGTGGGCCAAGGGGTTCAGCGTAACCAGTACATAGTTCTCCCGTCTCTGTCTGTCTATGACAACTCCCGTCTGTATAAAACGTAAAATCTACATTTTCTAAGGGGGTGTCACGTATGTCAGGCCTTGCAGTAAAGGTCTGGTTCAGGTGTTTCATACAATCATGCGTATCAGTACTCTTGCCTAACTCATCATCAACCAGGGTCTCCTCACCTCCCACCCTTTGTGTCTCTAGAGACACATATGGAAGGTATGTAGCTGGATTTAAGGTGCTACATCGTTTGATGGTGATGTTTGAGGGTGCCATCAGAGCTAGTTCCCACTTTGTGAATCTAGCTGAAGAAACATGTCTGGTTTGAGCAGAATTTAACAGAGCTGATACAGCATAGGGTGTATAGACAGTTGAATTATGTCCTAATACTACGTCCTCGCTCTTACTTACCAGAAGAGCAGTTGCTGCTACACTTCTGAGACATGTTGGGAGTGATCTTGCCACAGTGTCCAATTGTGCACTGTAGTATGCTACCGGTCTGCTAGCGTCACCATGTTTCTGTGTGAGGACGCCTGCTGCACAACCATCAGCTTCCGTACAGTATAGCTCAAAAGGCTTCATAATCAGGTATTCCCAATGCAGGTGCTCTAGTCAGACTATCTTTAAGATTAAAGAACGCTTGCTCTGACTCTTCTGTGTGTACAACACATTCTGGTTTTGAGGAAGAGACTAGCTCCTGCAATGGTAATGCCAGAATAGAAAAACCTGGGATCCAGGATCTACAGTATCCACACATCCCCAGGAAGGTACGAATCTGCTTCTGGCTCTGCGGCAGAGTCATGTGTTGTATAGCCTCAATACTGTCGGTTGTCAGGTGTCTTAGCACCTTGGTGAGGCAGTGTCCTAAGTATTTGACCTTAGTCTGACATGGCTGTAATTTATCCTTTGCCACCTTGTGCCCTGTTTGTGAGAGATGGAGCAACAACAATTTAGTATCATGTAAACATAACATAAAAGAATCAGAGCACAGCAACAAATCGTCCACATATTGAATTAGAACAGACCCATTGCAGGGTTGAAAGGATTGCAAACAGTCATGTAAGGCTTTGGAGAAAATAATGGGACTGTCAATGAACCCCTGCGGAAGTCTGGTACATGTGTAATGCAAATAGGTATTGGCAGTCAGGGTGAAGAGGGACTGAGAAGAAAGCAGAACATAGATCAATGACAGTAAAATGACTAGCAGACGGTGGAATCTGCATGAGGATGACAGCTGGATTCGGCACTACGAGGAATTGGCTCTCAACTTTATTAATTCCCCTTAAGTCCTGGACTAATCTATAACCCCTCCCCCCACTCTTCTTCACAGGGAAAATGGGACTATTTGCTGTGCTCGATGTACGAATTAAAATCCCTTGTTGCAACAGCCTTTCAATAACAGGATATACCCCTAATTCCACCTCCTTTTAATGGATACTGTGGGATTTTTGGAGCTATCCTACCACTTTTTAGATTTACCATGACAGGGGCTATGTTTGCCATCAATCCAGTGTCCTGTCCATCTCTGGTCCATAGTGAACCTGGTATTTCCAGCAACTGTCACTCACCGGACCGTGAGTGCCTCTGCACTGGCGCGTGGTTCTCTATCCTTCCTGCCGGCGCCTGTCCTGAGATGGACTTTGTTCTATAACAGCAGAGTGTAACATTAACCTTTTAGGTGTGTCCAATATATCCTGTACCTCATGCGCGACCTTCTCTGGTATATCTAAGAACACACCATCTGAAGTATAGTATATGACACATCCCATTTTACATAACAAGTCTCTCCCTAGCTGTCACGGGCACTAGGAGTCTTTACCAGAGCAGTATAGATGGTAATATGGTACTCTGGTAGCGGGGTGATCACGGAACAGGAGACAGCAGATGATAGAGATGCTCGGGAAAGTCTATGACTAGCAGCACTGGTAATATATATGTAGTAATACACGAGGAACTGAATGGACAAAGGACACGTGAGGGTAGTCAGTGGTCTGCGGTAGCAAGTTGTACCACTGCTATAGTGAGGAGGAATGTCCAACAGCAACGAGGAGGTGCTGAAAGTCAGCGGTCTGCGTTTAGCAAGTTGTACCACTGTCTAGGTGAAGGAATGGAATCCAGGTGGAGGTATCCGGGGAGTCAGTGGTCTGCGTTAGCAAGTTGTACCACTGCTATGTGAGAGGACACTGGAACAGGTGACACTGGAACAGGTGACACAGGAAACAGGGATCAGTGGTCTGCCTCTAGCAAGTTGTACCACTGAATATATATGTGAGGAGGAGCACAGGGAGAGACTGCAATACAGAGGATACACGGACACCTTGAACTTGATCCACAATGACTTGCACAATATAGTAATGACTGAACAGCACTGCAATAATACAAAGTCACAGAAACTATCCGAGCAAAAGATAACACAGTCAATGATGGCAAAAGTCTCAGCGGATAGTAAGCTCCAGAGGAGAACAACTCAGTCCAGCAAGATATGCAATACACCAGCACAGTCAATGAGAAGTATGCATACCGTGGTTCAGGAGCAGGCTGTCAGACAGGAGTGCAGAGATACCTGAACGGCTGGAGGCCGGCAGGATGCAAAGTCCCTGGAGGGTGAAGCGGTAATCAAGTAGGTGCAGCGCACAGGTAGGTAGACCAGCAGGGATAGCAACAAATACTCAGGAAGCAGTAGTATGTAGAACTGGACTCCTGGAGAACCCTGAAGAGTAGCGATGGTCTAGACAAGATGAAAGCAGCGAGGCGTAGATCCGATGCAGACTGGCGAGTAGACACCGGCAGGAACACTGAGAAGCACGGAGAGCGGATCAGCTGCTGCAGACACGAGTAGAACTGAGGAGTAGCAGCCAGCAGGACTCTGCAGGTACACGGAGGTAGCGGATAGAAATCAGCAAGTGCAGCCACGATGAAACACGGGAGAGTAGAGCTGAGCTGGAACTGTTGAGCACGGAGAGCAGCGGATAGGAATCAGCTGGTGCAGTCTCGAGGAGACACAGGAGAGTTGAGGTGAGCTGAAGACTGTAGTGCACGGAGGCAGCGGCTAGGAATCAGCTAAACAGTCACGATGAAACACAGGAGAGTTGAAGTGAGCTGAAGACTGTAGTGCACGGAGGAATCAGCTAACAGTCACGATGAAACACAGGAGAGTTGAGGTGAGCTGAAGACTGTAGTGCACGGAGGCAGCGGATAGGAATCAGCTAACAGTCACGATGAAACACAGGAGAGTTGAAGTGGTCTGAAGACTGTAGTGCACGGAGGCAGCGGATAGGAATCAGCTAACAGTCACAATGAAACACAGGAGAGTTGAAGTGGTCTGGAAACCACAGGAGAGTTGAAGTGGTCTGGAAACCACAGGAGAGTTGAAGTGGTCTGGAAACCACAGGAGAGTTGAAGTGGTCTGGAAACCACAGGAATCAGCAGCGCTGAATACACGAGGAAACACAGGAACACCTTCAGAGGCTCATGGGGAATGAGACTCCAAGATCAGGCAACGAGGTATGGAACTCAGGTGCTTTAAATAGGGAGTGTTGCCTGATCAGCCAATTAACTAAAGGGACAGGTACTGAAGGTTTGAAAGGGCTGCGCATGCGCAGACCCTCAGGATGGTGGATGGCCACGGTTCCTAAATACACGGGAAGAAGCACTCACAGTCTGGTGAGTGACACTAGCAAGTTAGTAGGAGCCGCTGCAGCTAAGAGAAACGAATGCTTAGTATGCAGGGGCCCGATAGTAACTTCAGCGGGTTTAGTTAGAGGATAATGTAACACTCTTCCCGTTACCCTCATAGCTGGAATAGTTTTACTGGTCACCTGTAGATTAAGAGGAGAGGTTATCACAGATCTGGCCACCCCTGTATCTACAAGAAAAGTTTGTTTCCTACCAGCTATGTCAACTATCATTGTTGGTTCTTCTCTCTGACTATCAGTTAACCTCACTGGCTGTAGACTACATGTATGACCTGACCCCTAGCGCTGACTATCGTTTTCCCGCACGGCATTTGCTGCTATAATGTGCGCGGGTAGGTATCAGTCTCTTTGTCTATGTGAAGTCCCCTTTGAAAGAAATCTACGTGACCCACCCTTATGTGTATACTGTCTTTCTTTTTTACAATCTCTTGCGAAATGTCCTTCTTTGTTACAATTGAAACACTTGATTGTTCTATGTTTCTTATTATGTGGGTTGTATGCTGGTGGTCGTGTATGCATTCCCTCTAAAGCCTGTATACTTACCGTCATTAACTTATCACTTTTCTCTTCCCTTCTTTTAAAAAGGTTTTTGTCATGTTCCACAGCAGACTCCCTAAGAGAATCTACTGTGATGCCTCTCCAATTAGGTAATGTGGTTTGTACCCTTGTCTTTAAATTTTCTCTAAGGCCATCCATTAATACCTCTACAGCTACCTCTCTGGGATGTCTATCCTATGCCTGAGCCTCTCCTATGTTTAATATCCCAGTAAACCTTGCTATCGCTGTTAGAGCTCTAGGGAAGTAATCTGATGCTTTTTCACTATCCTTCTGTTTAATGGTGAAAATTTTACTCCAATTCACCACTATTGGAAAATAGATGGCTAAATGTTTGACAATTTGTTCTATATTCTCTTGATTAATCTCATCCATCAAGGTGTCATCTTCCTCCAAAAATTAATCTTTAATAAATTTTTGTATGTTAGTATTGGGAGGAAGACACACCCTCAAAACTACACGCCAATCCTTATTGGTTGGTTCGTGTCATTTCCTAAGTCTTTAACAAATTTCTGACACTTAGCCAACTCTTTTCTAGGATCTGGGAATTCAGTCATAATGGATCGTAATTTTGATCTAGTCCAGGGACAATGCATTGTAACATTCTTTAAAGGAACTACACCATCCTTGTCCGCCTTTCCATTGGGAACTGATATTGTGCTGACTGGATACGTACCCACTGGCTCACTGTCTTCAGAAGTAACTACAGGATTTGCTGTTTCAGTATTTTGAATGTTATCCCTCCTAGTGGTCACACTACTCTCACCTATCTCAGCCATTGCCCCCTTTCCATACTTACGCTGAACCTCTAGCATATTAACAGCATGGGCAATGGCTGAAATTACAGTGGGTTCATCTTCTTCATCAGAAACACTTGTTTTAAACTGACTTAAAACAGGATACAACTTAGCAAATTCCTTTTTTTCATTTTTAATAACGGCTGTACTTACCCCTCCCGCCACATAGGGTGGCGGGGGCGCGCTTGCGCTGCGTTCGCCACGCTTCTCAACGGCTACTTCCGCTGTGCGTGCGCTTTTCGCCACGTCTACTTGCGCTGTGCATTCGCTGCTCTGCCACGTGTTGCCTTCCATTTGCCACAGTTTTAAACAATCATTATGTCTATTTCTCTCTTTCGTTGACTTAATCAACCACACTTTATCTTGTACATTATTTAGTACCTACGAATTAAAACTTCCTATTGTTGGGAAAGGCCTAACACATTCCTTGGTCATCTTGACCCACATGTCGCAATAAACCGTTGCGTTTTCACCATATTTCTTACACATAAGAAACCTCGCTGAACCAATAGGCCCTTCCTTAGGCAGTACACTGGCCATCTCTAGCGTATGCTTAGCACCCATGTTGAACAGTACCTTCTATGCGGAACACAGATACACCGCAATGCTTTGTTCTTTCCAGCAAACAATACTCTTTTATGTGGAACACAGATATACCGCAATACTCTGTTCTTTCCAACAAACAATTTCAACCCTGTTGCTACAATCACCGCTAGAGATCTCAAATGCCCGGTGGACGTATTTCCAAATTGCCGCGTCCACTCGCTTCTTCTCGTTCCAAACGAGAATCCCTAACACAGAAATAGTTTCTCGATAGCCCGGCTACCACAAATTTCTGTTGAGTTTATTATCACTGGAAGCACTAAATCGATACAATCGCCCACCCTTTCCAATATAATTCCTCCACGCACTTCCAAATTTACACTCACGGTTGTGTTTGCCGTGCGGTTAGATCGCACCGCTTACTAATACTAATTATCAGTAAACCTTTCGATCTATTGGTGGCGCTTCCGGAAAACCCAGTTTTCGCACTCTGTATACCTGCCCCATATACCGTTCTTCAGTTGGGCAACCTGCCTCGTCAGACAGCAACTGAGCTCAATCAACAATAAAACAGTGTATCTTCGTCACAAAATCACACACTATACACCTTTTCTGCGCAGAAAATCAAAAGTTCCCAACAATAGTAGTAACGTTTCAGAAGCTTTCACAAGTGATTATACTATGCATGTATAACAACTATCAAAACGATTGCTTAACAACGTGGAAAATCTACCGGAAGTTTGCGTACGTAAAGCAGGAAGTACACATACGCTAAGCAATGCAATACAGTTAAAACGCACAATGACAGTAAAAAGAAACAGTTTTCTCTTTTGTCCCTAGATTCAGTTAGCGCACCTTAGATAATGCAAAACGGACATTCGGTTTCACAACACAGAGTAAAATTCAGGTTTTGAACACATTGCGTTCTTACCCGTATATGACGCATCTCCACCCTTTGTTGCGGAACCGAAATCCTTTGGTTTTGCGTATCGTCCGGCAACGTAACCTCCAAACTCACGAGCCCCCAAATTGTTATGAGTGTTTTGTTGCTATCCAATAACGATTGTCGAATCTCGATTTGTGCTTCCATTGCACAAAGATTTATTCTCAAAAAGTAGCAGAATATATTCAAGCGAAATAATAATAACTACAGCCGTTACTTATCGCAGGCGCTCTGGATCCAGTGAACAGTCATTCAGTCCTGAAGTCTGTGGACAAGATGTCTGAACACTAGATGAGGAGCTGCTACTTATATGCACACAGAGATACAGTAAACAATGCAGATGGTATAGCTTGCTTCTATTGGTCCAGGTTTCAGGAAGGCCCAGGGGGTTGTCGATCATTGGCTAGTTAAACCTAAAGAATCCAAAGGTGGGGGTCATCTCTCCAGGGGATATGCTCCGATCTTCCCGCCAAGATTCATAGTCTTAATAGTCCATAATTCCCTAACATTAATAACTTGCGTATGCACTCTGCGATCTCTTCGCAGAGTGAACCGGACAGTCGCAAAAGTAAAGGGGATTAATATGATACCACACATGACATGATTCCTTCAACCTGTACCATATGTTTTACTGATATGCATATAACTTATAATATTACACATAAACACTACTATTTTTCGACATAAATAACTATGTGTTGCAACTACCATTAATGTGTACTATTTTACAAATGTGTGTGTTGGTGCGAATGTATGTAAAAGCGTAAATACTGTTGTTGCCACGTGTTGCGGCTGCGTACGCCCTTCCACGCCGTAGCGTGCCATACGCATCTTTTCAGACAAAGACAACCAAGTTTGCTCGATTTTAATTGAAATGACTTTATCCAATTTGCTGACTTCGACAGGCCTGATTATCGGCTAAACAACCTGTAGTGTGTATTCAGCTTAACTTAAAGTATTCAAAAAGAAGTTGTTTTGGAAAGCAGAACTGTGAAAGTAAATGCATAATTACCATGTGAGTGGTGCCACATCTGGGCAATGATGAGTTGCTATTAAATTGTACACAGAGAATTATACAGTGTTAAGATTTATGCGGTAAAGAGCAGCAATAATAATTTGCTGTGTGCCTAGGCGTCATACAGCAGTCAATAGGCAACAAATGTCTCACTCATTTGTGCTATAGTTATAATTAAAATAGCAATATTGTCCCAAAGTAATTATTGATAGAACAATATTTAACTCCCTTAACCACTTGCTGAAAATGTAAAATAATATTTTGGTGTTATTGCATATGTATTTTTCATTTTGTTCTTTTCCAAGAGAAAAAAAACCTTTGATATAATTTATAAATGTCATAAAGTTAAATAATGACCAAAAATTAAAATGTGGTTTACTGTGCTGATAAACAAAGGTTTTGTAATGGAAATTAAAGTATCCTAAAAAAATTACTATTCAAAAAAACAAACGTATTTTTTATAATATGAACCTTTCTGGTTTGCTGTCTACAGTTTTATTACTATTATCTTTGAACAGTTGTTGTTTTAGGAGTATAGATAAGCTAACCCAAGTCTGCATTTGCTATAAAAGGTAAACAGGTAGTTCCAGTTTCATTTATCTTAGGGCCCTGTTCAGCTTTATTATTTCAAGGCAGTGTGAAATACAAATTAGTTAAATGTAATGGACTAACAGAGCAAGTGAACAACTACATAAATATTGTTTATGAAATAGTATAAGAAATGTAATATACAGTACTAATCTTCCTCTCTGGCCAGTCTATATCTGCCACCCCACTCTGTCACGCACTGCACTGGCTCCCCCTACTTTACAGAATCCTCTTCAAGCTCCATATCCTCACCTACAAAGCCCTCTAAAAACACTACTGCTCTTTACGTCTCCAACCTCATCTACATTCATAATGTTTCTCGCTGTCTACAGTCAGCCAACGACCACTGCCTCACCTCCCACTTGGTTACCATGTTTCACTCCCGCATTCAAGATTTCTCATGTGCTTCCCCCTTTCTCTGGAACAATCTTCCTCATTCTATCAGGCTTTCCCTGCAAAACTTCAAATAACCCAATAAAACCCATATGTTCAGGAAAGCCAACCCTTCCTCTGTCTAACATCTCCCCTGCCCTCCTCTACCCCTCTTCAGGATCCTTCTTCACTAATCATAGTATACCTCACTCTCATTCTTCCTCTGTTGCTTATACTACTCGCTCTTGTTCATCTCTCCCTTCATATTTCTAGTCCCCTCACCCTGACTTCCCACTTTGTGTTTCTGTTTCCTGTCAGTCAGCCCCTTCCGTTTAGATTGAACAGGGCCCTCTAATCCTCGTGTCCCCCTCCTCCTGTTACCTTTGCCCTCGTCTCCTCATTTTTTTTACCGCCATTGGCTCGTATCTTCTTCCTTGCCTTCGTTTCCTCATCACTACTCTGATCCTGCTAGTTGCACCCACACTGCTGGGCACAGCTTCATGTTGCTTTAGTTAACTTCCCACCTCTCCCCTGATCATTCCTAGTTTCTAGTGTTCTGGAATTCACTTATATCTATTTGCCCTGTGCACCTGCTCTCTCAGCTGAATTGTTATTAATTGCAATTTGTTTTTAAACTGCCCTGTATGCTGTGTTCTGTTTTGTCCTATGCTCTATGTACGGCAGTGTTTACCTTTTGTGGTGCCAAATATATAAAAGATAATAATAAAATGCAGTAACTGGCAACAACATTAAAACTCAAGATGCAAAAGCTGTGATTGTCCTTGTAAAACTACCTTCCTGCAATCCTCTGGGAAAACTGTTTATACAGAATTACATTGTAATTTTTTTTAATTTGTTGTACTAAAAATTATTAAAAATTGTTTTACAACTATTAAAACCTTATACAATTCCAAATTTCAAATATTGTACTCTAATAATATAATTTTATATTTGTTAACTTCAATGCAGATTGGAAGCACAGGACCAAAGTTTCGTTAAACCTTGCACTCCAGACTGCAAAACCCAAGAAATCCACACCCAAATATGTCAACGGTTTTAACAGACTTACATCTCTACACAATTGTACCATTCATACTGTCGATATAATGCAATTGTGATTCAATTGCCGATATTTCAAATACAACAACATATTTTAACATGAACATCAATGCAGCACTGTATTTGTTTAACATTACTCTATTCAGCTACAAGTATAGCATAGGCAATTTTTATTGTCCACACAAATCAATTATGGCATACTGTGCAAGGTTATACTTTTGTAATATCACTGACATTTAAACTAGGTTTACTAATCATCCCTCTTCTGAAGGTCATATTAAATTGGTAATGATAGGAAAAAGTTTTATATATATCTTGAGAATTTTCAAACATGGGAAAAAAACGTGCATTGGTCATGTACAACCAAATTACAGCTATATTTAAATAATCTGAAGAGTGGTTATTAAGGTTAATTTTTAATTTTTGGCAAGCACAAAGCTGCAACTGGTACTGCAATGCCTTAACTTCTATGCAATAATACGTTTTCAATCACATGACACATATGTCAGTTGACCTTGATGTTAGACAACAGAAACATATGTTTTCAATCACCATTTATCTAAAATAGCAAAGTTTCTTAACCAAAGCAAAAGTTTGCCAAATTATTTAATGGACAATATTCTTAACATATAATAAAACTAACCATTAATTTAAAGATATGACATTTTGGCAATATGAGCCACAAATCGTTTTTTTTTTAATGATCTGATGGGATAGCATCAGATATTTGTTCAAAATATATATACCTGAAACTCCCCTATGTCTTATAAATGTATATGGGAAATATATTTAATGATTTATGCCCAACATGATGTGTTGCTAATTGAGGATTGAGACCTTGCTAATCAGTACTATTTTGAGTCTGCTGAGATAAAAGGATAACAGAACATCAGATGCAATGACTAGTGGTATATAGATAGTGAGGTATGATAAAATCTGTACTAGAAATGCTACAATAAAAACTATTTATTAAATTGGTTAAAACTGCAACAACATAAAAGTTATCAAAACTATATAATAATACAACAATATGTATACAATCCTATTACATAAAAACCGATAGACCACATATATCAAATAAAACCAAAGTGTAATGCTCAAAATGAGAGTTTAATAACAACACAGACCAAAAACACCAGATTTCAACTGATTGTAAGCTGAATGAGTTTCAAAAGTTAAAGGTTAAATGTTAATGCAAGTATAAAGGTTAAACAACCTTTATACTTGCTGTTTGGTAGTCGCTCTGAAGATGGTATATGTCCTTAAACATTGTCAGGCATTTCCACACAGGGATAGAATGCAATACCTTGTTGTCAGTGTTGAGACGTCCACATGGGTTCTATAGCGGATTGTACATGTAGGTTCCTGTGTACAAAGTGGGCGTGCTCAGCGTGTTTTGTCACTGCAGCGACTATTTCAAGGGGATGCCTTCTGATAGGGACCATAGCTAAATAAGTCAAAAACAGACTGTCACGAACACGCTCCCAGCTACCATGACTTTGGTTGATTGCTCTATGAGGTTACACGTGATTCCAGCTCGCAGTCTCTCTCTACATATCACACAGGTTATAGACCTACTGAATCGCCCCCAAACAGCGCTCACACCCCCACACACTTCAGGTTTGTCACCACCTATTGAATACGAGCAATAAGACCCCAATATATTGTCTCACACTGGCACACAAGGCTTCCAGCTACCCACAGGCTACCAAGGCCCGCACCAGCAAACAAAGGGTTAACTCTTCACACCTCCAGACTGTTACACAAATGTGAGTGCAAGCACACACTAAGCTTGTTAATCAAATGTATCAACAAATCACACACCGGCATTCAAAGGGTCAACTTGGTCAAGCTATTAGCAGGCTAATGGATTTGTTAGAGTATCAAGGACGCTACATATTAAATTTATAGATTTAATATACAAATGTACAAGGAATTCAGATATAAAAAGCAATTAATAAATTAATAATTTGACATAACATACACAAGTAAAACAGTTTAAAATAAAAAGTATTAGATTCAGAGTATAACTTACATCAAAGTGGTATATTCTGAGCCAAGGGAAATTGGCTTGAAGATGAACAGCTTATCAATGAATGATTGATTTCCCAAAAGACTGATAATATGTTGCAACTGGTCTCAGATTTTTAAAGACACCTTTACACCCTTCCCCAACCCTTGAGGTTGTGGTATGTGATACTTTTTTCAATCACCATTTTTTGCATGTTGTCTGATTTACTACCCAATTCTACTATGTGACATAACTTTTCTGTGGAGCATTACACAGACCCAATTTTATTATTAATAAATCCCCTAGGAATTTGTCCATCTTTTGATACCAAATACGCCTAAATACATTGTATTTGTATTTCCTTAACTTCTCTGTGAGGCAGAATTCTTAATTTGACATATGAGCTGCCCTTCATCATGCTATGTCAGCACATGGCCTCTTTGAGCCAGACTAAATAGGGATACAATTGTAGCTATTCTGACCAAGTAGACAAATTAGAATCTAGCAGATATATAAGTAGACCCTTATCTTGTATAATTGTCACGGTACTCAGGGATATATATAGCTTACTGGTTTCTACACTACTCACCAAACAGGTGCGGAGTCTAACGTGTCCCAGGTCTTCGCCAGGAACCTCCGCAAGGGAGTATGGACTTCGTTGCGAGAGACACGCAGGTCAAGGTCCTCAGAGGGAGCAACCAGTGAAGCGATTAGAATGGAAGAGATATCAGGCGGTCCGGGTTTAGCCGAGAATTCAGCAGATGCCAGATGCCAGAGCTAACCTTATATACAGGAGGGACGCCCTATCATTGGCGGTGGTGACGCTGAACACCACCGCCGGAATTAGTGGAAAGCATCCCGTTGCCTACCCGTCGCTGACTCGGAAGTGCGCCTGGTTGCCTAGCAACCAGGCACTTGGCAGCAGTAGCAGGCGTCCGTCCTTGTGCGACGGACACAGCGCGGGGACTGCGCCTGACAATAATGAGAGTAGTGCAGGTATCCAGAAGGTATGGACTAAGGAAGGGATACCAATTAGGTGCTGGAAAATCCAGCATACTGTAAGGGGAATGACTCTGATTTTTCTACCCCAGGTGGTGCCACGCAATGGTTTACAGCACTAGATATTCTCAAGTCCATCAGAACTTGGTACTTACCAACCTCTTCCAAGTTCAGATGGATTTGGGCATTTTTAAAGGTGATATGGCTGTAAACTTGGGGTAACACACACCTGTCTGGGGTTTTTAAAATCAGAGTTTATCCTAAACGCAGCTCTGAATTTTCAAAATCAATGTTCAGACCCATAGGAGCCAGTGTATTTAGTTCATATATCTACCTCGTCTCTGTGATATTGATAGTTTTAATAAAGTCTCATCCCCTCCATTTTTTGGTACCTTATGTATAGCTGAAAATTGCAAAGATGAGGGGTCTTTGTTGTGCACATGTTTATAATGGTGTGACACACTACAGGTGTTTAACCCTTTTTTTATGTTACATACAAGTTCCCCTATTCTTGTTTTCAGGGCTCTTGTTGTATGGCCTACATATTGAAGCTTACTTGGACATTGTAATAGATAAAACACTTATTTGGTGTCGTATGTGAGAAAGTTTCTAATTTTATAAGTCTGGCCTGTAAGCGTGTAGGTAATCTCAGTGATAGATTTTGTACTTTTGTGGACGATGGATAGGCATCCCATACAGCAACCACAATAAAAACACTGGGTTTCTTTCCGGTTGTCAAGGACATTTGAGTCTTCCGTTTGGGTTTAATATGATTTCTAACTAACTTAGTTTTCAAATCTGGTGCCTCTCTAAAGACTACACTCGGGTGTGTGGCAGGGGCGCACGCAGTGGGGGTTTCTGGTTCGGCAGAAACCCCTCCCCTCCACAGACGAACGGGAGCTAAACACTGCAGTAGTGCACTGTACAGCAGCCGCGGCGCTGTCTAAGAAGCATCCGCGGCGGTGCTGTATTGTACTACAATACAGCACCGCCGCGGACGCTTCTTTGACAGTGCCGCGGCTGCTGTACAGTACAGCATCACCAAAATGGAGTTGTTGCACATGAGCGACCGCATGCGCAGAAGCTCGCTCTCTCTATATATTTTTTTTGGGGGGGGGAACTGCGTTTGCCCCTGTGTGGGTAGGATCCTTTGGAGATCTTCATCTTGCAGAAGAATTGTACAATTCTTTTTAATGATTCTTTTAATTCTGACAGACGAATTGTTATAATTGGCTATGAAATGCTCTTTGTTCTCTACTACTGTATCTTGTGGTTTTTTTTTGTAACTGAGGATTTATTGTTTGTCCTGATTTTCTATTATTGTGAAGGCTGTCTCTAATTGGTCTTTGTCATATCATTTTTTTTTTCGAATTGTGTTTTTAGATGTTTAACTTGTGCTCTATAGTTGCTGATGTCTGAACAGTTTCTTCTGACCGTTTTGAACTGGTCTATCGGGATTAGAGATGTTCACTGATCCCCGTGTTCTGGTTTTGGTTTGGTTGTGGATCTGGATTAACTTCCTGTTTTGGTTTTGGTTTTGGCAAAACTGCCTTTGCGGGTTTTGGTTTTGAATCCCGATTTTTTTTTCTCGAAAATTTGTTTTGCTAAAATCACATATTTTTGCTTTTTTTCCCCCCTACATTATTAATAACCGCAATAACACTAATTTCAAGTCATTTGCAGTCAATTTTGACCACCTCACAGGTAACAATATTATTTTCATACACTTTCAAACAAGACTGCAGATTTAGAAGACCAAGCCTGCCAGACCTATTATTTAAATTTGAGCAATGACAATTAGCAATGGAGCAATGTGTGTTACCTATATAACACAGTACAATGTGACTGCAAATTTAGAAGACCAAGCCTGCCAGACCTATTATTTCTATTTCAGCAATGACAATTAGCAATGCCGCAATGGAGCTCTCCTGAATGTCCCTGGAGACTTTGAAAAACACAGCTACCCCTCTTCTATTTTTTCTACCTATGACGCTGCCCAACTGCACTAGAGACTGCCCAGAACTGTGCTACCCCTTCTGTTACCTCTGTGAAATGGTGCTGGATCGCCGTGGAGGGAGGTACTTATAGCATTCACTATAAGGTCTGTAGTATCTGCGTTGTGTCTTGAAGGTAAGATGGATGTTTCTTTGCATATTTCTGAAGTAAAAAGTCTATATATTGTAACAATTTAGCAGTTACTGAATTAATTCATGAGATGACTGAATGGCCTTGTGGGCTTTGTTTATTTTTATGAATCTCAGGCAAATAATAAAAAAACAGGATCACTTGATGTTTGGCATTAAGGAACTCAAATAATTTTTTAGTTAAAATGCCTTTTTCAAGTGTCATAGCGAAAGTGGCATTCCCGACATCTTCACCTGCCCGACTGTTGGAAAAGCTGAGTTTGAAGAAATTAGACAGATCCAGTGTCCGGCGCACAGGAATGACATCACTGGTAAAAGCAACAGTATTGTTAGTACTGTTAAAGGGGCAATGCCAGAACGCTGGCTGGACAATGTACAAGGTTTATTAAAAAGCACTGTCCAGTCGCCGCATACTGTCATTGCCCCTTTAACAGCACTAACAATACTGTCGCTTTTACCAGTGATATCTTTCCTGTGCACCGGACACTAGATCTGTCTAATTTCTTCAAACTCAGCTTTTCTAGTAGTCAGGCAGGTGAAGATGTCGGGAATGCTACTTTCGTGATGACGCTGTAGGGGTAAGTAACAGCCTGTTATTCTAGTTCTAATTTCTGTTTGGTTTTGCTCATGGGTATTTGTGCATATGTGTCTGATTTTCACACAGGTTTTCCTGGGTAGTTTTGTCTAAACTAACTGTTTCTGATCTTTTTGGCATTTGATCTTACATACTTAATATTGATATGGTGGACTGGGGGCTAATGACTGTATCATTAAATAGCTTCTGTCCTTGTGTGGTAACTGTACTGGTACTCGCTAAAGGGATGCTTATATCACATTTAGTGGATGTGTTATGTGTGGTCAAAAGGGTAAGATCCAAACTATCTTTGGCCAAAGGATTCTCGTGCTTATTTTTGGTAACCAGTCTCCTCCTCCATTTGATGGATGGATGGATATTCAGATTTGTATAAGCTCTCCACAGTCCCTGATGAAGAATTGCTTGACATTGATTCCTTGGCATATCCTTGTTTACGTCTATTCCCTGAGTTTAGTTGACTCATGTATTGCTGGTTCCTGAGGTTCAACTCTTTATAGGGAAATGCGTATGCTGGAATATTCTTATGCAAAGGGATGGAGAGTTTGGTCTCACATGTATCTCGGTTCTTACTATGTTTGGGTGCCCCCTTAATTACAAATTGTCTCTGAGTAGCTTAGATTTTTTAACTTTGATAATGTCTCATTCTTTGTTCTCCAGTCTATTTTGGGTAAATTTCTCCAATGTTTAGAATTCATTATGTGCTTTAAAAGGTTCTAATTTATTGTCTAGTTGTGTGATTTATTGCCCAATGCTCTCTAGTTCTAAGGTCCTTGTGGAAATAATAGGGTCTATGAGGTGAAATGAACAATGGTTCAAAATTTCTTGCCATTGATTCATAAATGCTAAATTAACGAGGTTATCTGTGGGAGATATCTTAATTTTCAGACCCTTTGGTATTATTTTTTCTTTTTTGTACCATTGAAGGGAGTAATTGTCCCACCATAATTGGGACAATTATGAGAGTATATTGAGAGTAGTGAAGGCATCCAGAAGGTATGGACTAAGAAGGGGATAAAAATAAGAATTTACAATCAGTTGAACTCTGGTGTTCTTGGTTTGTATTGTGATCGGACTCTCATTTTGAGCAGTATACTTTTGATTACATGATATACTTTTCATATGATTTAATATTTGATACAGTATATATGGATTATAGTTTTTTTTATGTAGTAGGATTGTATAAATATTGATGTATTATTTATATCGTTTTGGTAACTTTTATGTCCTTGCAATTTTCACCAATTTAATAAACAGTTTTTATTGTAGCATTTTCAGTGCAGATTTTATCAGACCTCATTATCTATATACTGCTAGTGGTTGTATCTGTTTTTCTGTCCATCTATGAGTTTCAGGTATATATACCTTGAGCAGATATCTGACACTATCCCATCAGATCATTATTTTCCATTACAACTCTGGATCATATATATATATATATATATATATATATATATATATATTTATATATTGTAGTATAATCAGGGAAATAGGTACTATCTCCTTGGTGAACAGCAGCAGTAAACCACACGAGTCCAGAGGGTTCAGGATAAAAGCCACCGCCAGTTTATTCATCAGCTTCTAAACTAACAAAATACAAACAAAATCCTAGCCGTCTGGCTACTAGCTAATACACTTAGCAAGATCCTCCCTCAGAACTACCACATATTATTGCACACTGCAGCAGAGTGTTTCAGGAGGCTACCCACCTCCTCCCCAGGTTTGAGACACTGGTTGCGTATCCCAGCTGCCTTTTCACAGGCACCTTCCAGGTGCATCTCTTGATCAGTCTGTTTTTAAAGTACAAATGACAGGAACCTGGGAACTTATGTACCTGCTATTTACCACTTCCCCAGAGCTTCTGTCACAACATATATATATATATATATATATATATATATATATATATAAAAATAAATTTATTTATTTATTTATTTATTTTTGGAGTAAAGAAATATTTTTATCCTGCACATGTGCCTGTACATAAAAACAGCACTTGTTACCTTTTCTTTATAAGCAACAAGAAGGAAAATTTATGGCAATGAAAACGAACATCTATTTTGTTAATCTTACTTGGTTTTCTGCTACTGTGTACACTGGATTTGTGCACCAAATCATGAGTGCGATACTACAGATTTACCAGTATTCAGTACTCCTGCTGTTGATGACCTGCATGGACTGTAGATCTTGGAGGTCAGCAAGAACAGTGTATTGAAGGTTGTCCACCCCTTCCATAGAGCTTCCATTTTAAACAGATATCTGACACTATCCGATCAGATCATTATCTCCCATTACAGCGTTGGATCATATATATATATATATATATATATATATATATATATATATATATATATGTGTTACGCACGTAGATAGATAGATAGATAGATAGATAGATTGATAGATTGATAGTGTGGAAGTCAAATAATTGGACGAAGAAAACCAAATTGATTAATATTGTTTTACTGTGCGATTGCGATTAGTATACCACGTGTTACAACGCAATTGCATGGGTTGATAACACACACATTTACATTTTCACTCACACTCGTAAATAACACACATTTATTAAGGTTCCAATCCACATTTGTTTATTAGTAAAATGTATTAGAGATTGTTTATACATAAATGATAATATATTAAAAGTATCTAAGGCTCAGAATATAGGAAATGTATCATCTTTAGTGTAATTTTGATCTGCACATTACTATCTTCAATCCGCTACTTTCAGATTTGCGATCGCTTCCTGCGATCAAAAGTTATGGAACATAAAAGATTAATGATCAAAATGTCATTGTGTTTGCAAACTGATAGGTTGGTAGAATCTGGTTTAAGTTAGAGATGAGCGGGCTCGGATTTCGCTAATCTGAGCCCACCCGAACAGTGCGGATCCGACGGGATCCGAGCACTGTTCGGGAACTTCCGGGCGCCAAATGAAGCTAAACCGAGGCTATGACATCCAAGTCTAGCGTCTAATCTCGCGAGACTCGGATCTCATAAATGCCCCGCTCACGGCCGCCTTCTTCATTCTCCCTGTGGTTAGTGAAGAAGGAGGTTGATGTGCTCTGTCCTGCTGATAACTTTACTAAAGTGGTGCTTTGTACTGCTGAGTGCATTAGTACTTTGTCAGGTGCTCTGTCCTGCTGATTTATTTAGTCAAGTGGTGCTTTGTCCTGCTGAGTGCAGTAGTACTTTTTCCAGTGCTCTGTCCTGCTGATTCCAGTGGTGCTTTGGCCAGTGTCTGTGCTGCTGAGTCCAGTGGTGCTTTTGTCCTGTATTTGTTTCTGATAAGTCCATAGCAATTTGTTAATCAGCCAAAAATCTTTAAAAAAAAAAAAATCTCTAAAAAATATTAAGAAAAAAAGATTAAAAAAATATAAAAAGATAATTGAAAAAGTATAAAAAATATTATAGAGCAATATATTCTTGCAGTCCAAAAAAAGAGGACCTGCCATTTCTATTACTACGTTCATTATTTCTGTAGTTCCAAAAAAGAGAAACTGCCAGTTCTATTACTACGTTCATTGTTTCTGTAGTTCCCAAAAAGAGGAACTGCTAGTTCTATTACTACGTTCATTATTTCTGTAGTTCCAAAAAATAGGAACTGCCAGTTGTATTACTACGTTCATTGTTTCTGTAGTTCCCAAAAAATAGGAACTGCCAGTTCTATTACTACGGTAATTGTTTGTGTAGTTCCAAAAAATAGGAAATGCCAGTTCTATTACTATATTCATTGTTTCTGTAGTTCCCAAAAAGAGGAACTGCCAGTTCTATTACTACGTTCATTATTTCTGTAGTTCCAAAAAATAGGAACTGCCAGTTCTATTACTACGGTCATTGTTTGTGTAGTTCCCAAAAAGAGGAACTGCCATTTCTATTACTACGTTCATTATTTCTGTAGTTCCAAAAAATAGGAACTGCCAGTTCTATTACTACGGTCATTGTTTGTGTAGTTCCCAAAAAGAGGAACTGCCATTTCTATTACCACGTTCATTATTTCTGTAGTTCAAAAAAATAGGAACTGCCAGTTCTATTACTACGGTCATTGTTTGTGTAGTTCCAAAAAATAGGAACTGCCAGTTCTATTACTACGTTCATTCTTTGTGTAGTTCCAAAAAATAGGAACTGCTAGTTCTATTACTATGTTCATTGTTTCTGTAGTTCCCAAAAAATAGGAACTGCCATTTCTATTACTACGTTCATTGTTTCTGTAGTTCCAAAAAATAGGAACTGCAATTTCTATTACTATGTTCTTTGTTTTTATAGTTCCAAAAAAGAGGAACTGCTATTTCTATTACTACGTTAATTGTTTGTGCAGTCCCAAAAAAGAGGAACTGCGGCCTTAACAGCTATGTTGGTGTTAAACGTCCATCCGGTGTCCGCCATCTGTGCAGTGGAATTTAGACCAGTTGGAGGAGGTAGGAGCAGACATCTGTGCAGTGGAATTCAGACCAGTTAAAGGAGGTATTGTGGCCCCGGTACCAAATTAGGTACCGGGGCCACTCCACTACGCAGTCCAGATAGCTGCATATCAGATATTAAACTACATTCAGTGTTGGGGCCAAATCCAAAAATATTTAAAATGCACTGTCATGATCGAAAACAAGAGGTATTGACACGCTAGAACTCAACCCTCTATATGCTGCAGAGGATGGAGGAGCAGCCATATGTGCAGTGGAATTGAGACTAGTTGGAGGAGGTATTGTGGCCCCGGTACCAAATTGGGTACTGGGGCTACTCCACTACGCAGTCCAGAAAGCTACCTCGGTGCAACGTTTTGGACTAAAATCAATATTGTGAGGTGTGAGGTGTTCAGAATAGACTGGAAATTAGTGGAAATGATTGTTATTGAATGTTATTGAGGTGTCACGGGCACTAGGAGTCTTTGCCCAGGATATCACCAGATGATGTTCTTACCAGAGTAATATAGCTGGTACTATGGTCCTCTGGTAGCAGGGTGACAACGGAACAGGAGAATCAGCAGATGGTGAGAGAATGCTCAATGAAAGTCTATGACTAGCAGCAACTGGTAATGACTTAGATGTATGAACACGAGGAACCAGATGGACAAGTAAACGTGAGGAAAGTCAGTGGTCTGCGTACAGCAAGTTGTACCACTGCTATAGTGAGGAGGAATGTCCAGGAGTAGAGAGGAGGTAGTGAAAGTCAGTGGTCTGCGTATAGCAAGTTGTACCACTGTCTATAGTGAAGGAATGGGTTCCAGGTGCAAGTAGGAAGCGGGGAAGTCAGTGGTCTGCATACAGCAAGTTGTACCACTGCTTATGTGAGAGGATACTTGAAACTGGTGCCAATGGGAAACAGGAGTCAGTGGTCTGCGTTCAGCAAGTTGTACCACTGCTATATATATGTGAGGAGGGGCACGAGGAGATGAATGGAATACAGAGGATACACGGGCGGCACACGGAACTTGATCCCACGATGATCACCAAAATACAATAATAACTGACAAGCGCTGCTTGAAGTATACAAAGTCACTATAGAGATCCAGGTAATAGGAAACAAAGTCAATAGTAACAATAGCTTCAGTAGATGGAAGACTCCGAAGATGAACACAACACAGTCCAGACGGATATGCAACACAATAGCAAAGTCAATGGAAGGTATGCATACCGTGGTTCAGGAGAGCAGGCTGTCAAGTAGCAGTGCAGGGATACCTGAACGGCTGAACGCCGGCAGGAGGAGAGACCACTGGAGGATGGAAGCGGTAATCAGGTTGGTGCAGCGCACGACAGGTAACCGGTAATCAAAGGAGCAATACTCAGGAAGCAGTAGTAAGTAAAACTGGAAACATGATGAACACGGGAGAGTTGAGGCTGTCTAGTATGCGGCAGTGGTAGCGGAGGCAGCAGAGGGGAGACACGCTGAACACAGGAAAGTAGAGGCGGTCTGGAACCCGGCAGTAGTAACGGAGGCAGCGGAGAGCAGACACGCTGAACACAGGAGAGTTGAGGCGGACAGGAATCCGGCCGCAGCAGCAGATAGGAATCAGCTGAGTGCAGACACGATGAACACAGGAGAGTTGAGGCGGTCTGGAATCCGGCAGCAGCAGCAGATAGGAATCAGCTGAGTGCAGACACGATGAACACAGGAGAGTTGAAGTGGTCTGGAAACCACAATCGTAGAAGACAGGAATCAGCTGGAGCTGAATACACGAGGAACACAGGAACACCTTCAGAGGCTCATGGGGAATGAGACTCCAAGATCAGGCCACAAGGTAATGATCACAGGTGGTTTAAATAGGGAGGGTTTCCTGATCATCCAATTGAATAAAAGCAGCAGGTACTGAAGGTTTCATAAGGGCTGCACATGCGCAGACCCTCAGGATGGCGGACGGCCACGGTTCCTGAACACAGGAGAAATGGCACTCACAGTCCGGTGAGTGACAGTACCCCCCCTTTTAAAGGTGGGCACAGAACACATGGAACCGGGTTTGTCCGGAAACTTGGAATAAAACTTCTTAAGAAGAGCTGGAGCGTTGAGATCTTCTGCTTTAATCCATGAACGCTCTTCAGGACCAAAGCCCTTCCAATGAACGAGGAAACGAAGAACTCCTCGCGAAATTTTTGCATCTAATATGTGAGTAATCTCAAAGTCCTCCTCTTGATGAGCTTGAACTGGCCGAGGTGCTGAAGGAGGGACCGAGAAACGGTTGATGATAAGAGGTTTGAGCAAAGACACATGGAAGGCATTGGAAATACGAAGGTTCTTGGGTAGTAGAAGTTTGAAACAAACTGGATTTATCACTTGAATGATCCTATATGGACCAATAAAACGAGGAGCGAACTTCATAGATGGGACCTTCAAACGAATATTTTTGGTTGATAACCATACACGATCTCTGATTTTAAGTGGTGGAATAGCCCGTCTCTTTTTATCTGCAAAAGACTTATATCTGGCAGATGTCTTCTTTAAACAGGTTTTAACCTGAGACCAAATATTTTTGAAGGTCTGACAAACAGTCTCTACAGCAGGAACTTGGGTGGGAGGGAGGGCAGGAAATTCCGGAAAAGACGGATGGTGACCGTAAACCACAAAGAATGGAGTTTTAGAAGATGATTCATGATACATGTTGTTGTGAGCGAATTCAGCCCATGGAAGCAAATCTACCCAGTTGTCTTGGTTGGCTGAAGAGAACATCCTTGTAAAAAGTCTCAAGATCTTGATTGACCCTTTCGGTTTGTCCGTTTGATTGAGGATGGTAGGAGGATGAGAGTGATAATCGGATACCTAAGGTCTTACAGAGGGCCCGCCAGAATCTGGAAACGAATTGCACTCCTCTATCTGAAACAATCTTGGAAGGACATCCATGAATACAGAAGATTTCTTTGATGAAATAATCAGCCAGAGTAGATGAAGAAGGTAAGCCGGTCAAAGGAAAGAAATGTGCCATCTTCGAAAATCTATCCACCACAACCCAAATAGTATTGCACTTTTTACTAGGAGGAAGATCAGTAACAAAGTCCATACTAATATGGGTCCACGGCTAAGAAGGTGTCACTCACCGGACCGTGAGTGCCTCTTCCCGGACATTTAGGAACCGTGGCCGTCCTCCATCCTGAGGGTCTGCGCATGCGCAGCCCTTTCCTATACTTCAGTGTATGTCCTTTTAACTCAATTGGCAGATCAGGCAACACTCCCTATATTAAGCACCTGTGGTCAACACCACGTTGCCTGATCTTGGAGTCTCATTCCCTATGAGTCTCTGAAGGTGTTCCTGTATTCCTCGTGTTTTCAGCGCTGCTGATTCCTGTGATTTCCAAACCACTTCTACCTCTGTGGTTTCCAAACCACTTCTACTATTGTGGTTCCCATACCACTTCTACCATCAACTGTATCATCGTGACTGTTAGCTGATTCCTATCCGCTGCCTCCGTGCACTACAGTCTTCCAAACCACTTCAACGCTATTACTTATCATTGTGACTGTTTGCTGATTCCTATCCGCTGCCTCCGTGCACTTCAGTCCTCTAATCCACATCACGCTATTATATTTCACTGTGACTGTTTGCTGGTTCCTACCCGCTGCCTCTGTGCACTCCAACCGTTACTTTACATCCACTCACCTGTTCCTCATCAAGTCCGTGAGCTGATTCCTATCCGCTGCCTCCGTGCACTACAGCCTCCAGCCTACAACTCGCCTGTGTTCATTATCGTGACTGTTAGCTGTTGTCTATCCGCTGCTTCCGTGCACTACAGCCTCCAGCCTACAACTCGCCTGTGTTCATCATCGTGACTGTTAGCTGATGTCTATCCGCTGCTTCCGTGCACTACAGCCTCCAGCCTACAACTCGCCTGTGTTCATCATCGTGACAAGTTAGCTGATTCCTATCCGCTGCCCCTGTGCACTGCAGTCTCTTCTCAGCTCTCCTGTGGTTCCTCGAGACTGCTGCTCTCATTGCCATTTGCTACTCTCCGTGATCAACAGCTCCTGGTCTACTCTGCTCTCCTGTGTTCCATCGCTACTGACAACTATTGGTTGCTACTGGTTACCTCCGTGTACCACAGAGTCCTGCTGCTGCTGACCGCGCTATCACCCATCTACTGCTGATCCGCTCTCCACGCCTTCACATGTCCCGCTAGTCTACCCTCCTGTCAGCATTGGATTTATATCTTATCAACTTCTCCTCTGCTGGATCATCTCCACTCTCCTGGGTCCTCCTTGAGTCCAGTTCCACGTATTACTGATTCCTGTGGATTCGTGTCCCTGTTGGTCTACTTACCTGTGCGCTGCACCTACTAGACCGCTGCCTCATCTATCCTGGGACTTCTCATCCAGCCGGCCTCCTGCCGCTCAGGTATCGCTGCACTTCTATCTGACTGCCTGCTTCTGAACCACGGTATGCATACTTCTCATTGACTGTGCTGGTGTATTGCATATCTTGCTGGACTGTGTTGGTTCTCCTCTGGAGTCTGCTATCCGCTGAGTCTATTGCCATCATTGACTGTGTTAACTTGTGCTGGACTACTTCAAGAGACTTTCTATATTTGCAGACCTGTTCAGTCATTTATATATATATTGTGCATGTTACTGTGGATCGTGTATAAGGTGCCTGTGTATATCCTGTGTTGCAGTCTCTCCCCGTGCACCTCCTCACATATATATTCAGTGGTACAACTTGCTAGTAGCAGACCACTGATCCCTGTTTCCAGTATCACCTGTTCCAGTATCCTCTCACATAGCAGTGGTACAACTTGCTATCGCAGACCACTGACTCCCCGGATACCTCCACTTGGATTCCACTCCTTCACTCAGACAGCGGTACCACTTGCTATCCGCAGACCGCTGACTCTCATCACCTCCTTGTTTCTGTTGGACATTCCTCCTCACTATAGCAGTGGTACAACTTGCTACCGCAGACCACTGACTACCTTTACGTGTCCTTGTCCTACAGTTCCTCGTGTTCTATTACCTCCATATTACCAGTGCTGCTAGTCATAGACTTTCCTGAGCATCTCATCATCTGCTGCTTCCTGGTCCGTGATCACCCAGCTACCAGAGTACCCTATTACCATCTATATTGCTCTGGTAAGCCTACCACCTGGTGATCCCTGGGTAAAGACTCCTAGTGCCCGTGACAGTAAGATCAGGCCATGACAGACCCAGATACGGAACCTACAGCCAAAGAGATGCTGCAGCATCTGGTCAGCCGTGTGGAGCAACAGGATGCCCGCCAACAGCTGTTACTTCAGTGTTATCAATCGTTAACCTCCCAAGGAACATCTGGACAGACTGTGACAGCTACTACCGAGGTTCCTGTGCTTTCCTCCGTTTCCCCAGTGCCATCCCAGGTGTCTACAGCTTCTACGCTTCACCTGCCTACTCCGTCAAAGTACAATGGGGACCCCAAAACTTGTAGGGGTTTCCTTAACCAATGTTCAGTCCATTTTGAGCTCCAACCTCAAAATTTTTCTACCCATCGTTCCAGAGTGGCCTATCTTATCTCTTTGTTTTCTGGACAAGCCCTGGCTTGGGCCTCCCCTCTGTGGGAGAGAAACGACCCTATATTGCAAGATAGTGCCAAATTCATTGCTACATTCCGAAGTGTGTTCGATGAACCAGGTCGTGTGACCTCCGCTGCTTCCAGCATCCTCCGTCTACGACAAGGATCTCATACAGTAGGCCAGTACGTCATTCAATTTAGGATCTTAGCCTCTGAACTTCAGTGGAATACTGAAGCCCTAGTTGCCGCCTTCTGGCAGGGGCTTTCCGATAAAATTAAAGATGCACTGACTACTCAAGAGCTTCCTCCGTCACTTGAAGATTTGATCTCTCTATGCCATCGTGTTGATATGAGATTTCGTGAAAGAGAGGCTGAGAAAACAACTTCTGCTAAAGCACCTCTTCGTTCTAACCCTCAATTTCGTCCAGTTTCACCCTCTGTGATCCCCATGGAGATAGGACGTTCCAAATTATCTTCAGAGGAGAGGAAACGAAGAGTAAAGAATAGACTCTGTATCTATTGTGCTGATTCCACTCATATTCTCAGCTCTTGCCCTAAGAGATCGGGAAATGCCAGGCCCTAACTAGTTCTGGAGAGGTGAAGTTAGGGTCCCTGGAGTCCTCTCCATCTTCCATGAAATCTAAAGTCTGCGCCTTTGACGTTACGATTTCCTGTGCTACCAAAACCTTTGAGTCACAGGCATTGATTGATTCCGGAGCAGCAGGAAATTTTATTTCCAAATCATTAGTAAATCAATGGTCTCTACCAGTGATTACCTTAAAAACACCCATTACTGTGACGGCTATAGATGGATCACGTCTCATCAACGGTCTCATCACTCAGAGTATGTCTCCAGTAACCCTTCAGATTGGTGCCCTGCATCATGAAGAAATATCGTTTTTAATCCTTCCTGTTACAAGTCCAATTGTCTTAGGCCTTCCATGGCTTCAGTGTCACTCTCCCCAGATTGACTGGCGTACCCCTCAAGTCACGTCTTGGGGGTCTGAATGTCACCATCGTTGCCTTTCCCAAGTCATTCCTCTCAAAGTACAGCAATCTTCCATCTCATCTACCTCACCGGGACTCCCTCCTCAATATGCTTCATTTACTGATGTTTTTGATAAAGCTCAGTCTGAACGTCTTCCTCCTCATTGTTCTTGGGATTGTCCGATCGACCTTCTACCTGGCAAGACTCCCCCCAGGGGCCGGGTCTATCCACTCTCGTTACCTGAAACTCAAGCTACATCTGAGTATATACAGGAGAACCTCCAGCGTGGGTTTATTCGACCTTCCACCTCTCCCGCTGGAGCTGGGTTCTTCTTCGTTAAAAAGAAGGATGGATCTTTACGCCCTTGCATAGATTTTCGTGGACTCAATGCCATTACTATCAAGAATCGGTATCCCATTCCGCTGATCACTGAGCTATTTGATCGCATCAAGGGAGCCCGTATCTTTACTAAGTTGGATCTTCGTGGTGCCTACAATTTAATCAGAATCCGTTCCGGTGACGAATGGAAGACAGCGTTTAACACCAGAGACGGGCATTACGAATATCTGGTAATGCCTTTCGGGCTGTGTAATGCCCCCGCTGTTTTTCAAGGTTTCATTAATGAGATCTTCCGGGACTTATTATATGTATGTGTCGTCGTCTACCTGGACGACATATTGATCTTTTCACAGGACCTGCCTTCTCACCACCAACATGTGGCAGAAGTCCTTTCCAGGCTACGGAAAAATTCATTGTTCTGTAAATTAGAAAAATGTTCATTCGAATTACCCCAGATTCCATTCTTGGGGATATATAGTTTCCGGAGTTGGCCTGAAGATGGATCCCGACAAGGTGAATGCTGTACTACATTGGCCCCAGCCAACTACTCTTCGTGCTATCCAGCGTTTTTTAGGTTTTGCCAATTACTATAGACGCTTCATTCAAGACTTTTCTTCCATTGCATCTCCTATTGTGGCCCTGACTAGGAAGGGGGCTAATCCTAAGCAATGGTCACCTGAGGCTCTTCAAGCCTTTCAAACACTAAAAGAGTCCTTCTCTTCGGCTCCAATCCTTCGACAGCCTGATGTGACACTCCCCTTCTTCCTGGAAGTAGATGCCTCTAATGTGGGCTTAGGAGCTATTCTCTCCCAACGCTCGGAACAGCAGAAATTTCATCCTGGTGCCTTCTATTCTCGGGGTCTCCTGCCCGCAGAGAAGAATTATACTATCGGGGACAAGGAGTTACTGGCTATCAAAGCTGCATTAGAGGAATGGAGATACTTATTGGAAGGAGCTCGCCATCCGGTGACGATCTTCACAGATCATAAGAACTTGTCATATCTCCAGTCTGCCCAATGCTTGAACCCTCGTCAAGCAAGATGGTCTCTTTTCTTTTCCCGTTTTGAATTAATAATAACCTTCAAACCAGCTGCCAAGAACAAAAAAGCTGACGCTTTATCTAGAGCTTTTGTGACGTCCTCTGATATAGAAGAGGTTTCCAACCATACCATTCTAGACCCCAAATGTATCTCACTGGCTGCTTCATCCACCAAAACGCTACCATTTGGGAAGACCCTCGTGCCTCCTACTCTAAGGAGGAAAATCCTTTCGTGGTTCCATGCCTCTCGTTTTTCTGGACACGCCGGTGAACACAAGACCTTTGAGATTCTCTCTCGAAGTTACTGGTGGCCTTCAATGAGGAGAGACGTCAAAGAGTTCATTGCTTCCTGTGAGCTATGTTCCCAGTTCAAATCCTCCCGCAGAACTCCAGCAGGGTTGCTGCGACCACTACCCATTCCGTCCAAACCGTGGACCCATATTAGTATGGATTTCGTTACTGACTTACCACCTAGTAAGAATCATAACACTATTTGGGTGGTGGTGGACAGATTTTCGAAGATGGCTCATTTCATTCCTCTGGCTGGTTTGCCTTCCTCGTCTATTCTGGCTGAACATTTCATTAAAGAGATCTTCCGTATCCATGGATGTCCGTCTGAGATTGTGTCGGATAGAGGAGTACAATTCGTTTCCAGATTCTGGCGAGCCCTTTGTAAAACCTTGGGCATACGATTAGCACTCTCATCTTCTTACCATCCGCAATCTAACGGACAAACTGAACGTGTCAATCAAGATCTTGAGACTTTTATAAGGATGTTCTCATCAGCCAATCAAGACAACTGGGTAGAGTTGCTTCCTTGGGCTGAATTCGCCCATAACAACATGTACCATGAGTCATCATCCAAAACTCCATTTTTTGTGGTCTACGGTCACCATCCGTCTTTTCCGGAATTTCCTGCCCTCCCACCCACCCAAGTTCCTGCGGTGGAAACTGTTTGTCAGACCTTTAAAAATATCTGGTCTCAGGTTAAAACCTGTTTAAAGAAGACATCTATCAAATATAAATCTTTCGCAGATAAGAAGAGGCGGGCTATTCCACCACTAAAAATTGGAGATCGTGTCTGGTTATCCACCAAAAATATTCGTTTGAAGGTCCCATCTATGAAATTCGCCCCTCGTTTTATTGGTCCATATAGGATCATTCAAGTAATCAATCCAGTATGTGTGAAACTTCTTCTTCCTAAGAATCTTCGGATTTCTAATGCCTTTCATGTATCCTTGCTCAAACCTCTTATTATCAACCGTTTCTCAAATCCTCCCTCAGCTCCGCAGCCAGTTCAAGTTCATCAGGAGGAGGATTTCGAGATTACTGAGGTACTAGACGCAAAAATTTCGCGAGGAGTCCTCCGTTTCCTCGTTCATTGGAAGGGCTTTGGTCCTGAGGAGCACTCTTGGATCAAAGCTGAAGATCTTAATGCTCCTGCCCTTTTGAAGAAGTTCTACTCCAAAAATCCGGACAAGCCCGGTTCCAGGCGTTCTGTGCCCACCTTTAAAAGGGGGGGTACTGTCACTCACCGGACCGTGAGTGCCTCTTCCCGGACATTTAGGAACCGTGGCCGTCCTCCATCCTGAGGGTCTGCGCATGCGCAGCCCTTTCCTATACTTCAGTGTATGTCCTTTTAACTCAATTGGCAGATCAGGCAACACTCCCTATATTAAGCACCTGTGGTCAACACCACGTTGCCTGATCTTGGAGTCTCATTCCCTATGAGTCTCTGAAGGTGTTCCTGTATTCCTCGTGTTTTCAGCGCTGCTGATTCCTGTGGTTTCCAAACCACTTCTACCTCTGTGGTTTCCAAACCACTTCTACTATTGTGGTTCCCATACCACTTCTACCATCAACTGTATCATCGTGACTGTTAGCTGATTCCTATCCGCTGCCTCCGTGCACTACAGTCTTCCAAACCACTTCAACGCTATTACTTATCATTGTGACTGTTTGCTGATTCCTATCCGCTGCCTCCGTGCACTTCAGTCCTCTAATCCACATCACGCTATTATATTTCACTGTGACTGTTTGCTGGTTCCTACCCGCTGCCTCTGTGCACTCCAACCGTTACTTTACATCCACTCACCTGTTCCTCATCAAGTCCGTGAGCTGATTCCTATCCGCTGCCTCCGTGCACTACAGCCTCCAGCCTACAACTCGCCTGTGTTCATTATCGTGACTGTTAGCTGTTGTCTATCCGCTGCTTCCGTGCACTACAGCCTCCAGCCTACAACTCGCCTGTGTTCATCATCGTGACTGTTAGCTGTTGTCTATCCGCTGCTTCCGTGCACTACAGCCTCCAGCCTACAACTCGCTTGTGTTCATCATCGTGACAAGTTAGCTGATTCCTATCCGCTGCCCCTGTGCACTGCAGTCTCTTCTCAGCTCTCCTGTGGTTCCTCGAGACTGCTGCTCTCATTGCCATTTGCTACTCTCCGTGATCAACAGCTCCTGGTCTACTCTGCTCTCCTGTGTTCCATCGCTACTGACAACTATTGGTTGCTACTGGTTACCTCCGTGTACCACAGAGTCCTGCTGCTGCTGACCGCGCTATCACCCATCTACTGCTGATCCGCTCTCCACGCCTTCACGTGTCCCGCTGGTCTACCCTCCTGTCAGCATTGGATTTATATCTTATCAACTTCTCCTCTGCTGGATCATCTCCACTCTCCTGGGTCCTCCTTGAGTCCAGTTCCACGTATTACTGATTCCTGTGGATTCGTGTCCCTGTTGGTCTACTTACCTGTGCGCTGCACCTACTAGACCGCTGCCTCATCTATCCTGGGACTTCTCATCCAGCCGGCCTCCTGCCGCTCAGGTATAGCTGCACTTCTATCTGACTGCCTGCTTCTGAACCACGGTATGCATACTTCTCATTGACTGTGCTGGTGTATTGCATATCTTGCTGGACTGTGTTGGTTCTCCTCTGGAGTCTGCTATCCGCTGAGTCTATTGCCATCATTGACTGTGTTAACTTGTGCTGGACTACTTCAAGAGACTTTCTATATTTGCAGACCTGTTCAGTCATTTATATATATATTGTGCATGTTACTGTGGATCGTGTATAAGGTGCCTGTGTATATCCTGTGTTGCAGTCTCTCCCCGTGCACCTCCTCACATATATATTCAGTGGTACAACTTGCTAGTAGCAGACCACTGATCCCTGTTTCCAGTATCACCTGTTCCAGTATCCTCTCACATAGCAGTGGTACAACTTGCTATCGCAGACCACTGACTCCCCGGATACCTCCACTTGGATTCCACTCCTTCACTCAGACAGCGGTACCACTTGCTATCCGCAGACCGCTGACTCTCATCACCTCCTTGTTTCTGTTGGACATTCCTCCTCACTATAGCAGTGGTACAACTTGCTACCGCAGACCACTGACTACCTTTACGTGTCCTTGTCCTACAGTTCCTCGTGTTCTATTACCTCCATATTACCAGTGCTGCTAGTCATAGACTTTCCTGAGCATCTCATCATCTGCTGCTTCCTGGTCCGTGATCACCCAGCTACCAGAGTACCCTATTACCATCTATATTGCTCTGGTAAGCCTACCACCTGGTGATCCCTGGGTAAAGACTCCTAGTGCCCGTGACAGAAGGAATGGGTAGTGGTTGAAGCAAAGCCGCTGGAGTTCTGCGGGGAGTCTTAAACTGGGAACACAATTCACAAGCAGCCACAAAATCTTTGACATCTCTCCTCATAGAAGGCCACCAGTAACTTCGAGAAAGAATTTCAAAAGTCTTGCGTTCACCAGAATGTCCAGAAAAACGAGAAGAGTGAAACCACGAAAGGATTTTCTTCCTAAGAGCAGGAGGCACGAGGGTTCTCCCAAATGGTAGCACCTTAGTGGAAGAAGCAGCCAGAGAAACACATTTGGGGTCTAATATAGAGTGGTTGGGACCATCGTCAACGTCTGAGGACGTCACAAAAGCTCGACATAGGGCGTCTGCTTTTTTATTTTTTGCAGCTGGTTTGAAGGTTATGATTAGTTCAAAACGAGAAAAGAAAAGAGACCATCTTGCTTGACGAGGATTCAAACATTGAGCAGACTGTAAATATGACAAATTTTTATGATCAGTAAAAATTGTCACAGGATGACGAGCTCCCTCCAACAAATATCTCCATTCCTCTAATGCTACTTTTATAGCCAGCAACTCCTTGTCCCCGATGGTATAATTCCTCTCTGCAGGCAGAAGACCCAGAGAGTAAAAGGCACAAGGATGGAATTTTTGTTGCTCCGATCTTTGGTAGAGAATGGCTCCTAAGCCAACATTAGAGGCATCTACCTCTAGGAAGAAGGGAAGCGTCACATCAGGCTGTCGAAGAACAGGAGCGGAGGAGAAGGACTCTTTGAGAAACTGTAAAGCTTGAAGGGCCTCAGAGGACCATTGTTTAGTCTTGGCCCCTTTACGAGTTAGGGCCACAATAGGAGATGCAATCGAGGAAAAATCTTGAATGAAGCGTCTATAGTAATTGGCAAAACCTAAAAAACGCTGAATTGCACGAAGAGTAGTTGGCTGAGGCCAATGTAATACAGCATTCACCTTTTCTGGATCCATCTGAAGACCAACTCCGGAGACAATATATCCCAGAAATGGAATCTGGGGCAACTCGAATGAACATTTTTCTAACTTGCAGAATAATGAATTTTTTCGGAGTCTGGAAATTACCTCTGCCACATGTTGATGATGAGAAGGCAGGTCCTGAGAAAAGATTAATATGTCGTCCAGATAGACGAAGACACAAACATATAACAAGTCCTGGAAGATCTCATTAATGAAACCCTGGAAAAAGCGGGGGCATTACATAACCCGAAGGGCATTACTAAATATTCATAATGCCCGTCTCTGGTGTTGAAAGCTGTCTTCCATTCATCACCGGACCTGATTCGAATTAAATTATAGGCACCACGAAGATCCAACTTGGTAAAGATCCGGGCTCCCTTGATACGATCAAATAACTCAGTAAATAATGGAATGGTATACCGATTTTTGATAGTTATGGCGTTAAGTCCACGGAAATCTATGCAAGGACGTAATGACCCATCCTTCTTTTATGCGAAGAAAAAACCTGCTCCAGCGGGAGAGGTAGAAGGTCGAATAAATCCTCGCTGGAGATTCTCTTTGATGTACTCAGATGTGGCTTGAGTTTCAGGTAATGAAAGTGGATACACACGACCCCTGGGAGGAGTCATGCCAGGTTGAAGATCAATCGGATAGTCCCACGAACGATGAGGAAGACGTTCAGACTGACGTTTATCAAATACATCGGCAAAAGAAGCATACTGAGGAGGAAGTCCCGGTGAACAAGGTGAAATGGAGGATTGCTGTATCTTGAGAGGAACGACTTGAGAGAGGCAACGATGATGACACTCAGACCCCCAAGACGTAACTTGAGGAGTGTGCCAGTCAATCTGGGGAGAATGACGTTGAAGCCATGGAAGGCCTAATACAATCGGACTGGTAGTAACAGGAAGAATTAAAAATGAAATTTCCTCCTGGTGTAATACACCAATTTGAAGGGTTACTGGAGACGTACTCTGGGTGATGAGACCATTAATAATGCGTGATCCATCGATAGCAGTCACAGTAATTGGTATTTTCAAAGTAATCACTGGTAAGGACCATTGATTCATGAGGGATTTAGAAATAAAATTTCCTGCAGCTCCATAGTCAATAAGTGCTTGGGACATGAAAGATTTGGTAGCAAAGGAAACAGTGACATCAAAAGCACAAACTTTTAATTTCATAGAACATGGAGAGGACTCCAGGGACCCTAACTTCACCTCTCCAGAACTGGTTAGGGCCTGGCATTTCCCGATTTTTTGGGCATGAATTGAGCATATGAGTAGAATCAGCACAATAGATACAAAGTCTATTTTTTACTCTTCGGCCCCTCTCCTCTGAAGTTAATTTAGAGCGACCTATCTCCATAGGTACTACCGGAGATGAAACTTGGTGAACTTGAGGACTTGAGCGAAGAGGTGCTTTATATGAAGTTGTTTTTTCAGACTCTCTTTCATGAAATCTCATGTCTACACGATGGCAAAGAGAAATCAAATCTTCTAGAGAAGTAGGTAATTCTTGAGTAGTCAGTGCATCTTTAATTTTATCAGAAAGCCCCTGCCAGAAGGCGGCAATTAAAGCTTCAGTGTTCCACTGAAGTTCAGAGGCTAATATCCGAAATTGAATGACGTACTGGGCTACAGTACGAGAACCCTGACGTAGACGGAGGATGCTGGATGCAGCGGAAGTAACACGACCAGGTTCATCAAATACACTTCGAAACGTGGAAATAAATTTGGCACTATCTTGTAATAATGGATCATTCCTCTCCCACAGAGGGGAAGCCCATGCGAGAGCTTGTCCGGAAAACAAAGAAATGAGATAGGCCACTCTGGAACGATGAGTAGAGAAATTGTGAGGTTGAAGCTCAAAATGAACTGAGCATTGTTTTAGAAAACCCCTGCATGTTTTGGGGTCTCCATCATATTTTGAAGGAGTAGGCAGGTGTAGCGTGGAAGCAGTAGACACCTGGGATGGCACTGGGGAAACGGATGAAGGTACAGGAGCATCAACAGTAGCTGTGATATTTTGTGCAGAAGTTCCTTGGGAGGCTAACGCCTGGCAACATTGCAGCAATTGTTGTTGGCGAACATCCTGTTGTTCAATACGGGTAACCAGATACTGCAGCATCTCTTTAGCTCTAGGTTCCGATCCTGGGTCTGTCATTGCCTGATCTCACTGTCACGGGCACTAGGAGTCTTTGCCCAGGATATCACCAGATGATGTTCTTACCAGAGTAATATAGCTGGTACTATGGTCCTCTGGTAGCAGTGTGACAACGGAACAGGAGAATCAGCAGATGGTGAGAGAATGCTCAATGAAAGTCTATGACTAGCAGCAAATGGTAATGACTTAGATGTATGAACACGAGGAACCAGATGGACAAGTAAACGTGAGGAGAGTCAGTGGTCTGCGTACAGCAAGTTGTACCACTGTTATAGTGAGGAGGAATGTCCAGGAGTAGAGAGGAGGTAGTGAAAGTCAGTGGTCTGCGTATAGCAAGTTGTACCACTGTCTATAGTGAAGGAATGGGTTCCAGGTGCAAGTAGGAAGCGGGGAAGTCAGTGGTCTGCGTACAACAAGTATTACCACTGCTTATGTGAGAGGATACTTGAAACTGGTGCCAATGGGAAACAGGAGTCAGTGGTCTGCATTCAGCAAGTTGTACCACTGCTATATATATGTGAGGAGGGGCACGAGGAGATGAATGGAATACAGAGGATACACGGGCGGCACACGGAACTTGATCCCACGATGATAACCACAATACAATAATAACTGACAAGCGCTGCTTGAAGTATACAAAGTCACTATAGAGATCCAGGTAATAGGAAACAAAGTCAATAGTAACAATAGCTTCAGTAGATGGAAGACTCCGGAGATGAACACAACACAGTCCAGACGGATATGCAACACAATAGCAAAGTCAATGGAAAGTATGCATACCGCAGTTCAGGAGAGCAGGCTGCCAAGGAGCAGTGCAGGGATACCTGAATGGCTGAACGCCGGCAGGAGAAGAGACCACTGGAGGATGGAAGCGGTAATCAGGTTGGTGCAGCGCACAACAGGTAACCGGTAATCAAAGGACCAATACTCAGGAAGCAGTAGTAAGTAAAACTGGAAACATGGTGAACATGGGAGAGTTGAGGCTGTCTGGTATCCGGCAGTGGTAGCGGAGGCAGCAGAGGGGAGACACGCTGAACACAGGAGAGTAGAGGCGGTCTGGAATCCGGCAGCAGTAGCGAAGGCCGCGGAGGGGAGACACGCTGAACACAGGAGAGTAGAGACGGTCTGGAATCCGGCAGCAGTAGCAGATAGGAATCAGCTGAGTGTAGACACGATGAACACAAAAGAGTTGAAGTGGTCTGGAAACCACAATCGTAGAAGACAGGAATCAGCTGGAGCTGAATACACGAGGAACACAGGAACACCTTCAGAGGCTCATGGGGAATGAGACTCCAAGATCAGGCCCCTAGGTAATGATCACAGGTGGTTTAAATAGGGAGGGTTGCCTGATCATCAAATTAATTAAAAGCAGCAAGTACTGAAGGTTTCATAAGGGCTGCACATGCACACCCTCAGGATGGCGGACAGCCACGGTTCCTTAACACAGGAGAAATGGCACTCACTCAATATGTTGATCAAAAAAAATATGTTCAGAGATATTCCATGTTATGTGAAGATGCTTAGTTATACAAGCTCCACAGAATTGTATTGGATCAGATAAAGCTTCCGTCTTTTCAAGATTACTTGATATCTTGGCAATTACTGCCTTTTTATTTTTTGTTTATATACACTAACACCAACACACAAAAGTAAATATTTGGGCTTCATATTCACCATTGCATTCTAGCGAACATCATGTAAAAGTCCAACTATCACAACCAGCTCTAGAACCATGCAATATCTTTAAACATGTAAATGTTTTTTCCAAAGAATATCAGGTGGCATGTTGCTGTTAAATATTTGACTAAGGCATTGACACACTACCATATAGATTTAACACTAGCAGCTTCTCTAAAATATATAACAAAACCATACAAAACTTAAATTATTATTTGTGTTGAAAAATATTGTACAATCAATAATATTAAATTGCTAAAATGTTTAGATGTTTCTATTTTTATAGTAAAATAAACTACAAATAACAATTTGAAAAGTATACATTGCAAAATAAAAACATATAACTTGATATATATTCAAAATAAATTTCACATTTAGAGAAAATATAACAATTCAAGTCATCAAAAATATAACTTTGGTTTATATGTATTGGTAAAAATACAGTGCTTTAATAACCTGGAGTCATTGGTCGCATTTTTTAACTAACAGAGGGAATATCTTTAAGTATAGAAAAAAACTATGTTTCAGTCAGCAATTGAATTTCTGGAGAATTTTCTTGTGTCTTCATTAATGTCAATGATTTGAAGAGTCTGAACAATTAAGTGAAATTCAAACTTATAAGTCAAATTTTAATTTCTATAACAGCCAACTACACATTGATTGATCTGACTAATTTTATTATCATAACTTACCTTGTTTATTTGTAGCATTCACACTGAATTTGACTGTTCCTCTAGAACAGTGGTCAGGGAACAGGGGTAAATTACCCCAAATGGGGTAAAAATGAAAATCCTGGGGGTAATGCTGCCGATTCACATGCTGTCAGTTGGATTATAGACCCCTTTAAATGTGAAATTGCTGTTGTACCAGAAGAGCCTCAAGGCAGAGGCACTTCTTGAGTCTTGATGCAATAATGAAGCACGTATTGCATTTGAAAACAAAGCAGATCTGTCATATTTTTGGATGTCAACAGCTGCAAAGGCATTCAAAATTGCACATGAGGAGGCAGTCAAAACGTTGCTGCCTTTTGCAACAATCTACATTTGAGAACAAGGATTTTCCACTCTAATGAACATAAAAACAAAGCAGAGAAATCGATTTTACGCTGAAGACTGTATCCAAATTGCTCTGACATCAAAATGCCCCAATATTGATGCACTTGTATCAAAAATGAAGCAACATCATTTCTCCAATACCTGAAGTTTTGAAGTTGACGCTTTCGAAGTAATTTTGAATAGATTCAATAAACTTTTGAATTCCAATAATTAATAATATATGATTTCCTTCCTTTCAAATCAAGGGGGTAACGTCAGCATATCTAAATATATTTGGGGGTAAAAGGTAAAAAAGTTCCCTGACCCCTGCGCTAGAAGAAATGTACCAGTACAAACACATTAATAGATTGCACAGAATGCAAGAGAAAATAATAATGTATCCACTTTTAATACACAAAAAAATATCCTTATTATGTACCCTATATTTACATTTTATAGAAATCCTCAGAGAGATTTAATTGAACTTTTAACCCTGGATCTCCTTTCTGGCCTGTTTGTCTGGCTAGCTACTGTACATACAGATCCAGTATCCACACTGGATCCTTCTAAATTGCTCTCTCTGGTTGGGGGTAGCAATATACGATTTGGTTCTAGAGATTGCATTGCTTGTAGCATATCCTGATGTGTCTTCAGCATCTCTTATTAAGTCCGGTTGAATTCCCTGAATGTTACTGCCCATAGTTAAAAAGAAGAGGCAAGTTGCACCATTGTTTATTTTGTTTTTATTTCTTCTATGGTATGTATAATGTTTTGCAAATACTTTCTTACCCATTCCACCTCAACCTGTGTTCAATTTCTATATATTTGGACAGCATTATTTAAAATATTTTTAATTACGGACACGTTGGGGTTTACTGTTACGCACTCAGGAATATTTTGCTCAATATTGTTGCTTTTCTATCAAAGTTGTTAATGGTGTGCTGAAGAGCTCGACAATTTGATCCTTTAAATGGGCCATTCGACTGCAGCTGATTGAGGTTTAGAATATTTTGGATGCCTTCAAAACTGAGCTTGTTGTATAGTCAGAGCAACGGAAAATGTAATTTTCGATTGGAAGTCCTCCTCCGATATACATCAAAAATGGCATTTTCTTGAGTTAATTTTTTTTTTCAAGTAATCTTTTTGCCAAAAGATTAACAGTGCATTAAGTTAATACCCTTAAATGTCATAAAATATTTCCTTTAATGCCACAATAATTAACTGCTGGTGTAGATTTTTATCATTTTTATTATACTGTAGATGTATAGTAATTTAAAAAATGCTGGTTTAATTATTGTAGTCATTTAAATTCTTAATATGCTGAACAATTAGTGAAATAAGCATATAGTGTAATACATTCTTTGATTTTTTTTACTTTGTAAATTAAATAGTCATCAACAATGCAACAGAAATGTAAAACTTAAAGACTTTAATTAATAATGTGATTCCAATGTTACATACCATATTTCTCAACATGGAGAAATATGCAATGACTTATGCTAGAAACTGGAATATTCATTTTTGTCTGTGGACTACCTTTTTTTAATTTCTAGCAAGCAAATGTTATAATAAAATGAGAAACGGATGAGTTGTGGACTCCCACTCTTTCCTTGCTGAATAAATGATGTAACCTTTACATACCAGCTACATTTTAAATTGTTTGCAGGATAGGTAAAACATGGGATTCCACATTGGGAGTAATCTATGAACAAGATTTTCCAATGTCCCTGGAAATAAAAAAAAAATAAGATAAGCGATAATAAATATATTTATATAACTTTTAAAATGTATAATTTGTTAATATACCATGTAACATGTTAGTAATTGAGATATTAAAGCAGGAAAATAAAGGTTAATTGCTAATTGTTTGAGATACCTATTTCTCTCTTTTATTTTGTTTTACACTTCCAGCCAATGATACTTGTGAAATAAAATAATAATGTAAAGGACTTTAAATAAATACATTAGTAGATTAATAATTACAGTTTTAATACACAGCAAATATATGATTATCTATTAATGAAAAAGTAGATATTATGCTAGAAGCAGAAAGCATTCCACCAACAAGGCAGTTGCAATATTTTTTAGCTTAGTAAAAATAATAAATGTATTTTTCATGATTCATGTTGAAGAACAGGTGATATAACGGATTTTCATAACAGATATATTGGGAAATTATAATTTAACAACGCTTTACCTACCTTTCAAAACTGTTTCTTTTGCTATTTAAGATAGGTCCAGTGGTTCAGTAATGTCTGTACATACATAAAAATAAATATTGATCATCAATTGCAGCATATAATAATTTGCAATGCGCAGAGTCATTTGAGGATTTATCCATCTGACAATGATTAACAGTGTTAAAAAGTAATAGTTGTAACAGCAATACACTTAAAAAAAATATGTTTACAATTGTATGTTGTAGAAATATGTGTGCCAGAAAAGACATTAATTCAAAAATGTTTAGTTTCTCCTTAGTTTGCAAACAAGAAGTTAATCTGTTTCTAAAAACTGGATAATTTTTTACTGGGGGAATATAAAGATGAGGGACTTTTCCTTTTAAAGTTATCCCCAAAGTGGACAATTACAGCGTTCCTTCTATAGCCCCTTGGTGAGACAGTGTGCACTAGAATGGATGTAAAAGAAAGCAAATGTTCTATGTTTATTCCATTCATTTTTGTTTGCATTGTTTTTTCCCCCCACTTTTTCCTGTAAGAAGGTAAGAAAAGAAAAGGAAAAGACTCACCTGACAGGTAATCCAGCACAGGTAAGTTCCTCTTTTTCCTTCTTGCAGGTCCTGGTACTTCTGACAGTGCATCGGAAACAACTCGCTGTTGGCCAATCAGTGGCTCACCGCGTCACGGCTCTGCTCTGGTACAACAATTGTTATATTGTTGTCCCACGCTGGGCAGATTCAGTTTAACACTGAGAGTCAAGCTGACAATATTGCCGTAAAGAATAAAAAAGAAGAGCAGTACTACTTCCAACGAAGGCACACTAAAGACGTAAATATTTAGTCCAATACTGGGAAATTATTCCATATCATTGAGGGGATTTTTGAAGATGGATAATACATAAACATAACTCATAAAACCAAAATTTTTATTGATATGCATTAAAAATTAATTTAATAATTGAAAAGCGAAATATTAAAATGTTGTAGTCTAGGACAGGTAAATGAGATGGGAGTACACATGAGAGTGTAGTGGTGGTAGAATCACCTATATTTATGTATCTCCCAATCCATGATAATCACAGTGAGAATCCCTAATTAACCATCAAACATGATGAAAAACTGCACAGGTCATCTGAATAAATAAATCTTTATATTGTGTTAGTGACACAGATATCTAATGATGTATATAATTAATACAGATGAAGTTCCTGAATGTAAGTTCTGTTTCTATGTCCTTAAATGATGGTAAATATCTGTTCAATATTGTAAAGATCAACGGAGTATTCCGGATACCGGTTTATTTCTGAAATCAGCTTGTTATTATTATTATTTTTTATTTGTAAGAAATTATACGAAGATCGTGTGGATGTTTCTCATATTGAGCAGAGAGAAATGTATGCATGACCGCGCATACACATGTCCAGGGACACGATCGCGATCAAGGTAAGTATATCAGTTTCACAGATCCTCAATGAACAGTAGAAAAAAGTATATATCTATATCTGTATATTTTCAGGTGTGATCTGGGTTTAGTAATTATCAACCCCACATATACTAAATATTCCTTCTATTCTCACTTTAAAAGTGGCCGCATATAATTTTCCGGCTAGCTGGTCACCCTTTGTAAACTGTGTTATATAGGGTCATTATTCACTGACCAGCTATGGCAAAACGGATGCTTAGGAAAAATTTATATATCTAAAATTACTTTGTGTATATTCACATTATTTCATTGAGGGGCTATGATTAAAGAGTATTGAGCATATACATTTAGCATTCAACCCAGAGAACTGCTTGGTTCTATAAATAGCAGCTTTAGTATTATTATTGAGAACAAAATAAAGTTGTGTTCTAATATTTCAAATAGCTACATTTATAACAATCTAGGATTCTGCTCACATGAGAGGGCTGTGTTGATGCGCATAGCTCAAGTCTGATTACTAAGAGCATTAACATACAAAGAAAAGGTATTTTTCAACTTCTGTTGTTATATTGTATCAATTAATTGTTTCTGTGGTAAGCTAGGGTTAATGCCATGTAAATTGCTAATGTTCTTTTCACATCATTTCATAGTTAAAGTATATTAAGCATATGCATGTGACATTCGCCCGACAGATAAATAGCAGTTTCAATATTGTTGTTAAAAACAGAATGAGGTTTGTATCTAATATATTAGTGCCGTAACAAATAGCTGCATTTGTGATAATCTAATCTGAGGTTCAGCTCCTGTAAAAGGGCTGTGCTGGTGAACTGCAGCTCTGGTCTGATTACTGGATACATTCACGAATACAAAGACTGAGTTTATCAGCTCCTATTGTTATATTATGTTAATTACTTATATCTATGATAATCTAGGATTAATTCCCTGTAGAAAAAGCTAACCCTTTTAAACAGAATTCATATTATTGATCAGAAAGGGCTGTACTAGCCAGCTACACTTTGAACTCCCTGACACACAGACTCCTTCTATAAACCACACATACACCTGACATACGTTTCGCTATTATCTTCTACTACAATGACATCAGAGTGTACTGCCAAAGAGTTGTCGACTCGGAATAAATTGCGGTCAGCATGCTGCTCCCATCGGTGATCTGCACAGTCAGTTTTCTGGTAAGTCTGCTTATATATTGGTGGTGGCAATTACCCGGTAAGTATCATCTTTATGTTTCGTCTCTTCCTCTTGGTAGCGGCCCTCAACAGTACATTAGTGAGTAGGATACTTCCCTGTCCCAAACATCCGTAGTCCCACGTCTAGGTCCAGATCAAATCGAGGTGTCACATTTGGAGTAGAGTGAAGTGTCTCTATTCCTGGTCTTCACCCCATACACCCCCTTTCATTTCACTCTGTATCTCTGACATACAGTAATTTATTGTGGTTCCTTCCTAGACTGAAATGGTGTGGAGATGTGATGAGGAGTCCATGTGACCAGTAGGTGGACCAATCATGGACAAGGTAGGATATCTGTGTGCATCTGTCATTCTCCACAGGTGTTACATTTCCATGAAGGTTGGATGGGAAAAGGCACAAGATAATAAAATGTATATTCCAAGCTATATCATCATCATCATTTCTTTATATACCGCCACTGATTCCGCAGCGCAGTACAGAGAACTCATTCACATCAGTCCCTTCCTCATTGGAGCTTACAGTCTAAATTCTCTAATTTAAACACACAGACAAAGAGAGAGAGAGAGAGATTAGGGTCAATTTGATAGCAGCCAATTAACCTACTAGTATGTTTTTGGAGTGTGGGAGGAAACCAGAGCACCTGGAGGAAACCCACGCAAACACGGGGAGAACATACAAACTCCACACAGATACGGCCATGGTCGGGAATTGAACTCATGACCCCAGTGCTGTGAGGCAGAAGTGCTAACCACTTAGTCACCGTGCTGCCCAATCTATATTACATTATGGTTTTTTTTTGGCAGTATATAAGTGTGGAGACATTGAAACATTAATGTCTAACCATTCTGCTTTTCTTTACGACACATTCAGTTTCACACAGAAAAAACAATTTAAATTGCATTATGACATTATCAGTATCTGCATTTCAACTTACCAGCCAATGTTCTTGACAGAGTCTGCTTGGTAACCTTAGTACTGTCTCGACCTATTAGATAAGCTTAAAATTAATTCTTCATGATCTAAATTTTTTTTACTTTTGCCTAATAATTTTTAATTAAAACTTTGAAACAAAAGGAATAGGGATATATATTACAGGTTATAACATATTTATTCAACATGTTAGACACATATTTAAATTAGTTTATTAATATATACATAATATTTATTTAAATTATTTATAAGAGTTGTAAGGATCAATAATTGTTATTTAGTTTATTAAGTGGTATAGTCCACCAAGAATATTGATCGATAAAAATACACTGCAGACATTATTAGTAATTTACAAGATGTTTCTAATTATGTAATGTTTCAATGAAAATTATAAGCTATATAAAATAGTGAAAATATTTTGTAAATAGCTTTATATGTACATGCCTGTACAATGAGATGATTTAAAAATGTTTTTACATGTTGATCCAACCTCTCTTGTTGTGCATTATAAAGGAATTAAAAGAGGCTTAAGTCTCATCCAAAGTTATTTGAATATCTAAGGTTATTTTACTCTATTTCTATAATTTCTGAAATGTTTCACATATTTTTCCTTAAACAAATGGAAATTTAGAATGTTTTTAAATATAGTGGATTAAACATGCCTTGACGAGGAGGCACAGGTGATATAAATGTTGCCATCCTATTATGCAATTTATAGTTAATAACATTTTGCATGTTGTATCGATTATGAAATGATAGACTATTGTATATTAGAAGCATGTCAAAGAACTGAATAGATATAGCTAATTAAATACCATCATTAGAACATAGTTGAAAATCGTGATAAAACATTTGTCACATTAAAATTGGAATTGATTTGAGTCCAAAGGGGGACAGTGGAAAGCTGGGGGTATAAATTGTGGTAACAGGATCTTGATCATTTTTAAATTTCTCTCTAAAATTTAAAGCTTCTCCCCTCAATAATCTGCACCTCTGCTGGGGACTTCAGTATTTATCTAACAAAACCCTGAGCACAGATCCAGACAGACTGATTACGGCTATAAAACCAGAGTTTAGAGCAAAACAGCAAAGGTTCAGAGCAAAACAGCAGTGATTAAGAAAGGCTGACTCTGGCTGTAAAACAGACACCAAGTCCAAAACAAAATTGTAATTTACAAAAACAAACAGACATAGGAGTATATTTACTAAACTGCGGGTTTGAAAAAGTGGAGATGTTGCCTATAACAACCAATTAGATTCTAGCTGCCATTTTGTAGAATGTACAAAATAAATGACAACTAGAATCTGATTGGTTGCTATAGGCAACATCTCCACTTTTACAAACCCACAGTTTAGTAAATATACCCCATAATGTTAAAGATAAAACTTAAGGGAACAGCTCCATAGCCCTATATTAACTAAGAAATGGAGAGTTGCTCCCGGTCCATTTATGGCAGGCTTGCCGCTATGGCAAAGGGGGATGTACTAGTTACAGATAGCACCCTTCCTCTAAAATCAAAGCACCAACATGGCTGCCATTCATTAGGATGGCCCCCCACGTCTGAACAGGGAGCACCCACCTGACTCCTGATGAAAGAGACCCTGCATCCACACATCCCATGTAGGGTCCAGAGCCAGTGCCTGACCCTGACTTTTAATTGTCTCCCCTCTTCATGAGGTGAGAGAAGCCACTTACCCCACTGCTGCACCTCTGATGCGTGGTCTAGTGCCAGTCACAGTGTTTTACGGCTCTGGCTGGCACAGGGATCAGTGCCATTAACTGTGGTGGCAGCGTCCGGGTCTGCCGTGGGGGTAATCCTACATCAGTAGTGGGCAGGCAGCAGTACCAGGTATCCCACACACAAAGAATTTAAGTTAACAATAAACAGAGATTAAGTAGTAGAGATTAAAAACATATCATGCCTAAAACAGCCATTAACTAATCTCCCTGCTCCAATAGGCATTTCGAAAAAACTAACCATACCAGCAGGCTTAAGTGGTACGGAAGGCTAGAAGTTTTGGCGTTTAGAGCCAAATCTACAACTTTCCAGCTCCTGTCTCCATACTCTCTACCCCAGCATATCCTGTGTCCCACATAGAATGAAAGTAATGAGAGTAATTTTTTACATAACAAATTTATGATGACATTTAATATCACTTATCTGACATTTTTAGTCCCACTTTGGTTCCTCAGGTCTTTCTGTGCCCTTGTTTTAAAAAAATATATAAATAATTAAAAGATTCTTCAATAAAAAAGTATACTAAGAAGCATATACTTCACATTGTATGTTGTTACACACCAGTACAGTCATGGCCAAAAGTTTTGAGAATGACACAAGTATTGGTTTTCACAAAGTTTGCTGCTTTGATGTTTTTAGACTTTTTTGTCAGATGATGCAATGGTATACTAAAGCAAAATTACAAGCATCTCATAAGTGTCAGGGGCTTTTATTGACAATTACATTAAGTTTATACAAATAGTCAATATGTGCAGTGATGACCCTTCTTTTTGAAGATCTCTGCAATTCACTGTGGCATGCTGCCAATCAACCTCTTGGCCACATACTGACTGATGGCTCCCCATTCTTGCCTAATCAATGGTTGGAGTTTGTCAGAATTTGTGGGTTTTTGTTTGTCCACCTGGCTCCAGAGGATTGACCGCAAGTTATCAATAGGATTAAAATCTGAAGAGTTTCCTGCTTTTATCCCCGAGCCACTTAGTTATCACCTATCGCAAGGTGCTACATCATGTTGGAAAAGGCATTGTTCGTCACCAAACTGTTCTTGGATGGCTGGGAGAAGCTGCTCTTGGCAGATGTTTTGGTACCATTATTTATTCTTTGGCTGTGATCTTAGGCAAAATTGTGAGTAAGCCCACTCCCTTGGCTGAGAAGCAACCCCACACATGAATGGTCTCAGGATGCTTTACTGTTGGCATGACACAGGACTGTTGGTAGCGCTCACCTTTCCTTCTCTGGACAAGCATTTTTCCAGATGTCCCAAACAATCTGAAAGGAGATTCATCAGAGAAAAGGACTTTACTCCAGTCCTCAGCAGTCAAATCCCTGTACCTTTTGCAGAATATCAGTCTGCCCCTGATGTTTTTACCTGGAGAGAAGTGGCTTATTTACTGGCCTTCTTAACAAAAGTCTTCACCTCATTGGGCGTGCAGATGTACTCACACCTGCCTGCTGCCATTTCTGAGCAAGCTCTAAACTGGTAGTGTTCTGAGTCTGCAGGTGAATCAGCTTTAGGAGATGGTCCTGGCGCTTGCTAGACGCTCTTGGGAGTCCTGAAACCTTCTTCGCAACTATTGAACCTCTTTCCTGGAAGTTCTTGATGAACCGATAAATGGTTGATTTAGGTGCAATCTTACTAGCAGCAATATCCTTGCCTGTGAAGCCCTGATGACTGCACGTGCTTCCTTGCAGATAACCATGGTTAACGGAGGAAGAACAATGATTTCAAGCACCACTCTCCTTTTAAAGCTTCCAATCTGTTATTCTAACTCAATCAGCATGACAAAGTGATCTCCAGCCTTGTCCTCGTCAACACTCTCACCTGTGTTAACAAGAGAATCACTGACCAGATGTCAGCTGATCCTTTTATGGCAGGGCTGAAAGGCAGTGCAAATGTTGTTTTGGGGATAAAGTTCATTGTCATGGCAAAGAGGGACTTTGAAATGAATTGCAATTCATCTGATCACTCTTCATGACATTCTGGAGTATATGGAAAATGGCGCCATAAAAACTGAGGCAGCAGATTTTGTGAATAATAATATTTGTGTCATTCTCAAAACTTTTGGCAATGACTGCACATTTGACTTATGGAGGAAAAAAAATGAAAAACTTAACATTAGTCTATGTACCTTGATAAAATTACATTAGCTGTGATCTAAATAGCTCCTGTAGCTACAGATTTGCCTGTTGGTATGTAAAAATAAAATGCTTTGTATATATAAATATATACACTACATGGACAAAAGTATTTGGCCACACCTGTTAATTTTTGAATTGAGGCGTTTTAATCAGACCTGTTGCCAGAGGTTTATAAAATCAAGCACCTAGCCATGCACTCTCCATTTGCAAACATTTGTGATACAAAATGGGTCGTTCTGAAGAGCATTTGTTTATGTTGTGAGACACATTTTTAGAACCTTTTGGTAAATATAATGTTTTATATGCCTCTATTTTTGGAATATGAATCTGCTGATTTTTTAATCAATTATTTTGACATGTAAAACACACATATAGATTCTTCATGTATTTGTGTTTTACAACACTGTGCAAGGTTAAATAATGATATGAACTGGTTGTGCACTGTGGATTTTAGCTGAAGGAATAAACAGGTGTAGACTATTCTAATTAGCTGATAGCTGACTATATAAGATTCTCCCTGTGGTCATTCTAAATCCTATCTCTGATGAAGTTACCTGATGGTAATGAAACGCATAAGAGGGTTTTTAATCTTTTCCTGTGACCACCACTATCTTCTAATGAAGTGATTTTATGTCCTTTTGATCGGCACGGATAGCTGGTAGAAAATTACCATTTATTCAATTGGGACTTCATTTCAAAGCAGTTCTCATCTTTATCTGAAAGAGTGCAGGATTGACAGCCCTGCAGTTTCTCTACTAATTTGTGGCAGGTGAGATGCTGCCTTTCCTATGGAAGCTACAAAAGATCTTTATCAACTGCCTCACAGTCAGGGGGAGGATTTAACATACTATCCGCATAAAGGTATATCTGAAAGTTGCTGCATTAATCATCTAACACGGGTGCAACGTTTGTATTTACACTGAGCTTTTGGGCTAATACAGTACTCATCATCTAACCAGAAGCGGGACCCGCTATTACCATTCATCACTACGGGACACCATCTGCTGTTAACAGTAAGCCGCAATATCAAAGAATCTGGTAAGAGACTGTTTCTTTTAGCTGTTGAAGCCTGTTTATCGTTTCACTGACCTTGCTACAAGCATTTGGTCACTGCACTCCGGGGACTCATCAGCTTTATCCAAGGTTTCACTTGGTCATTGGCACTTTTACACACTTAATAGTCCCACTGCTGTCCATCCAAATGGATTGAGTATTATTCTCTGATTCTGCCGTTATATTATTGACTTTTGGCCAATATATATACATGTCATTATAGGTGCACCTATATATCTGATGTTTTAATGACCAGCCATTGCAGTCAATTTGTTTGATATTAAGTGGCGCTACCACTGGTTATGTTTTATATTTATATTCATATGTTAATAAATTATATTTGTTGAAATTCCGCAGTGTTTCACCAGTTCATTGTGATTGTTATACCATTGTAAACTTTTTTGTGCTTTTTTATATATATTTTTTGAGGCTGCAGACCTCATACATTGGTATCAACAGTTCACCGCCATATCTTTAGCACCATGTTATTTTTGTTTGTTTGTTTATATTGATATATATTTCTGCACTGGTGGGACAGCATCAGCTTGCAGAAATATGTAGACAAAAAGATGGTCCCAAGAGGTTTGCAACTTTTCAAAACTATTCCATTCCAAGATGATTCTGAAATGCTTTCCCAATGGAATCAGACTTTGGATGAATGTTCAATCTCACTTATGAGACTGTTAATTAAATACAGAGAGGAAAAGGTTATGCATTTGATTAGAGAAATTGAGATGGTAAAAAATAAAATAGAGGTTCATGAAGACACAACTATACTTGTGGAAAAAGATCGGATTATTAATGATAGAGTAATGGAATATGAGCGTCAACTAATTAACACTAAAGAATCTAAGTATGAAAGGGATCTGCAAGACCATCAAGATGATAGAGTTAGAACATTCAATAGAATTAATAATGGGAGAGCAAATGAGTGTAGTAGAAGTGGGCGGAGACCTGTGGACACAAGAGGCTACTACAAACAAAACCATTCTAACTGATTCTGCTAACTATGCATACAAAAGATCTCCTTTTAAAAAAGAGACCTCAGATCATTTTAGGGAAAGATCTAATTACTTTAAAACTGTCACTCACCGGACCGTGAGTGCCTCTTCCCGGACATTTAGGAACCGTGGTCGTCCACCATCCTGAGGGTCTGCGCATGCGCAGCCCTTTTCTATACTTCAGTGTATACCCCTTTAACTCAATTGGCAGATCAGGCAACCTCCCTATATTAAGCACCTGTGGTCAACACCACGTTGCCTGATCTTGGAGTCTCATTCCTCATGAGTCTCTGAAGGTGTTCCTGTATTCCTCGTGTATTCAGCGCTGCTGATTCCTGTGGTTTCCAAACCACTTCTACTACTGTGGTTCCCATACCACTTCTACCATCAACTGTATCATCAGGACTGTTTGCTGATTCCTATCCGCTGCCTCCGTGCACTACAGTCTTCTATACCACTTCTACTACTGTGGTTCCCATACCACTTCTACCATCAACTGTATCATCATGACTGTTGCTGATTCCTATCCGCTGCCTCCGTGCACTACAGTCTTCTAAACCACTTCAACGTTATTTTATATCAATGTGACTGTTTGCTCATTGCTATCCGCTGCCTCCGTGCACTCCAGCTTTTACTTCACTCACCTGCTTCTCATCAAGTCTGTTTGCTGATTCCTATCCGCTGCCTCCGTGCACTACAGTCTCCTGCTTGCAACTCGCCTGTGTTCATCATCGTGACTGCCAGCTGATTACTATCCGCTGCCTCCGTGCACTACAGGCTCATCTCATCTTTGCTGTGACTTCCTCGAGACTGCCGCTTTCATTACCATCTGCTACACTTCATGATCTACAGCTCCTGCCCTGCGCTGCACTCCTGTTTCCCATCGCTGTTGGTTCCTGTGGTTGCTACTGGTAACCTCCGTGTGCCGCTGAGTCCTGCTGCTGTGGTCAGCACTATCGTCCATCTCCTGCAGATCCACTCTCCACGCCTTCACGTGTTCCACTGGTCTCTACCCTCCTGTCAGCATTGGATTTGTATCTCATCTACTACCCTCTGCTGGATCATCTCCATTCTCCTGGGTCCCCTATGAGTCCAGTTCCACGTGTTGCTGACTCCTGTGGATTCGTGTCCCTGTCGGTCTACTCACCTGTGCGCTGCACCTGCTAGACCGCTGCCTCACCTATCCAGGGACTCCCTATCCAGTCGGCCTCCAGCCGCTCAGGCACCGCTGCAATCCCATCTGACTGCTACTGCTGAACCACGGTATGCATACTTCTCATTGACTGTGCTGTGTATTGCATATCTTGCTGGACTGTGTTTGGTTCTCTCTGGAGTCTGCTATCCGCTGAGTCTATTGCCATCATTGACTGGGTTATCATTGTGCTGGACTACTTCAAGAGACTTTCTAGATTGCAGACCTGCTCAGTCATTTATATCCATATATATATCTATATTGTGCATATTACTGTGGATCGTGTATAAGGTGCCTGTGTATATCCTGTGTTGCAGTCTTCCCCTGTGCACCTCCTCACATATATATTCAGTGGTACAACTTGCTGATATCAGACCACTGATCCCTGTTTCCGGTATCACCTGTTCCATCATCCTCTCACATAGCAGTGGTACAACTTGCTACCGCAGACCACTGACTACCTGGATACCTCCACTTGGATTCCATTCCTTCACTCAGACAGCGGTGCAACTTGCTACCCGCAGACCGCTGACTCTCATCACCTCCTTGTTTCTGTTGGACATTCCTCCTCACTATAGCAGTGGTACAACTTGCTATCGCAGACCACTGACTACCTTCACGTGTCCTTGTCCATACAGTTCCTTGTGTATTATTACCTCCTTATTACCAGTGTTGCTAGTCATAGACTTTCCTGAGCATCTCATCGGCCATCATTTCATGTTCCGTGATCACCCAGCTACCAGAGTACTCTATTACCATCTACATTGCTCTGGTAAGCCTACCATCTGGTGATCCCTGGGTAAAGACTCCTAGTGCCCGTGACAGTAAGATCAGGCCATGACAGACCCAGATGCGGAACCTACCGCCAAAGAGATGCTGCAACATCTGGTTAGCCGTGTGGAACAACAGGATGCCCGCCAACAGCTGTTACTTCAGTGTTATCAGTCATTAACCTCCCAAGGAACATCTGGACAGACTGTGACAGCTACTACTGAAGCTCCTGTGCTTTCCTCCGTTTCCCCATTGCCATCCCAGGTGTCTACAGCTTCCACGCTTCACCTGCCTACTCCGTCAAAGTACGATGGAGACCCCAAAACTTGTAGGGGTTTCCTTAACCAATGTTCAGTCCATTTTGAGCTCCAACCTCAAAATTTTTCTACCCATCGTTCCAGAGTGGCCTATCTTATCTCTTTGTTTTCAGGACAAGCCCTGGCTTGGGCCTCCCCTCTGTGGGAGAGGAACGATCCAATATTACAAGATAGTGCCAAATTCATTTCTACATTTCGAAGTGTGTTCGATGAACCAGGTCGTGTGACCTCCGCTGCTTCCAGCATCCTCCGTCTGCGACAAGGATCTCATACTGTAGGCCAGTACGTCATTCAATTTAGGATCTTAGCCTCTGAACTTCAGTGGAACACTGAAGCCCTAGTTGCCGCCTTCTGGCAGGGGCTTTCCGATAAAATTAAAGATGCACTGACTACTCAAGAGCTTCCTTCGTCACTTGAAGATTTGATCTCTCTATGCCATCGTGTTGATATGAGATTTCGTGAAAGAGAGGCTGAGAGAACGACTTCTGCTAAAGCACCTCTTCGCTCTAACCCTCAATTTCGTCCAGTGTCACCCGCTGTGATTCCCATGGAGATAGGACGTTCCAAGTTATCTTCTGAGGAGAGGAAACGAAGAGTCAAGAATAGACTCTGTATCTATTGTGCTGATTCCACTCATGTCCTCAGCTCCTGCCCTAAGAGATCGGGAAATGCCAGGCCCTAACTAGTTCTGGAGAGGTGAAGTTAGGGTCCCTGGAGTCCTCTCCATTGTCTATGAAATCTAAAGTCTGCGCTTTTGATGTGACTATTTCCTTTGCTACCAAAACCTTTGAGTCACAGGCATTGATTGATTCCGGAGCAGCAGGAAATTTTATTTCCAAATCGTTAGTAAATCAATGGTCTCTACCAGTGATTACCTTAAAAACTCCCATTACTGTGACGGCTATCGATGGATCACGTCTCATCAACGGTCTCATCACCCAGAGTACGTCTCCAGTAACCCTTCAGATTGGTGCTCTGCATCATGAAGAGATATCGTTTTTAATTCTTCCTGTGACGACAAGTCCGATTGTCCTAGGCCTTCCATGGCTTCAGTGTCACTCTCCCCAGATTGACTGGCGCACCCCTCAAGTCACGTCTTGGGGGTCTGAATGTCACCATCATTGCCTTTCCCAAGTCATTCCTCTCAAGGTACAGCAAGCTTCCATCTCAGCTATTTCACCGGGACTCCCTCCTCAATATGCTTCATTTACCGATGTTTTTGATAAAGCTCAGTCTGAACGTCTTCCTCCTCATCGTTCTTGGGATTGTCCGATTGATCTTCTTCCTGGCAAGACTCCTCCCAGGGGCCGGGTCTATCCACTCTCGTTACCTGAGACTCAAGCTACATCTGAATATATACGGGAGAACCTCCAGCGTGGGTTCATTCGACCTTCCACCTCGCCCGCTGGAGCTGGGTTCTTCTTTGTCAAAAAGAAGGATGGATCATTACGCCCTTGTATAGATTTTCGTGGACTCAATGCCATTACTATCAAGAATCGGTATCCCATTCCGTTGATCACTGAGCTATTTGACCGCATCAAGGGAGCCCGTATTTTTACTAAGTTGGATCTTCGTGGTGCCTACAAGTTAATCAGAATCCGTTCCGGTGACGAATGGAAGACAGCGTTTAACACCAGAGACGGGCATTACGAATATCTGGTAATGCCTTTCGGGCTATGTAATGCCCCCGCTGTTTTTCAGGGCTTCATCAATGAGATTTTTCGGGACTTATTATATGTATGTGTCGTCGTCTACCTGGACGACATATTGATTTTTTCACAGGACCTGCCTTCTCACCACCAACATGTGGCAGAAGTCCTCTCCAGGCTACGGAAAAATTCATTGTTCTGTAAATTAGAAAAATGTTCATTCGAATTACCCCAGATTCCATTCTTGGGGTATATTGTTTCCGGAGTTGGTCTGAAGATGGATCCTGACAAAGTAAATGCTGTACTACATTGGCCCCAGCCAACTACTCTTCATGCGATCCAGCGTTTTTTAGGTTTTGCCAATTACTATAGACGCTTCATTCAAGACTTTTCTTCCATTGCATCTCCTATTGTGGCCCTGACTCGAAAAGGGGCTAATCCTAAGCAATGGTCAACTGAGGCTATTCAAGCCTTTCAAACATTAAAAGAGTCCTTCTCTTCGGCTCCAATCCTTCGTCAGCCTGATGTGACACTCCCCTTCTTCCTAGAAGTAGATGCCTCTAATGTGGGCTTAGGAGCTATTCTCTCCCAACGCTCGGAACAGCAAAAATTCCACCCTTGTGCCTTCTATTCTCGGGGTCTCCTACCCGCAGAGAAGAATTATACCATCGGAGACAAGGAATTACTGGCTATCAAAGCCGCATTAGAGGAATGGAGATACTTGTTGGAGGGAGCTCGCCATCCGGTGACGATCTTCACGGATCATAAGAACTTGTCATATCTCCAGTCTGCCCAATGCTTGAACCCTCGTCAAGCAAGATGTTCTCTTTTCTTTTCCCGTTTTGAATTAATAATTACCTTCAAACCAGCTGCTAAGAACAAAAAAGCTGATGCCTTATCTAGAGCCTTTGTTACGTCCTCTGATATAGAAGAGGTTTCCAACCATACCATTCTTGACCCCAAATGTATCTCACTGGCTGCTTCATCCACCAAAACGCTACCATTTGGGAAGACCCTCGTGCCTCCTACTCTAAGGAGGAAAATCCTTTCGTGGTTCCATGCCTCTCGTTTTTCTGGACACGCCGGTGAACACAAGACTTTTGAGATCCTCTCTCGAAGTTACTGGTGGCCTTCAATGAGGAGAGACGTCAAAGAGTTCATTGCTTCCTGTGAATTATGTTCGCAATTCAAATCCTCCCGCAGAACCCCAGCAGGGTTGCTGCGACCACTACCCATTCCGTCCAAACCATGGACCCATATTAGTATGGATTTCGTTACTGACTTACCACCTAGTAAGAACCATAACACTATTTGGGTGGTAGTGGACAGATTTTCGAAGATGGCTCATTTCATCCCTCTGTCTGGTTTGCCTTCCTCGTCTATCCTGGCTGAACATTTCATTAAAGAGATCTTCCGTATCCATGGATGTCCATCTGAGATTGTGTCTGATAGAGGAGTACAATTCGTGTCCAGATTCTGGCGAGCCCTATGTAAAACCTTGGGCATACGATTAGCACTCTCATCTTCTTACCATCCACAATCCAATGGACAAACCGAACGTGTCAATCAAGATCTTGAGACTTTTATAAGGATATTTTCATCAGCCAATCAAGACAACTGGGTAGAGTTACTCCCTTGGGCTGAGTTCGCCCATAACAACATGTACCATGAGTCATCATCCAAAACTCCATTTTTTGTGGTCTACGGTCACCATCCGTCTTTTCCGGAATTTCCTGCCCTCCCGCCCACCCAAGTTCCTGCGGTGGAAACTGTTTGTCAGACCTTTAAAAATATCTGGTCTCAGGTCAGAACCTGTTTAAAGAAGACATCTGTCAAATATAAATCTTTCGCTGATAAGAAGAGGCGGGCTATTCCACCACTAAAAATTGGAGATCGTGTCTGGTTATCCACAAAAAATATTCGTTTGAAGGTTCCATCCATGAAATTCGCCCCTCGTTTTATTGGTCCATATAGGATCATTCAAGTTATCAATCCAGTATGTGTGAAACTCCTTCTTCCTAAGAGTCTTCGGATTTCTAATGCCTTCCATGTATCTTTGCTCAAACCTCTTATTATCAACCGTTTTTCAACTCCTCCCTCAGCTCCGCAGCCAGTTCAAGTTCATCAGGAGGAGGATTTTGAGATTACCGAGGTACTAGATGCAAAAATTTCGCGAGGAGTCCTCCACTTCCTCGTTCATTGGAAGGGCTTTGGTCCTGAGGAGCGCTCTTGGATCAAAGCTGAAGATCTTAATGCTCCTGCCCTTTTGAAGAAGTTTTACTCCAAAAATCCGGACAAGCCCGGTTCCAGGCGTTCTGTGCCCACCTTTAAAAGGGGGGGTACTGTCACTCACCGGACCGTGAGTGCCTCTTCCCGGACATTTAGGAACCGTGGTCGTCCACCATCCTGAGGGTCTGCGCATGCGCAGCCCTTTTCTATACTTCAGTGTATACCCCTTTAACTCAATTGGCAGATCAGGCAACCTCCCTATATTAAGCACCTGTGGTCAACACCACGTTGCCTGATCTTGGAGTCTCATTCCTCATGAGTCTCTGAAGGTGTTCCTGTATTCCTCGTGTATTCAGCGCTGCTGATTCCTGTGGTTTCCAAACCACTTCTACTACTGTGGTTCCCATACCACTTCTACCATCAACTGTATCATCAGGACTGTTTGCTGATTCCTATCCGCTGCCTCCGTGCACTACAGTCTTCTATACCACTTCTACTACTGTGGTTCCCATACCACTTCTACCATCAACTGTATCATCATGACTGTTGCTGATTCCTATCCGCTGCCTCCGTGCACTACAGTCTTCTAAACCACTTCAACGTTATTTTATATCAATGTGACTGTTTGCTCATTGCTATCCGCTGCCTCCGTGCACTCCAGCTTTTACTTCACTCACCTGCTTCTCATCAAGTCTGTATGCTGATTCCTATCCGCTGCCTCCGTGCACTACAGTCTTCTGCTTGCAACTCGCCTGTGTTCATCATCGTGACTGCCAGCTGATTACTATCCGCTGCCTCCGTGCACTACAGGCTCATCTCATCTTTGCTGTGACTTCCTCGAGACTGCCGCTTTCATTACCATCTGCTACACTTCATGATCTACAGCTCCTGCCCTGCGCTGCACTCCTGTTTCCCATCGCTGTTGGTTCCTGTGGTTGCTACTGGTTACCTCCGTGTGCCGCTGAGTCCTGCTGCTGTGGTCAGCGCTATCGTCCATCTCCTGCAGATCCACTCTCCACGCCTTCACGTGTTCCACTGGTCTCTACCCTCCTGTCAGCATTGGATTTGTATCTCATCTACTACCCTCTGCTGGATCATCTCCATTCTCCTGGGTCCCCTATGAGTCCAGTTCCACGTGTTGCTGACTCCTGTGGATTCGTGTCCCTGTCGGTCTACTCACCTGTGCGCTGCACCTGCTAGACCGCTGCCTCACCTATCCAGGGACTCCCTATCCAGTCGGCCTCCAGCCGCTCAGGCACCGCTGCAATCCCATCTGACTGCTACTGCTGAACCACGGTATGCATACTTCTCATTGACTGTGCTGTGTATTGCATATCTTGCTGGACTGTGTTTGGTTCTCTCTGGAGTCTGCTATCCGCTGAGTCTATTGCCATCATTGACTGGGTTATCATTGTGCTGGACTACTTCAAGAGACTTTCTAGATTGCAGACCTGCTCAGTCATTTATATCCATATATATATCTATATTGTGCATATTACTGTGGATCGTGTATAAGGTGCCTGTGTATATCCTGTGTTGCAGTCTTCCCCTGTGCACCTCCTCACATATATATTCAGTGGTACAACTTGCTGATATCAGACCACTGATCCCTGTTTCCGGTATCACCTGTTCCATCATCCTCTCACATAGCAGTGGTACAACTTGCTACCGCAGACCACTGACTACCTGGATACCTCCACTTGGATTCCATTCCTTCACTCAGACAGCGGTGCAACTTGCTACCCGCAGACCGCTGACTCTCATCACCTCCTTGTTTCTGTTGGACATTCCTCCTCACTATAGCAGTGGTACAACTTGCTATCGCAGACCACTGACTACCTTCACGTGTCCTTGTCCATACAGTTCCTTGTGTATTATTACCTCCTTATTACCAGTGTTGCTAGTCATAGACTTTCCTGAGCATCTCATCGGCCATCATTTCATGTTCCGTGATCACCCAGCTACCAGAGTACTCTATTACCATCTACATTGCTCTGGTAAGCCTACCATCTGGTGATCCCTGGGTAAAGACTCCTAGTGCCCGTGACAAAAACACAGAATCATTCTAGCTTAAGACCTAAAACGCGAAATAGGTGGTCTAACCACTTTTATTCACGTACAGAAAGTGAAAATATAGATCAGATTCTGCCGTCCAATAAAGATCAACAATCTGCTGCTTTTTTAGGAACATATCAGTCCCAAAAAGAAAAAGATCAGTTACAGAAAAATCGTTATAATTTACTGTCCACAGGCCCAATAACAAAAAGATCAAGACATCTATCAAAATAAAGAAAGACAGACTCAGATCTCGATCTCAAAAGATGGGAATAATTCCCACAACTGACGATATTTGTCCCAAAGAACCATCTTTAGGTCAGGCATCTAATGACACACTAAAGACTATGGATATACAAGGTCAGTTGATTTCTGAAAATGCAAATCACAACACAGTTGACATTCCTAATAGTAAGAGAAATAACATCCTAAACAAAGGTAAAAATCCAAATAAATATAATAAACATGGAAAAATTTATGTGAATATGAGGGCATGTGGAGGTGAGAATAAGAATGGTAATAAAGATAAAAATAAAGATAAAAAAAGCACAAAAATAGAGATATATTAAAAGACAAAAACAAAAGTCCATCTAAAAATCAAGGTGTGTTCAATCTATCTAAAAAAGTCTTGACAAATGCATAAATTAAATTATTGAAAAAAGGGTTACATTTTGCCCCATCTTTAGATACAAACTTATTTGAACTATTTACAGAGTTGAATAGATATATGAGACTATTATGTCGCAAAAAATATTTTGCAAATAAAAAACTGAAGAGATTAAAATTGGACACACAGACCCAGCCTATTATTCTAGACACAGAGTTGGATACACAGGCACTGTTGGACTTGGAGGATTTATGGTCTCAATCTAATCACGATACAGATACTACCTCCTTACTATTTGATATTACTCAACAAGAAAATAAGATTGGGTCATACTCCAAGTTTAAGTCAGATTTTTTTCCAACTCAAATGAAGAGTGTTCAGATGGATTGTTTTTATAAAGTGACCATGGAACAATTTAGAGATTTATGCTCTAAAAATAAAAATAAAAAACAAAAAAGGTTCAATAATTTACAACCCTGTGAATCTGAAGCTCTTAAAACTTTACAACAAGATAACTCTATTATCATAAAGACTGCAGATAAAGGGGAAGGGGTGGTTGTCCAGGACCTGATAGACTACCAAAAAGAGGCCTACAGACAACTCAATAACTGTATTTTTTATGATAAATTAACACATAATCCTAGTGAGCTTTATAAATTGAAGTTAAAGAATCTACTTGATCAAGCTTTTTCTGGGGGAACCATTTTAAAAGATGAAATGAATTTTTTATTTATTACTCACCCTATCACACCAATTTATTATCATTTGCCCAAAATCCACAAGCACCTCACTTCACCTCCCGGGCGCCCTATTATTTCGGGGATTGGATCATTAACCACTAATTTATCAAGTTATGTTGATTTTTATTTACAACCTTTGGTAGTTCGGCTGAAATCATATATCCGTGACTCTACACATCTATTGGGTCTTCTTCAAAATGTTATTTGGGCTGAAGAATATGCATTTTTAACATTAGACGTTGAGTCATTATATACTAATATCCCCCATGAAAAGGGAGTGGAAGTAATGAAGAGAGTACTAGCCCGGACAGGTGAACTTTCGGACGAACATCAGAGATTTATCACTGATTCCATTTCTTTTATTTTAACTCACAATTATTTTTTGTTTGAAGGTAAATATTATTTACAGGTGATGGGGACGAGCTTCGCCCCCAGCTACGCCAACCTGTACGTAGGAGACTTTGAGGAGTCCCCGTGTGGGCTGGCGAGTTTGGGGCGGACCTCGTCCTCTATGGCCGCTATATTGACGATTTATTTATTATTTGGAAAGGGGGTGAATCACGTGCACGATTTTTTGTAGATTATTTGAATTCAAATGACTACCATTTAAAATTTACTTATAAATACCATAGAACCTAAATGGAATTTCTCGATTTATCTCTTTTGGCCATAGATGGTAAGATCTCAACATCTACATATTTTAAACAAGTAGACTGTAATAACTATCTTCATTATACAAGTGGCCATTATCATAAATGGAAAAAGAACATCCCCAAAGGTCAGTTTATGTGTCTTCGACGCAATTGTTCACATGAGGAGATTTTTCTCCAACAAGCGACATTAATGTAAAAAAACTTTGTAGATCAAGGATACCCTCCATCCCTCATACATCAAGCTTTGGAAGAAGTAAAAAAATTAGATAGAGGCTCCCTGACGATCTCTAGGGGAGAGAGAAATGATATACCAACCGAAATCAGCAAAATTTATCGTGGGAAGAATGATGATAATACTAAATCAAATTGCATTGAGAATAAAAGAAAGGATTATAGTGAAAAGTTGGAATGGGCATTCATTTCTAAATATAACAAAGCATCAACTTTGATACAGATAATTATATGTTCCAACTATTCCATTCTCAAACAGGACCCACTATTAAAATCTCTTCTACCTAGGGATCCAACAGTAGTTTTCAAAAAGGCCAATAATTTAAAAAACATGCTCACCCCAAGCTTTTTAAACCCACAAACTAAAATGACGACTAATAGATCACTGGGGATATTGAAAACAGGAGATAGTTTGTTGTCTGAGCAAATTAGTACAAACTGGCTCCCTTCTATCCCGGATGGCTCATTTAGATGTGGTGGTCAACGTTGCACCACTTATAAATATATTAATAATAGAGTACAATTGGTGAAGATGACTTACTAATAAAACATTCAATATTCGAGGTTTCATAAATTGTAACTCTGTTTTTGTGATTTATCTATTGAGGTGCAGCTGCAAATTATATTATGTAGGACACACTACAAGGAAACTCAAGGTTAGGTTTAACGAACATCGAAGAAACATCCTAAATGGGCTTAATACCCATAGTGTTTCAAGACATTTCTATTAGAAACACAACTGTAACCCTGAGGGCTTGTCTTTTACAGGTTTAGAGTTTATTAAAGTGACGCCTAGAGGCGGGGATCGGTATAGAAGCCTCTGTAAACAAGAGGCATATTGGATCTATCTGCTTAATACATTATCTCCTGTAGGTCTCAATGAGTCTATCGAAATTAATGAACTAGTTTAACATAAATTGAGATATTGCTTTATATCTATCCAGTAACATTCTTTAGGGCTTGATATGAAGAGGAAAAAGAACAAAAGTATATGTTTTCATTATACTCCCCTAGTATATATCCACCTGAGATTTCTGTATATGTATAAATGCTTATTTATTCATTAATATTTTTTATATGTTTCTGAATTTTTGATCATGGGTATATATATGTGTGTGTACAATGTGTATGTATATGTATGTCTATGTGTATGTGTATGTATATATGTGTATATGTATATATATATATATATATATATATATATATATATATATATACACCGTATTTGCCGGCGTATAAGACGACTTTTTTGCACTGAAAAACATGCCTCCAAGTGGGGGGTCGTCTTATACGCCGGGTGCAGGCAGTGGAGTGGTTTGATTCAGAAAGCTGTGCAGCAGAGGGCGCTGCATTCGGGCCACACCGCGCATGCTCCTAATAACAATGGCTCCTACCGGTGATAAGAGGAAGCGGGAAGATGACAGAATGGCAACAGCGGGGATGCGAAGAGCTCAGTGGAGACACAACATCCCCTCTCTGGGTTCCGACTCAAGACTGTCCTGAGAGAGTCAGCACGGGACAAAACCATCTTCCTGCACGGACAGGTACCCGGGGGAAGAGTTGCGGGGTTACACAGCTGACTGAAGACAATGGGCGGCGTGTATCACTGGCGCGGCGCGGGGGGGGGGGTTGTTTGTGTTATGTCACCCCATTGCTGTCCAGAGGTACAGATCAGGGGTGGGGAGCAGTATCTGCAGGACTGGAGCAGCAGCTTAAATAGGGCTCAGATCAACTCCGCTCTGCTGCATGGTTCAGATGGAGATGCCTGCACCAGTTCTCACCCTGCACTGTGTGGCTGAATGATGGTGGTCCTAGTACATACACTGGTGATCACACTAATAGCTTTAACAAAACTTTTCAATCATTTGTGAATATGACAGCTGATGCCTAACATATTATAGTCATGTCTATTGATATAGTAGATGCTCAGCTTTCCAGTCTCCATAACACAGAGTTACATGTCACACCAGCCTGTCTTACAACAGATTGACGTCATTACACGTTGTAATGAGAGAAGCGCGCTCCTGCCCAACATCCCCTTGTTGTCATTTTATTAGAACATATGGGGGGTATTCAATTGACCAAGGTTTGTTTTTTTCATCCGCAGCTGTACCGTATGGTGTGCGGAAGAGGGGGTAGTCTTATACGGCGAGTATATATCAAACTCTATATTTTGAGTGGAAATGTTGGGGGTCGTCTTATACGCCCAGTCATCTTATACGCCGGCAAATACGGTATATATATATATATATATATATATATATATATTGTAACAAAGGGAGGCATTTTTCTGACAAGAGGCAGAGAAAGTATACAAACAGAATAAAACATTGGCACAGTTATGCACCTAGGTTGAGATTAAATCAGGTAAAAACGTATGTGTAGTTTAAAGTTTGTTAACTTACATGATTTCCTCTCAGCAAACAGACAGGGTGTGTCTGTTTGTGCAAACAGAGCCAGTGATGGGTGTTTTCTTTTAAAGAGAAGGTAGGTGTGTCACCTGCCCATCAAGCTAAGGCTGGGGGAGGAGCATCATGTATAAAAGCTTGATTGTGTTATTTGTTCAGGGATTCCAACGCTGGGGTAGCTGGCAGTTCTTGAGAGAGAGCTGGTCTATGTATAGCAAGCGTTTAGGGTCTCCATAATTGCTGTGAAAGTATACGGTGTCAATACATTTATCATCCTGACAATAAAGCTACATAAAAAGGAAGAAGTTGTTCGTGTGTGCTTCTGCAGTAGCGGGCTTTTGCCACAATATATATATATTGTCGAAGTCAGCATATTGGATAAAGTCATTTCAATTAAAATCGAGCGAACTTGGTTGTCTTTGTTTGAAAAGATGCGTACGGTACGCTACGGCGTGAAAGGGCACGCTACGGCATGGAAGGGCGTACGCAACTGTAACACATGGCAACAACAGTATTTAGTCTTTTACATACATTCGCACAAACACGCACACTTGTAAAATAGTACACATTAATGGTAGTTGCAACACATAGTCATTTATGTCGAAATATAGTAGTATTTATATGTAATATTATAAGTTATAGGCATATCAGTAAAACATATGGTACACGTTGAAGGAATCTAGTCATGTGCGGTATCATACTAATCCTCTTTGCATTTGCAACTGTCCGGTTCACTCTGCGAAGGAATCGCAGAGTGCATACGCAAGTTATTAATGTTATTAATGTTAAGGAATTATGGACTATTATGATGAGTAATCTTGGCGGGAAGATCAGAGCTCATCCCCTGGAGAGATGACCCCCTCCTTTGGATTCCTGAGCCTAAACTAGCCTATGATCTGCAACCCCCTGGACCCTCCTGATGCCTGGACCAATAGAAGCAAGCCACACCTTTGCATTGTTTTACTGTATCTCTGTTTGTATATAAGCAGCAGCTCCTCATCCAGAGTTCAGTCACCTAGACCACAGACTTCAGGACTGAATGACTGTTCACTGGATCCAGAGCGCCTGCGATAAGTAATGGCTGTACTTATTGTTATTTCGCTAAGATATATCTACTGCTACTTTTTGCGAATAAATCTTTGTGCGTTGGAAACACAAATCGAGATTCGACAATCGTTATTGGATAGCGACAAAACGCTCATAACAATATATATATATATATATATATATATATATATATATATATATATATATGTATATGTGTGTACATTCTTATTTTATATATTTATTTTTTGTTTGTTTTTATTTATATATTTTTATGTATTGTATATGTTTTTAATATATGCTCTATATATTTTTTTTCATATCCCTTTAGTATCCATTTGTTTAAATTGTGAGACACATTTATTAATATGTGTTCATTTGATACTGCTTAGAACCTTTTGGTAAATATAATGTTTTATATGCCTCTATTTTTGGAATATGAATCTGCTGATTTTTTAATCAATTATTTTGACATGTAAAACACACATATAGATTCTCCATGTATTTGTGTTTTACAACACTGTGCAAGGTTAAATAATCATATGAACTGGTTGTGCACTGTGGATTTTAGCTTAAGGAATAAACAGGTGTAGACTATTCTAATTAGCTGATAGCTGCCTATATAAGATTCTCCCTGTGGTCATTCTAAATCCTATCTCTGATGAAGTTACCTGATGGTAATGAAACGCGTAAGTGGGTTTTTAATCTTTTCCTATGACCGCCACTATCTTCTAATGAAGTGATTTTATGTCCTTTTGATCGGCACAGATAACTGGTAGAGAATTACCATTTATTCAATTGGGACTTCATTTCAAACCAGTTCTCATCTTTATCTGAAAGAGTGCAGGATTGACAGCCCTGCAGTTGCTCTACTAATTTGTGGCAGGTGAGATGCTGCCTTTCCTATGGAAGCTACAAAAGATCTTTAGCAACTGCCTCACAGTCAGGAGGAGGTATTAACCTACTATCCACATAAAGGTATATCTGGGAGTTGCTGCATTAATCATCTAACACGGGTGCAACGTTTGTATTTACACTGAGCTTTTGGGCTAACACAGTACTCGTCATCTAACCAGAAGCGGGACCCGCTATAACCATTCACCACTGCGGGACACCATCTGCTGTTAACAGTAAGCCGCAATATCAAAGGATCTGGTAAGAGACTGTTTCTTTTAGCTGTTGAAGCCTGTCTATCGTTTTACTGACCTTGCTACAAGCATTTGGTCACTGGACTCATCAGCTTTATCCAAGGTTTCTCTTGGTCATTGGCACTTTTACACACTTAATAGTCCCACTGCTGTCCATCCAAATGGATTGAGTATTATTCTCTGATTCTGCCGTTATATTATTGACTCTTGGGCAATATATATACATGTCATTATAGGTGCACCTATATATCTGATGTTTTAATGACCAGCTATTGCAGTCAATTTGTTTGATATTAAGTGGCGCTACCACTGGTTATGTTTTATATTTATATTCATATGTAATAAATTATATTTGTTGAAATTCCTCAGTGTTTCACCAGTTCATTGTGATTGTTATACCATTGTAAACTTTTTTGTGCTTTTTTACAGATGTCAGCTGATCCTTTTGTGGCAGGGCTGAAATGCAGTGCAAATGTTGTTTTGGGAATAAAGTTCATTGTCATGGCAAAGAGGGATTTTGAAATGAATTGCAATTCATCTGATCACTCTTCATGACATTCTGGAGTATATGGAAAATGGCGCCATAAAAACTGAGGCAGCAGACTTTGTGAAAAATAATATTTGTGTCATTCTCAAAATTTTTGGCAATGACTGCACATTTGACTTATGGAGTAAAAAAATGAAAAACTTAACATTAACCTAAGTACCTTTATAAAATTACGTTAGCTGTGATCTAAATAGCTCCTGTTGCTACAGATTTGCCTGTTGGTATGTAAAAATAAAATGCTTTGCATATATAAATATATACACTACATGGACAAAAGTATTTGGTCACACCTGTTAATTTTAGAATTGAGGCGTTTTAATCAGACCTGTTGCCAGAGGTTTATAAAATCAAGCACCAAGCCATTTGCAAACATTTGTGATACAAAATGGGTCGTTCTGAAGAGCTCAGTAACTTCAAGCGTGGTACTGTGATAAGATGCCACCTTTGCAATAAGATGGTTCGCAAAACTTCATCTCTGCTGGATATTCCACAGTCAACTGTATGTGATATTATTAGAAAGTGGAAAAATTTGGGAACAACAGTAACTCAGCCACAAAGCGAAAGACAACGTAAAATCAAAGAGCGGGGTCAACAACTGCTAAAGCGCATGGTGCATAAAAGTCGCCAACACTCTGCTGGTTCCATAGCTGAAGAGTTCCAAACTTCCACTGGCATTATTGTAAGCACAAAAACTGTGCGGAGGGAGCTTAATGGAAAAGGTTCCCATGGTCAACCAGCTGCATGCATGCCTCACATCACCAAGACCAATGCCAAGCGTTGGATAGAATGGTGTAAAGCACGCTGACACTGGACTGTGGAGCAGTGGAAATGTGTTGTGTGGAGTGACGAATAGTGCTTTTCTGTTTGGCAGTCAGATGGGCGAGTCTGGGTTTGGCGGATGCTGAGAGAACGTTACCTGCCTTACTGCATTATTCCAACTGTGAAGTTTGGTGGAGGAGGGATAATGGTATGGGGGTGTTTTTCAGTGTTTGGACTAGGCCACTTATGTCCAGCAAAGGGCATTCTTAATGTTTCAGTATACCAAGTCATTTTGGATAATGCTATTCTTAAAACTTTGTGGCAACAGTTTGGGGAAGGCCCTTTTTTATTCCAACATGACTGTGCCCCAGTGCACAAAGCAAGGACTACAAAGACATGGTTTGATGAGTTCAATGTGGAAGAACTTGACTGGCTCACACACAGCCCTGATGTCAACCCCATTGAACACCTTTGGGATGAACTGGAACAGAGATTGCGAGCCAGGCCTTCTCGTCCAACATCAGTGTCTGACCTCATAAATGCTCTACAGAAACATGCCAACATCTTGTGGAAAGCTTTCCAAGAAGAGTGGAAGCTGTTATCGCTGCAAAAGGGGATTAACTCAATATTATATTAAATATCATATTAAAGTATTTAAACTAATTATAATTCCCATGTTGGCTGCATCATCTCCACATTACCTATAGTGTAGCAATATCCATAAATTCTAATTGCAATCTTGATATATTACACACACACACACACACACACACACACACACACACACACACACACACACACACACACACACACACACACTTGTTCCAAAAAGAAGAACAGACCAGCACCAGTCATGAAAAAAACATTAAAAAATGAATGAACAAATATGAAAATTCGTTACAATAACATGCCCAGCCCAACGATCGTTTCAGTACATATACTCTAGTATTATTATTATTATTATTATCCTTTATTTGTTAGGCGCCACAAGGTTTCGGCAGTGCCGTACACCATACAAACAGTACACTATACAGGGTGAAACAGCACAAAACAATAAACAAAAATACCAGTAGTTCAGAAACTCCAGGCAAGTTAAAGCAATAAACATGGAGCAGAAGAACAGGTGAGGAGACTGGAGGGAAGAGGGCCCTGCTCATTTGAGCTTACATCCTAAGGGAAGGAAAACAGAAAGACACAAGGGGAGCCAGATGAGGCAAAGGGGAGATCGAGTGGAGGTGAAGGGGTTATGTGGATGGTTGGTAGGCTTTAAGGAAGAGGTGGGTTTTCAGTGCACGTTTGAAGGAGCACAGAGTAGGAGAGAGGCGGATGGAACGAGGGAGGTCATTCCAGTGAAGGGGGGCTTCACTGGAATGACCTCATATATATATACAGCTACTAACTCAATTACAACTCTCATTATCGAGCACAATAGACACTTTTCAGTAAAACATTGCTGCTCAATAAAACTTATCTTACAGACAAATGTTGTCAATGCAACATTACTGCTTAATAAAACTTCCCTGTGCAAAGTCACTACTTAACAAAGCATGGTATGAGGTCGGCCATTTTGAGAGCATATGTTAACAAAGCAGGTGGCTCTATTGTGGTCATCTTTCTAGTTGCCTGTTTTATGCTTATTCTTTCTGGTGTTTCCATCCATTTTTTCTAAAAAATATAATAAAAACAACCTATTTTTAGAAAACGCTTGCAAAGTCATACAACTAGATGCATTACCATTCAGCCTGTACATACAGTAAGTGTGGAAAAACAGGGGTGGGCTGGGCCGGGGGGGCAGGGGAGCATCGGTCCGCTCAGAGTGACCGCTGTTCGGGCCGGCCGCCCCTCCCCCGTGGATGCAATATTACCTCAATATTGCATCCACAGACACGCGATGCAACCGCCTGTGCGCCCCCCGGGCTGCATGCTGCCAGCCCGTGCCTGCCTGAGAATCACTTCTCCACTACTGCAACCTCGCCCTGCCCCCAAACAAAACATGTTAAAGATAACTCAATGCCAGACAGTGCCATGACTACTAATTCTGTATCACCTACAACCTTACAACCTCCAAATGCTACTGAACCTGCTATTGACATCATTAATAGTGAGGAAGACATGAAATCAGTGGCCAAATTATGGTGAAAAGTAGAATTATTTGTTGGCATCACATTACAAAACCCTTCACCGTACACAGGGCTGGCTTTATTTTGCTCAACAAATCAATGTTTTTTTTAATATAATATTCTTTTTAATGTACACTCACACACTGTTTTAACACTGTTTACAATTATGTGATCTTTAATAGAAGTTGACTTTATATTTTATTTAACATCACTCACTTTTATCACACGTGAACTTTTAACCTTATATGTGATCCTTCTCTTTGGATACAATTACAGTTATGGGTAATAATAACATATACAATTGCGCTAGTGTGGATTGATGTCTACCCAAGGATGAGCTGAAACACAGAGCTTGTAGCATGTTATGATCTTACTTTTCATATCTAGGTATACAAATAAGCTGTACATTTAATATAAGATTGTGCAAGACAATCACACCTGGCAAAGGATATGCATGATGAGAAAAATATATGATATATATTATTCAAATATATTATTATTAATATTGTTTTCCAGTAAACAAGTATTCTCAATGGTATATCAGTATTTAATTATCATTCTCTTTTGTCTTGAGCCAAGTATTTTAAAGATACCATTATTAGTATTTACTCCCAATATAAATATATACAATCTAATCTAGAGTAAACTAAGTAAGACAAGCTAAATTACAACTAATAACAACAACAACAACAACAACAACAACTGTAAACAGCGAGGATATCATATGTCATCTCAAGCCATCTCATTTCTTCATGTGGTTTGCTGGTTTAAGATCCTGGTCTATTGGGTACTGGTTGTCAAGATCAATTTTAACAGATCCTCACATTGAAGTCAAAATATTTTTCATCAAGTGGATCCATATGGCTTATAAGACTTCCTGATGCAGCAAAACATTTTTTTGGCTTGATATGTTTTCAACATTTTCTTCAATGGATGAAATAAGATAAGGAAATAGAAAATAGGGTAAGAAAATTGTTGTCTTCTTTATAAGAAACACTAGCAAAATCACAATCCAAAGAAAGACTGCAAAGGTCATTTGCAAAACTGTAAAAGTGCAGCATAAATTGATGTTTTGGGAACTTATGCGCCTGTTTTGTGTGAATATACCCATTGTATATAAGAGAAGCACGTGGTTTGTGGTTAGCACTTCTGCCTCACATCGCAGGGCCTTATCTGTGTGGAGTTTGCATGTTCTCTCCGTGCTTGCATGGGTTTCCTCCAAGTTCTCCGGTTTTCTTCCACAAGCCAAATACATTCTGTTAGGCTGCTGACAACATTAACCCTAGTCTGTTTGTGTGTTTGTTAGGGAATTTAGACTGTAAATTCCATTGGGTAAGGGAGTGATGTGAATGACAAATATTCTCAATGTACAGCGCTGCAGAATTGGTGAAGCTATATAAATAAATTATGATTGTTGTACATTGGGGGACTCATTGCTGTGTGGGCTAGATACATAAATGAGCCTTTTTATACACCCACATGCAAAAGCGAGATTATGGGTTGATGAAATCGATTATTTAAATGTTATTGAAAGGATGGAGAAGGCACATATAAGGGCAAAACTTGTTTAGCGGGGACTGCACCCAATTTTCTTCCTAGAAAAAATACATTACATTTTTGAGGCTTTCAGGAGGTGCTGGTAATTGGAAGCTGTTCTATGCTTTTCAGTTGAACAACTTTAGAACCTACCAGATGCACTTTTGTAAGTCAGAACATATATAGACAGTATAGTGGCACAGTGTTTGGCATTGCTGTCTCATAGCCCTGGGGTATTGCGTCTCCTTACACCTGAAGATGCAGACCGGGGGAAGGAAAGGGGTGTGCACACCAAAGGAGAGTACAATAAGTGCATGTTAACATAATTGCTATATGATTAGAGGAGGACGTAGCCAGAGGGATAGTAATATGATAGCTCCCACAAAATTATTCTAAGCACCAGCATTGTTAGCCTGGGCTGGTTACTACTAATGCTGGAGGCAGGTTACGACTATGACTATGACGGACTGTGCTGGCCACACTATAACAGTAAACCCAGTTTCTTTAGCATGAAGCTGAATTCCCTTAGGAAATTAGACAAGCACAAAAAATGTGGGCATCTTCCCACTAGGAAAAAACAGCCCATGTTGACAGCATTATAGCTCCTCCTAAGACCCACGTGCAGTGGGTGTTGGGGTAATAAATTGGAAAAGCTACAAAATAGAATTTTCACATGGGGCACTACAAGTCCCAGCAAGCCCTAGCAGCCATAGACTGCTTGGGAATGTTGGCACCTGTAGAACTAAGATTATGTGGAGTTGGACATACACCAGTTTGCCTAGCAAAAAATATGCAAATTATTTTACAGATTTGCATGAATCTGCCACTTGCAACTGAAGAGGTTGGATAGAGGAGAGAATGTGAAGTCTGATAGGCTGACAACAGTAAGGGCATGTTAGCATAATTGCGAACAGATGCAGACATGCACAAGGACACATATATGCCTGTGAAAGCTGTACCAATTACAGATGCCTGAGGATAGGTGCAAATACACACTGATGATGATGGTGGTCACCAGCAATAGCTAACTGCTTCTGATTAGCTTATTGCCGATTCCCCACTGAAGCTGATAGGTGCTTTCTTCATTGCTCGTGTATATGATTTTGTGACTGTTTTTTTTTTCATACATAAGAAGGAGAGTTATAGCTTCTGTATTCAAGAGGATTTTTAACTCTTATTACAACCTAATAGCATAGGTGTATTCACTATCAAAACATGTTTAACAAATTGGGTATAAGTGTATCTGATAAATGGCTGAAGTAAATCTGCTGCATATGCTACTGGTACTAGATCTGCACACACATTGGTATTTGTCCAACTTTGCATATGCACACGATTGCAGTTTTCTTGTGAACGCATTTGTAGCTTGATTTAACCGCGAACACAATGTGAGCGCAAGTTGCATTTTCAAACACGCACATGACTTGCACATACATACGTCTGTATTCAACTACATACGCACCTGGGTACAACTTCTGGAGTTGAATATGGTAGTAAGTGAGTTGCGTGACATGCAGTCGTACGTACATGGCATTACGTTTTTATTTGTCCTTCTATTGATTAGGGAGCAGTTAGATCCTTTTGCACTACAACCGCCTTTACTCCTAATTCACAGAAAAATGCACATTTCCTTAATTATAGTTATTCACCTTATTACTCCTAAACACTGTTTCAGGAGAATAAAAACTCTTTATAACAAACATTGCTAACAAATATGTCTCATTATTAAACATTTTGTTAGAAAAAATAAAGCACACACATGTGACGAGCCACTATGGCTCTCTCACCTCTCTTTCAGATCGCATCCATGCTGCCATGGCAACAGCCAGGACATCACTTCCGGGTTCTCATCCCGGCTGTCACTTAGGCAGTGCCCGGGTCTCTCTCATTACTAGCGCTGTATCCCAGCAAGTAGGTAGTGTCGGGCACGTGCGCAATTAGCATACTTACTTATTATTCAGCCTCCTGGGCAATAGAAGGAGTGTTATACAAATTAATTAAGCAGCCCCTGGAGCTCATTTTGACTGTGGTTCTCCTGTCCCCTGATTGGTTACTTAGCCTCCCTGCCGGTTATAGTGTTCCAGTTAGAGATGCTCACTGACCCCCGTGTTTTGGTTTTGGTTTTGGATCTGGATTACCGTCGTATTTTGGTTTTGCCAAACCGTCATTGCGTGTTTTGGTTTTGGTTTTGTTTGGATTTGTTTTGCTATTTTGTTCAAAAATCAATGTTTTTGGTCATAAAAGAACCAAATTTAGTGCTCCACCTGTTTCTTGGATAAGTAATGTAGTTGTAAAGCTAATAAATTATCAAAAAAACAGTTTAATTCCTGGTAGGCCTTCATTAATTCGACACACAAACCAGATTGTCTTCCTCTCCATCTATGCATATTGCCAATGCAGCCATCGTCTTTGGATGTATATTACACCCTACACTTATAGTTAAATATGTAAAGAAATGGACAAAGGCAGTTTGGTTTCTCTCTCTATAGATCCCCTCCACTTGTATAAAATGCCAAAAAATTCAGCCGTTATAGACTACAATATTAATTGAAATGGAGAAAGCCAGTTTGGTTTCTGTCTCTCTAGGCCCCCCTCCACTTGTATAAAATACTAAAAAATTCAGCTGTTAGAGACTGTACAATATTAAGAGAAATGGACAAAGCCAGTTTGGGGTCACTCTGTCTATGACACCCTACCCTTAAGGAGAAATTGCCCAAACAGCAGCCTTTCAAGACGGTACGTGATATGGAAATGCCCCAAGTCCCTTTCCTCTTTGCGGATAGATTGCACCCTACACTTAAATAGAAAGTTTTAAAACGATGTTATCGTTATCATCTTCATCCTCATCCTCATCAGTGTGTACATCATCATCACAGACTATCAATTCAACACCGCTTGAATCCGCCATTAGAGAACAGTCAGTGCTTGGATGTCTTGGATGATGAAGGCCTTCCTTGTGGAAGATGTAGTTCATTTTTATAAACATCATTTTCTCAACATTTTTGGGAAGTAACCTTCTACGGCGATCACTGACTAAGTTCCCTGCTGTGCTGAACACTCGTTCAGAGTACACACTGGATGGTGGGCAGCTTAAGTATTGCAAAGCAAGTTTGTACATGGGATTCCAAATGGCCTGCTTTTCTTCCCAGTAAGGAAAGGGACTGTCTGACATTTCCATATCAATTACCTCTTGAAAATAATCCTCCACCATCCTTTGCATGTTAATACTCATATTGGATGGAGTTATGGGCAAGGTCACGCATTTTTTTGAAAAATCCTTCAAACCAGCCCAGGGGCTAAATGTATCAAGGAGAGAGTTTTCCGGCGGGTTTGAAAAGTGGAGATGTTGCCTATAGCAACCAATCAGATTCTAGCTATCATTTTGTAGAATGTACTAAATAAATGATAGCTAGAATCTGATTGGTTTTTCAAACCCGCCCCAGATGTTAAACTGTTCTGGGTCTTCCCTGCTTCTTTTTTGAAAATTCAATTTTTTACAAGCAGCAGCTGCTTGAGGAACTGAAGGAGGACACGTCGTCAAGCCAAGGCCCAGTTCAGTGGACAACTTGCTGAGCAATAGCTCCTTGCAAAAGTTCACATCTCGTTCATTTTGAAGCAAAGAATCAATGTAGGTCTTAAACCTTGGATGAAGCACAGTGGGCAAAACGTACTAATCCGAGTTCAAGATCTTAATAACTTGAGGATCATTGTGAAGCGAATAAAGTACTTTATCGACAAGGCCAACATACTTTGTGGAATTGCTTGATTTCATCTCCTCCTTCAGTTTCTCAAGCTGCTTTTCCAATAGTCTAATTAAAGGAATGACTTGGCTCAAACTAGCAGAATCTGCACTCACTTCACACGTCACAAATTTAAATGGTTTCTGCACCTTGCACAGGACTGAAAGGATTCCCCACTGTGCAAGAGTGAAATACATGCCCCCTCCTTTCCCAATGTCATGGCTTGTGCAATACGCTTAGATGGTTTTGCGCTGTTCCTTCATCCTCTCTCTGCTCCATGTACAGGGTGGAATTCCACCTAGTTACCACCTCCTGCTTAAGTTGGTGACAGGGCAAGTTAAACTGCTCTTGGAGCTGCTGCAATCTCCTACATGCTGTGGCCGAATGCCTGAAATGGCCTGAAATCTTACGGGCCACCGAAAGCATCTCCTGCACCTCACGGTTATTTATTAGGAAGCTCTGCACCACCAAGTTGATGGTGTGAGCAAAACAGGGAATGTGCTGGAAATCACCCAGCTGTAATGCTTGCACTATATTGTTGGTGTTATCAGAAATGACATATCCTGGGGAGAGTCCAAGTGGTATAAGCCATGTATCAATCACATCTCTTAGTTTGCATAACAAACTGTCAGCTGTATGCCTGTTAGTGAAGCCGGTGATACAAAGAGTGGCCTGCCTGTGACAAATGTTACGTAGTGGTGTACATGCTGCTGCTGTTCCTGCTGGTGAAGGTAAATAACCAACCCAGTGGGCTGTCACAGTCATATAGTCTTTGGTTTGACCACTTCCACTTGTCCACATATCTGTGGTTAAGTGGACAGTGGGCAAAATGGCATTTTTCAGCGCAATCTCTACATTTGTACACACTTTTTGGCATAGTTGTGGAATAGCTTTATGGGAAAAATGGTGTTGCGATGGAATTCTGTAATGCGGACACAAAACCTCAATTAACTGTGAAAAAGCAGCTGCGTTTATTGTGGATATTGGACACAGATCTAACACTAACATGGCTGCCATGGCGTCTGTGATTCGCTTGGCGACTGGGTGACTGCTGTCATATTTGCTTCCCCTAGCAAATGATTGTTTCACAGTTAATTGTTGTAATGTAGGACTGCTCTTTTTCTTGGCCTTCCTCTGGGCTGACGATTCACCCCCAGCCGCAGAAACAGCAGCAGCAGTGGGACTAATGCTTTCTTCAGAAGAATCAATAATAGTGCAGGAGTCATCCAGCCTTAATAAGTGGGATGCAGGGCTAACTCTGAGCGCTACTGAGGATATTGATGAAGATGGTGTGGTGGGTGTATTTTGTAGCTATCGGGATGTCAGTGAGCGGAGGGTACTAGCTGATGATGGAGTGCTTGTAATTTTTTTGGAAGAACTTTCAGCTTTGAACTCTCGTCAAATGGCGTAACATAGACGAGGTTCCAAGATGGTTAAGGTCCCTCCCTCGACTGACTGTGGCTTGACATACACTACAAATGGCTAAACAGTTGTTGTCTGGATTGGGGTAGAAATAATTCCACACATAAGAAGTGGATTTTTTTGTTTTATGGCCTGGCATGACAATGTCCTTTTTCTTGTCACGTGCCAGATCTGCTGCCACTGGTGCAGGACTGACACAAACAACCTCATCCTCATCAACATCCTCATTAGCGCCCTCATTGCCTACACAAATCTCCCCCTCATCCTATTTCCAAAGTGACATCCTCAATTTATGTATCACCAGCTACACTCGGGCTGTTCAGGCACACATCAGCAGAACTGCTGAAAGGGTCCCTCTTTATGGGTACACTAACAGAATGCTCACGATTAGATATCCCACTGTTGGATGGACTCTCCGCAGCACAGTGGCTCACTGGTTAGCGCTTCTGCCTCTCAGGACTGGGGTCATGAGTTCAATTCCCGATCATGGCTTTATCTGTGTGGAGTTTGTATGTTCTCCCTGTGTTTGTGTGTTTCCTCTGGGTGCTCCGGTTTCCTCCTGTTATGTGCGTATTGTCGCTAACCAATAAGGATGGTCGAACCTCGATCTGTGTTTCCAACGCACAAAGATTTATTTGCAAATAGTAGAATAATATGCTCAAGCAAAGTGATAATAAATACAGCCGTTAATTATCGCAGGCGCTCTGGATCCAGTGTGCAGTCATTCAATCCTGAAGTCTAGGGACAAGATGTCTGAACACTAGATGTGAAGCTGCTGCTTATATACAGACAAAAATACAGTAACACAATGAAGATGGTATAGCTTGCATCTATTGGTCCAGGTCTCAGGAAGGTCCAAGGGGTTGTCAATCATTGGCTAGTTCATCCTAAGGAATCCAAAGGAGGGGGTCACCTCTCCAGGGGGTATGCTCGGCTCTTCCCGCCAAGATTCCTTAGTCTTAAGTAGTTTATAATTCCCTATCATTCATAACTTGTGTATGCACCCTGCGATTCCCTCGCAGGGTGAACCAAACAGTAGGATATGTAAAGAGGTTTATTATGATACCACTCATGATATGATTCCTTCAACCTGTTCTGTGTATTTCACTAATATGCATGTAACTCTAATATAACATATAAATACTACTATATTTCGACATAACTGACTATGTGTTGCAACTACCATTAATGTGTACTATTTTATTAGTATGCGTGTTAGTGCGAATGTTTGGTAAAAGACCAATTACTGTTGCTGCCACGTGTAGTGGATGCGTACACCCTTTCACGCCGTAGCGTGCCCTTGTACGTCGTAGCGTACCGTACGCATCTTTTCAGACAAAGACAACCAAGTTTGCTCGACTTTAATTGAAATGACTTTATCCAATTTGCTGACTTCGACACTCCCAAACTCCAAAAAAACCATACTAGTAGGTTAATTGGGTGCTAACAAATTGACCCTAGTCTGTGTGTCTGTGTGTGTGTGTGTGTGTGTGTGTGTGTGTGTGTGTGTGTGTTACTGAATTTAGACTGTAAGCCCCAATCGGGCAGGGACTGATGTGAATGAGTTCTCTGTACAGCGCTGCAGAATTAGTGGCGCTATATAAATAACTGATGATGATGATGATGATTGGTGTCATTTGTGATTCAGAGCAAACATTATCCTCTAATGCCTTAATGTTCTCTTGCAGCTCGGCTTTGATGCGAAACAGTAGTTGTGCACCACTTGTAGGCTCGGTAAAAATTTTTGATCTGCCACTAATAGACAAAGGTGAAGGCCTCATTCTCTCTTTGCCACTGCGTGTGTAGAATGGCATGTTGGCAATTTTTTTTTTATCGGCACTTAACTTTTCCTCAGTTACACTTCTTTTTCGCTTCAACACGGTAAATGTTTTTTTGGTGTGTGTTTTTTTGACTGATTTCAAAAGACTGTGTAGTTTGACATCGCCTTTCCCAGATGACATACTGGGAACACTACCATCAGGACTGGTGACAGAACCTGGTTGCTGATTCTGCTCATACGTGGACCGCTTTGAATCCATTATGAGCCCAAAGCACTTGTAGTGCTACAAATTGTTT